>NC_138772.1:326345122-326347622 GCF_965119305.1 Pelophylax lessonae
TGACTGAGCTCAGGTTTATAGATATATAGCATTGTACCCCAAGTACTTATAAAATATCAAATACTGACAGAATATTTATCCTGGAATCACATCAGTAAATTATTTTCACTTTTATTAGAGATAATGATGTGCAGTAAAATGCTGAAGAAAAATGAAATATATTTTCTCCACTCTATGAATAAACATAGCACAGCCATGAGCATTAAATAAAAGTTTAAACTGGAGCAATTAAATGTGCTTTACAGAATATTTCTTAGATGGTGTAATATCTCCCGTGTTGCACTTTACAGACTATTGGATGAAAAGCTTGTGAGAGATATTCCTCAACAATAGCATTCCCCTGGACTGGAACCAGAGATTATACAGCAGATACTGCAGTGTGCATAGACTAGAGCTATAGCTGCTTGGGGGGGGGGGGGGGGGTGCTCTTTCAGATCTGTGCTGTGCATAGACTAGAGCTATAGCTGCTGGGGGGGGGGGTGCTCTTTCAGATCTGTGCTGTGCATAGACTAGAGCTATAGCTGCTGGGGGGTGCTCTTTCAGATCTGTGCTATGGTATTCCTATGTGTATATGAAAAGAAAGGGGGGTGTCTTCTTCTGTGATACATCAAATTCTAGGTCATCTAGGACCTGCCTTTATTTAGCAGACAGATGCATACCTATACTCTATGACACCTTGCATATGTGAGATTAGGCTGATAAAAGCATGCTCTCCTGTATATAGCACCAAGGCACAATGCTTTAAAATCCATATTTTTTCCATTTCCTCTAACAAATGCAGCCAGGCAGCTTTTCATTAAAAATGCATGCACACATTACCACAGTCCTTTCATCGTCTGCTTTAGCAGACTCCAGCTCATTTAAAAACACAGCACTCTGTATGGAGAAGCAAACTACTATGGCCATTCTGGGCACGGTTTGAGCCATAGATGGACCTAAAAGCTCTGGCAATGCCATGATTAAATGCTCATAACAGAGTCCATGGCATTACTGCAAATAGCTCATTTATCAAAAATGCCAGACATTGCATGCATTAGATCAAATAAATAAAACAGCAGATCTGCCCATACTATTGTTAAATTGTGCAGCCATCATCAACGTTTTTTTTTTTATGGTGGAAGTGTATGGTCCTATTTAAAGTCATGGTGCCTAATAGGTCCTGGCTGGAAAGTGGCTTTCAGGGTGGAGGTGACACCCTCTCTCTACACGTGAATTGCAGAAAGGAAACTACAGCCCCTCCTTCATCCAAAGCTTGTTTCCTTGAAGTCTACCCACAGACATCACTCAGGCTCCATCATAGTACTTGACAATGAATGTGTTGATGATAGCACACTGCATGGTGGAAAGCAGCATCTCCAGACCAACAAATCAACAGTCCTTGAATATGGACAACACAAACAAACAATCTAGATAAACACCAAATGCTCATACATCATGATGGAGGATTACCAGTGCAATGATTTCTCACACAAAATGCACCACGTCAGCACTGCGCATGCGTGTAGAGCAAAATAAAAAATAAAAAAAATAGTACACCCAATTTCAGCCATTAGCACATAGCAAAGGATGGGACTTATTTTTCTACTAATGACCATTTGAAACAACCAAGTTAAACATGAGTAGTTACTGCAGATCAAGATTGCAAGATTCTCAGACACTTTGCAGATAAAAGAACCATATTGGTACTGGAGATATGCCAACTATGGGGTATCTAGAAAAAGACACTTTGTATCCTTTTTATTTTCCTTTTACATGATGGAAAATGATCCCACATCCTGACAGCCTTGAATACTCATACGTGATCTTTGTGTGGGTGAATGTGTGGGGAAGATACAATCACAGTCATTACTGAAGGTCTTGCTATGTGTAAAGAGTGAAAACTATTTCCTGTGCATTTGTGCCACACATCCATTAAAGATGGTAATAACTAACATGAAGGATCAATAGAACACATTAATATTGCATACATAGAGGAAAACAGCATGTACAGTGAATATCAACATTGAATGGGGAACCCAGTTCCATTAATCTGTCATCCATTCACCATTTACAACAGATTCTATCAATGTGCATCCTCAGTAAACACATTTCTTTTATAAAACCTCAAACTAAAATATTTGCACATCATTTATTCCTATGCTTTCAGCAAATCATTTTTTTTATACAACTATAATTCCCAAAATACCCAATTTTTATAGATACAGCAACAGCAATTTACTCCATTCAATTTTTTTTGCACATTATTTGCTACTGAATCATTTTAACACAATGTATACATTTTAAAATGAAACATTGTGATTATATAGACATTTTCTATAATAAAACCGGATCTTAAAAAATACAGAAATAAAATATAAGATTTTTTTTTCTTTTTTAAATGCTGTATAAGAAATTAAGCAGTCAATTTATTTTATTAATTTTTTTTTAAATTAAGCGACAAAGGAACCCATATGCCCTGAGCCTCATGCTGTTCACAAGATCTAGCCTCGGCTCGTTTTTT
>NC_138772.1:326352622-326705122 GCF_965119305.1 Pelophylax lessonae
TGCAGCATCCCTTTCATTTTCTGTTCAATGCACCTTCAGATATTAGTGTTTAAAAAAAACAAAGGAAAGCAAATTACTTGTACTTCCATAGTCCCCTGTGCAACCTTCATGTGATCTCACTGCAAACACATACAGCTACAATATCCATTGATAAGATACATTTTATCTTTTTATCAGACGTGTTTCTGTATCTTGTATAGGTATGCCTTATGTAAACACATACAGCTACAATATCCATTGATAAGATACATTTCATCATTGTATCAGATTGAGTTGTGTTTCTGTATTTTGTATAGGTATCCCTTATTTAAATACATACAGTTGCAATATCCATTGATAACATACATTTCATTTTATAGGACTGGGTTGTGTTTCTGTATTTTGTATAGGTATCCCTTAAAAGCTGCAATGTCCAATGATAACATACATTTCATCATTTTATCAGACTGGATTGTGTTTCTGTATTTTGTATAGGTATCCCTTATGTAAATACATACAGCTGCAATGTCCAATGATAACATACATTTCATCATTTTATCAGACTGGATTGTGTTTCTGTATTTTGTATAGGTATCCCATATGTAAATACATACAGCTGCAATGTCAAATGATAACATATATTTCATTATTTTATCATGCTTAATTTAGTTTTCCTTTATATATTGTATAGGCATCCATAATGTGATCCAACTTAAAACAGAGACATCTACTTTACAATATATAGATTTTATTGATAAGATATATATTTTTATTTTAATCAGACTGGTTGATATTTCTGTATATTGTATAGGCATCCCTTATGTGATCTCACTTCATACAGATACAGCTATGGGAAACTCATTAATAAGATACATTTAATATTTATCAAACTGGCTTTATTGTTACTTGTATACTGCACTATCATCATAGGCATTCCTTATGTGATCTCACTTCATTCAGATACAGCTATGGGAAACTCATTAATAAGATACATTTAATATTTAGCAAACTGGCTCTATTGTTACTTGTATACTGCACTATCATCATAGGCATTCCTTATGTGATCTCACTAAAAACAGATATAGCTCAATATGGGCCCCTCATTAATAAGATACATTTAATATTTATCAAACTGGCTTTATTGTTACTTGTATACTGTACTGTCATCATAGGCATTCCTTATGTGATCTCACTTCATACAGATACAGCTATGGGAAACTCATTAATAAGATACATTTAATATTTATCAAACTGGCTTTATTGTTACTTGTATACTGCACTATCATCATAGGCATTCTTTATGTGATCTCACTAAAAACAGATATAGCTCAATTTAGGAAACTCATTAATAAGATACATTTAATATTTATCAAACTGGCTTTATTGTGCTTGTATGTTGTACTATCATAGGCATCCCTTATGTGATCTCATCTCAAACAAAGATAACTACAATATTGGAAACTCATTGATAAGATGCATTTAATATTTATTAAAACTGTTTTTTTTGTTTCCTGTATACTGTACTATCATAGGCATCCCTTAGGTGATTTCACTGCAAACTGATATAGCTTTAACATTGCAAACTCATTGATAAGATGCATTTACTATTTATCAAAATGGCTTTATTATTTCCTGTATACAGTACTATCATAGGCAACATTTATGTGATTTCACTGCAAACTGATATAGCTTATTGGAAACTCATTGATAAGATGCATTTAATATTGATCAAAATTCTTTAATTGTTTCCTGTATACTATACTATAACAGGCATCCCTTATGTGTACTCCCTGCAAACATATAAAGATTCAATATGGGAAACTCATTGATGAGTTAATCCTTTTATTAGACCTGATTTTTCTATTTTATTTTTATTAGACCTGATTTTAGTGTTTCTGTATACTGTATAGGCATCCCTTATGTGATATCACTGCAAACTAATACATAGACAATATGGGAAACTCTTAGACTAGATACATTATCACACTGGTTTTATTGTTTCTTTGTATACTGTACTATGATATAATCTCCTTATGTGATCTCACTGCTGACAGATAAAGCCACAATATTGGGAACTTGTTGATATAATACATTTAATATTTTTTTCAGGTTGGTTAGTATTTATACACTGTATACTGTACATAATAGACATCCCTTATGTGATCTCACTGCCAACAGATACAGCTACAATATTGGAAACTCATTGATAAAATATATTTAATATTCATGAAACTGGATTCATTGTTTCTTTGTATACTGTACCAACATAGGCATACCAATCGTGTGATAATTGCAGCTTGGGGGACTGGAAAATTAATTGATAAGATGCAATGTAAATATTGCAATCTATTCTACACAATGCAAAAATGTATTTTTTCTTCATTTGCTGTGCTATAAGTAACTTTCCTTATCTGATCTGCAGAAAAAGTTAGGATTACATGCAACTAAACTGGCTTTACTGTTTCTTTATACACCGACAATCATGCCATAACTCATTATAATTCATTTTCAATGACTTAACAGCTGATCTTATCTGGTGTATATTCCAGACATGTATTTAGTCAGATGAATGATGGTAGTTCCTCATTCACCTCTGCCCACATGCTGTGGTTATCCTGATACTCATTTGCTCTATCAACTGCTGTCACCTAGTTACATCCCCAAAGCATCCACTGCAGCACTGTACACTTCCCCTTCTGCTGCAGTCTATCTGCTCACTACTAATTAAGTCCCAGGACAGATCTCCTAGTAGCAGCTGTTTCCTCTGGGCTGTCTTTAGATATTCCAGGATCTGTGTGGCTATAGGATTTTGCTAGGAGATATGAATCCTGTCCTATGATCTTTATAATGCGCTTTAACACAAATGGTCCATATTTCCCAAGAGGAGCCCTTGTGCACTAAATATATGCAAAACGAATGCAAAATTACAGATCACTTTAGGCTCATTATTTCTTGGCAAAGCTTGTTTTAAATGAGAAATAAAACTGACATATATAAAGCAAACATCTTACACAGATGGAATGATGAAGCCTGCAGTTAATGTCATGATTGCCACAAGAATAAAAATCTGAACATGTTCCATATGACTTGGCCTAGAAGTTCTTGGCTACAACGAGTTATGTTTTTCTTTCTTCTGTGCCATGGGCCAGGTCATACAATTCAGGACTGGACCTATTAAGGTTGAAAGTTGGCTTGCTGGGCATCTCCTCTCTGCTGATACACCATGGATGGTTTACTCTATTAAGTAATCAGAAACTTCTAAAAGAAACATGTAGACCAGGGGTGTCAAACTCAATTTCATTGCGGGCTGCATCAGCATTATGGTTGCCCTCAAAGGGCCGGTTGTATCTGTAAGACTAGATGTCCAGAGCACCCCACTCTCCCTTACATCAGATGTCAAGAGCCTCCTCACTAACAGGAGTCAAAAGTTCCCCATTATCCCTTACATCACTGTGAACCCCCTTTACCTTGTGCTGCTGCCTGGAAGAAGTTGGGGAGGGAGCTGAGAAAAAGAAAGTGCAGGGTACGAGGAGGACTAGAGGAGGGCTGGCATTTTCTGAATGCTGAGACCAGGGGAGGCAGAGGTGAGGTGGTGCTGCAGCTGCACAAAGAGGCACATAATCTGTATGTGGAGTTCTGTCCTTCTCTAACCTGCCAACTACTGAGACAAGATGGGGACAGAAATGAGAGGGTAGCTGCAAGAGAGGTGCGAGGGCTACATAAACTGGCCTGGAGGGTCGTACTCTGCCTGCGGGCTTTGTGTTTGACACACATGATGTGGACTGTCATTGCTGACCTCCTAGTTAAAGGAGTTGTAAAGTTAGAAGGTTTTTTTTATCTTAATGCATTCTATGCATTAGGATAAAAAAAACATCTGTATGTAGCAGCCTCCCCAGCACCCCCTAATACTTACCTGTGCCCGCTCTTTGTCCAGCGATGTCCACAAGTCCCTCGGCCCTCACTCTTGATTGGCTGAGACACAGCAGTGGTGCCATTGGCTCCCACAACTGTCTATCAAAGTCAGTTAGCCAATTAGGAGAGAGGGTGCGGGCCGAATGCCAGCTCCGTGTCTGAATGGACACAGGGAGCTGCAGCTTGGCTCGGGTGCCCCCATAGCAAGCTGCTTGCTGTGGGGGCAATCAACAGGAGGGAGGGGCTAGGAGCAGCAACGAGGGACCCGAGAAGAGGAGGATCTGGGCTGCTCTGTGCAAAACCAACTGCACAGAGGAGGTAAGTACAACATGTTTGTTATTTTTATTAAAAACAAAACGAGATTTTACAATCACTTTAAAGCTTTAAAGAACTTCCGGGCTCAAAAACAACTTTGGCCTATCCGCTTGCTATAAATCCCCTAAAAAACAAATGGATACTCCCGATTTTTTTTTTCTTTACTTACCTTGTTTTTTAAGAAAGTATACTACCTTCCTTCTACTTCCTCCCTCTTCGGCTGCGGCTTCCTGCTTGCGATGACTCCTGGGAGCTGCTAAACAGCTTCTGGACATGCCCAGAAGCTGTGCAGGGAGGACGCGCCTGCCCCGGAAGTAACGAGCGGGGCCGGTGCAGGGCATTCTGGGACAAAGAGGACACGGAAGAGGACGCAGAAGAGGACGTGCTGGCTTCAGCTGCCCACACCTGAGATGGCAGGGCTGGAGAAGAAATTTCCAAGGTAAGTATTTCTTCTAAAATGTAAGTGTGACCTGGGACAGTTCAGAGGCTATCCATTATGGAATGTACTAGCCCTGACTGTCCCGGGGGTATTTTTATTGAAAAAACATTTCAGAGGCCGGAACTCCACTTTAAAGCGTTACTAAACCCACAACAGTAAAATCAGTCTGTGTGTGCAGTAAAGCATGCTTGTTATACTCACTGTGCAACCTAAAGGGCATTCCTCTGCTTTGTAAAAAAGGCTGTTTGATCCTGTCTCCTCTGATCCTCCCCCTCTGCCACTGTCCCAAATCCATCTCCTGATGAAACAGATCCTTTGGAGTCACTCTGCACACGCTCAGTTTGGTGTGTATTGCTAGTTTTTGTTTCTATTGGGAGGGTGCATGTGATCAGCACAGGGCCAATGAGCACTGTCCAGACATGGGGTCATGCAGCCTCATAAGACAGTCAGAGGAGATTGAAAACCCCTCCTATAAGCTTTAACCAGACACTGATAGAAGTCAAAAGGCTGCTATTTATATACAGTATAAGGTATGTACCATTTTATATTTACTAAAATAATTGCATTTCCACGTTCTGTGTGCTGCAGGAGACCAGTTATAGTAATTACAGGGTCCTGGGGTTAATAACACTTTAATATTAATGATACAATGCTAGTTGCCTGGCAGCCTATTGCTTCAATGCATTCTAAGTTAGTGCCCAAGTATAAGTATGTACTGTAGTAAATGAGTTCAGAGTGAAGTAAGACATCCCAATATGTGCTGGATCAATGACTCAGGAAACACAGAAGCCACAAATGAACAGCAATAGCAAACACTTTATTTACCTGACATTAATTCAAGTTCTTGTAAAGGCTGCAGGTTGTTTACCTTAAAGTGGTCCTTAAGGCTCTAGGTTTTTTACCTTCATGCATTTACAATGATCATTGTAAACTGAGAGCTGAGAAACCAGAGCCCTTCCAACTACACTGACCACCCCCCCCCCTCCCGTCTCCAGCTCTCTTCTCCTATGGTAGTCTTCATTCAAAGCCCAGCACAGCTATACTGTATATGTGCACTGCATCCCGCCTCCCCTTCTTTTTCTCATGGATTAGGGTGTACAATGCATCCTTGCTGATGAGAGAACACTAGGCGGAACCTATAATCAGCTCTTCCCATCCTGTATACACCCATTGGATATACAGGCACAGTGCCCCTCCCTGGAAGTGATGTCACTAGCTTTCAGTAACCACACCCACTTGCTGCTCTTGGACTCATTAGGAAGAGGAATTGAAGTGACAGCACTAAATACTGCAAAATAAAGGGAGAAAAACTGGGATTTTTTTATTTTGACACATAAGGCTGAACTCTGCTCACATTAATGATTGCAGGGCAGAATTTAGGGCAGTGATGGTGAACCTTGGCACCCCAGATGTTTTGAAACTACATTTCCATGATGCTCAATTACACTGCAGAGTGCATGAGCATCATGGGAAATGTAGTTCCAAAACATCTGGGTGTGAGTGGCAGGAGCCGCGATAATGTCACTACCACACATGGGCGTGGGAGCCGCCGCTTATGGCACATGTCTCTAAAGGAACGTTCCTTCAGAGCACATGCACCGGTGATGTCACTGGCTGCATATACAGTAAATATCTCCTAAACAGTGAACCTTTAAGACATATTTACAGTACTTATAGGTAAGCCATATTATAGTTTACTCCCACTTTAAGAAGTACCCACTGGTGGTTTAATATGCAAGTTTTAATACATCCCGGAAATGTCTCATCCCTTACTGTGTCTTCCTATGGGCCAATCCCCATAATGGGGGACCTTTCTAGCCATAGATTTTTGAGGATTTTAACCTACCACAGACTGCAATTTACTCTAAGGTCCTTGCATACATATTACACAACAGCTATATTTAACTTTCTTATAATTGTTGTTTATGAAGTCTAGCCAGAGCACCTCACATGAGAATAAGGAACCATTTACAGATTATGTAAGTACAGTACTGAACAGAGTAGAAAAGCAGCACACAACAAACTATTTGTCATCACACTTGTGCGACTTGTCCTGCGATTTGGGACTGCAAAGTCCCATGACAAGTCAAGTTGCAACAACTGCAAACTGCAAAGTAGTCCCTGCACTACTTTGGTCCAAATTTGATGCGTTTTGAGGTCCGCAGACATAAGTATTGCTTCAAGTCCAGTCAAAATCACGGCAAAAAAATTTAGTCACCATCTGTATCCCATTGGGCAGATATATCTTCAATTTCTGTCTCATAGACACAACAGGAAGTGAGATAAAATCTCTCCAATTGCCCTCTTAGGCCTATTTTATATGGGCAGGCAGTAAGGGGGCGATAAAAATAGATGGTTGAGTCACAATTTTACCGACCTTGACCACCCGGCAGCAAATTAACATGGCCTTTTTAACATTTGGCAGGTGGTAACACCCCCAAACTTAACCCATTCAAGAGCATTCCCACTCAAAACCTGCTTCAGCTTAAAAAAAAAAAAAAAACAGGCTTCGGAATGTGGCAGAATCAACTTCTGATCTTCTGGCAGCCGCTGCTCTACTGAAAAGCTATCTGTAATGGTATCGTGCGTTGGCACCCTAGTTTGTCAGGCCGCCATTTCATTCAAACGCTGTCGCAAGCATCCATCTTGTGTTTCGAGCTTAGTTGACAGTGTTAAAAACCAAATGGGTCATTTCTTACCAGCCTCACCCCCCAGCATTTTGGCAGTGTTAATCACCCCCTGGGTCACTGAATGCCAGGTTCCTGCGCAGCTGACACTTTTCACACCTTTAATATAAACAAGCAGACTGACCGCCCAGCCATTCCGTCTCCCCGTGCTCTAGAGTTAATTGGTAATCTGAACACAGCCATATGGCTCCTAGGTCTAGGACACAACAACCACAAACTTCATAATTACATACACAAGCAAGATATGTCTCTAGAAAATATATATTTAAATACCAGATAAAATACCGATCGAATTAAGATCAAACTTGATCACTGTCGTTGCTAAGGGAGACAAGCTAGCGATCAGATACCGTACAGGTCAGAGGTTATTCCGAGATAACCCATGTTTAGTGTCTGTGACAAAGGAGATTCAAAACCATACCATAAAATATCGGTTTCAAGCATGTAACTGTTACATATTTCCAGATATGAGTTATTTTAATAATCTGTCTAAACGGGATGTGTCTTAGCCTGTATGAGCCTCCAGGGGGACCGCCCATGGACCCAGAGACTATTGGCCAAGTACTTCTGGTGACACCCCCTGGAGGGTCAGAGAAAAGGACAGGAACTGATAGAGAGTTCAGTCTTCGTTCTACCATCCAAGCCATAACATTGCTTTAAGAGAAGGACCTATCACATGTTCAGCTTCTGAAACTAAGGTAATACCAGGACCGTTTTAATGCAAGTATTTCACTTTTTATATTCATATTTCTAAATTGCTGTATTGTGTTTCTATTTCTTTGTAACCCATTTTTATGTAAATATTTTTATTTGCACCAATCTTCACCTTTCTTAGAATTAAACCTTATTTTTGAAAAGTGTTAATTTTGTCTCTAAGCTCTTAAACGCAAACTTTTCCCTTTTCCCTTAAACGCAAACTGACCCAAAAGAACCTGCCTCCTGAAAGCGCGCTACTGTTTAGGCTAACCTATCTGAAACATTCTTGTCTGAGGTGACAGTGTGTGCTACAGATGGTTATTCTAAAGTCATAATTGGTATTTCTAAAATTACGAGCGTCCTCTGGGCTCATTATAACGTAGAGGTGGTGGCAGAGAAAGGGTTAATTGTTTAATTAGCCCGGTGACAATCACTCTCAGTCTGCTGGCATCTAGATTGTGGTCCCGCAAGCTGGACCATCTGTGTGCTGGGTGCAGATGAGAGTGGCATTGTTACACAAGTGACGGCAGGGTGTGAGATTGCTTGGTCTTTGGTCACGAGGTGGATGAGAAGGCCAGGGGTCTGATACCCGCCAACGTCACACTATCCACCACAAAAACGTTTTCAGAGGGGTGGTAGTGACTGCTGACTATCTAAACAAGCAGTTGTCATTGGCACAAATGTCTGTTATGGAAAATTACACCTCTCTTTATGTGTTGGGAAACTCAAATTTTTTTATCACTTTCAGGCTCGGTGACAATGGTCACCAGAATAAATGGAGAAGGTGAATCTCCCCATTGGAGACACATACAGTAACATCTTCAGCACTGTCTCCCCACATTGTATTGTGGAGGGGTGGCCAGTACAGGCACAGCAACATACCTGTAGGTTCCCCCCCCCCTCCCCTTACGACTCACAAGGTAATTACACACAGCAGGATTTTGTCAGCAGGTTCCTGGAGCCCTTCGTTGACAAGTAACGCAGGGCTCTGTACAGAGGGAACAATCTCTTTTCTTCTTCTCTCTGCTTTCCAATGGTGAGCAACTCTTTTACTACCATTGACATATGTAGTACATATGTAGTACATTTGTTGTGGTGGGGGGGGGGCTTGTGTGTAAATCCCAAGAGACCATATTCCTGCACCGAAAACTTCATGCATATGGGGGAGGCTTCCCTCATATAGGTGCCTTAAGTGACCTGCACAGAGGGAACTTTACAATAGGATAGACTGAACCTACTGGCTAGCCAGATAAACCCAGAAAGGTGACGGTAAAAAAAAGAAAACATTTTTTAGTAACAGCATAACTGTCTGAGCAGTGAGCAAATAAGGTGGGACTCCTGCCTTTTGGTTTTGTTGGTTGAATTAGGAGCAGACGTATACCATTATACCAATGTGTATGCTGTCATACTTGTATGCAGATCACCTTCCGGTCACACACAGCGATTAGTCCACTATCTGCCCTGCACCCAGGTAACTCTGGCTGTTGGCACATCTGGACTCAGCACTCCAGGTCCTGCTTGGGCCGCCATAATGCAGCAGTGGTGCACACTTGACAGTGATGTGCACTGTCTGGGCTTCCTCATGGCAAAAGGAAGCTGTATCTTGTACAGCTTGAGAAAATGCAGCTCTTTTCCCTCCTCCTGGCAATTTCCTCCTGGGAAATACAGTTCAAAAGATCTTGATTACAGTAGAGTCTCTCTCCTGTTGACTGCAGTTCCCACAGTGTAGTGTTACCTGACTCAGTATATTGAACTTTTCCTGCTCAGCAGATTCCTCCTCTTAATGATATAGCTGTTAACCAGTTCAGCACTGCAGGGCAGCAGCTACAGAGACTCCATTCTTAGCCAAGCACCTGGCTACACTGGCATACATGCCCTATGTGTGCAGGGTCTTGGGGACATTTTTTTCTTCTGTTCCAGCAAAAATCTGGTAGGAAAAGAATATTGCTGGAGATTCTGGGGTGGGTTTTGGTGAGTGCAGCTTGGTTCTTCCCCTCCTGGAAAAAGAGTCACAAGAAAAGAACAAACAGGACTAAAAGGGATTAAACTGACTGTATAAATATGTTACTCATGAACCAAAGAATGGTTTCCACACATTCAAGGCGGATTGGGCAATCATCTCCTTGACAGTGGGAACAGACTCCCTCGCTGTTAGAATACACAGATCAGTGCTGCAGCCTAATGCCTACAGTGCTGATCAAGTGGCTTTTATGTGACAGGGCACTAAACCCCTGCTTAATCATCCAAACTTTGATCCATGTGTGGCAAGCTCGAGGGCAGCCCTGGCCAATAACCAGGGAAATGGGTTGTTCTTCAGCATGGATAATTAAGAAGAACATACTCTTTTCATAGTCACATTTACAGAGGAAGAAAATATGAAAGAGGAGAAGAAGCAGGAGGGGGTGGTGAAGGAGGTGAAGGAGGAGGAAAAGATGAAGGAGGAAGGGGTTTAAAGCTTCATTCACATGCTTCGGGTCACAGCATGGGGTCTGGTGCATCCTTGTTCACTGATTTAGGTGTGAATCAGGCCTGATTTTTTCCCTGAATTTGCACTTGACTTGGACCAGAAGATGCACAGGACCCTTCTTCAATATGAACCGTGGCCGCCCCAGAGCTGTGTGATCTGGCTCCATACTGTCATGCGAATTGGATGCGGAGAAACCCCCTCACAGCCAATGGGCCAAGGTAGTGGGAAAGAGGCCCTTGTCCTTATCAACATGGGTTCAAGATGCTGCGCCAGAGGTGTCCACCCTGGCAAGTTACCCCACCATGTTTAAAGCATGTAGCCTGGTATGGTTCAGGAGTGAGGCACTATCTAATCAATCCCCTTTCCTGGCCTAGCTAGGCTGCATGCCCAGATTAAGGATCTGATTCTGATTTTTAAGGTAACCCTACTATTTTTTCTTAATTTTTGCGTGGGGTTCCCACTTTAATCCGTACCAGACCTTGGCCTGGTATGGAATTCAGGGGGTGGGGGGACCTCACATATTTTTTTGTGGGATTACTCCTTATTAGGCGAGCCTAATATAAATTATGGGGAACCCCCAAGCCCATTTTTTTTATGTGTGTGTGTGTGTGTGGAGGGGGGGGGGGGGTCCTCCAATAAAATCAAGGATAAGGGTCTGGCAGAGGTGAAGGAAACAAAAATGGAGTGAGGGTTCCCTCATAATTCATACCAGGCCCTTCTTGTGTTTAAAATGGTATGGCTTGGGTTTACTTTGCTGTCTTAGGGTCTGAGCAACTTGCAGTCATTGAGTCAGCTATGAGTTTCACATCATATCAAAGTGTGCTTGATAAAAATGTGAGGCCATCTGTCCGATAGGTAGAAGCTGAACCAAAAAAACAATATTGATCTGAAGAACAATAGTAATCTACCAAGACATTTTTTACATATGAAGAAATGGAGGGCTAGAACTGGCCTATCAAAAGCCCTGATATAAATCCTATTAGAATATTGTCAAGGGATTTGGAATGAACAGCTTATGCAAGGAAATCTGATAGGAGCCTTCTCATGCTGATATAGGAGGTGACACAAAGGTGTCCTCCTTTTTACTCCTCACCGACTGTCCAGTAAGTGGAACCCACAGGCATGACTTATTGTCCACTGCAAATATAGACACCGGGTAACTGAAGGTTATGCGTGACATTTCTATGGGGTTGGATATGCAGAGCCATCATTATTATTGTCTTAGCTATGGGGTTACTAGACTGGGAAGGAAGGTCCCTCACTATTAGATGCATTGATTTGGTCCAAAGGAGGAGATTGGGAAGCCCACTACAATAAAATTGCAGTTTGTGGAGTAGGGGTGCAGTTGGGAATATAAAGGGCCCCATACCAATATTAGTATATGTTGTCCAATTCCTGTTACTACCATATAGTAACTCTTTATTTTAGATATCCATCCTTTCAAAAACACACATTGGCAAAACAGGGCCTCTGATAAGCTATGGATAAAGTCCATGTGGACTACCCCATCTACAAAGGGAGTTGGTAACAGCTGGTTGTAGAATGACCAATTTGGTTGATTCTGTTTATGTCTTTGTTTACTCATTTTGAGGTATGTAGAGTGTTTAACCTAGGTGTTGGTGTGTTGATCACAGTTGATGGTTGTATATTTCACATTTTTAGAGCTTGGCTGTAGTTCTTTCCTGAAGAAGCGGGCAGTGACCCGTGAAACACAATTGCGTCAAAATCACAGCAAGCTACCTATAACCTTTTCTCAGCAGAGTTGTTGGTGATATTTACATTGTGTATTACAACACAATTTTGTGTATATGTTTCTGTGTGTTACAAATGTTGTGTCTTGGTGACTTGTTTACATGATTTTAAACTTTGTATGATAAAGCTTTTTGACATTTTATTCAAGCGGTACCATAAAAGTCCTAAATTTAGCTTCTAGGGTGTCTTGTATAATTTCTCTCTTAGCACGTGGTACCAGATATGAGTTTCCAATCTGCAGGGGGCCCTTCATAGTGGTCCCCCTTCTCATCCTCTCTTTTTCTAAATTTTTTTCTAAGTAATTTTTACTAAAGGAGGCAATAACAACTTTTGAGGCCAAAAAGTGTGCTTACTTTTTCCACAGAACACTATTAAATTTATTGATATTTTAGTTGAAAAATTATTGAAAAGGCCAATTTTCCTTGCGTGTTTGCATATTTGTGTATCACCTTTATCTGTAGGCACTGTTCATAAATATGTAATGTTTGTCTGTTCAATTATGTTGATGGTGTGTACTTTTTACATGACTGTAGCTAACTTGTTATTTTTTTCTTTTCTTGCATAGCTTATTTCTATCCAATCATGCTGAAAGGAATTGTCCTATGGTCATACTTGTTAGTTGAAAATGGGTTTATTAGGAACATTCAGAAGACCTTAAATACTGTATGGGCCCTATTGCTCATGCAGTTTGAATAATACCCTTATTGGTACCATTCCTTGTCTGGATAGTTGGCGGTAACAACTTTGGCACAGAAAGACATTAGAATCTAAAAATTGTTATTTACCATGACTCATTTCTGTTTATTTATGAGTGGTAATGTTTGGCAGCTGCTCACTCATCCTAAGCATATTCTTGGTATTACTAATGTGCTGACATAGCCTAAAAAGACAGGGTTAACATTTTATTTTTTGCAGAATTTACAGTTACAGATAATACTATAATGCTCTGAGTGACCGTCTATATATCACAAACTAAATCATTCCATGAAAACAGAACAAAGGCATTTAAGTATTGCAGTGCCAGATGTAATCTCTATATATGTTTTTGCTCCCTGTGTGTATTATTCAGCCAGAGCAAGTGCCTGAAGGCACAACACATATCCACTTTATTCTGCTGCAATGTACTTAGCAGTATGGATTTAATACACCAATTTACCAATGTATCAGAAAGGTATACTGCAAATTGTGCTAAAATGCTTCTTTAGTGATGGAGGCAAAAATATTGGTATAAATAATGTAATTTCTGATGAATAGTTGTGATTTGAAGCAGAATGGTTTGACCTGCTTAAACCTAAGGATACTGCAGGTATTGCTTGGTCTCGCAGACTATACTGAAAATCCTTTAGTCTTTATCTTTGTCTTTATCTTTATTACCTAAATGACAACAGTTAGTAAAAATTGCCATGTGTTGTTTGTGTCTGTTACTTTATGTCGGTGGCCAGCTTTATATGAATATTGTGTTGATTATCATCACACTGTGGGGTGTTTTACTAAAACTGGAGAGTGCAAAATCTGGCATAGCTCTGCATAAAAACCAATCAGCTTCCATTTTTCTTTTATTTTTTTTTTTATTTTTTTGTCGAAGCTTAATTAAACAAACTGAAGTTAGAAGCTGATTGGCTACAATGCACAACTGCAGCAGATTTTGTACTCTCTAGTTTTAGTAAATCAATCCTTGTGTTAACAAACTTGAGAAACAATGTTTATTAGGTCAATTCTCATTTAATTTTTTTTTTATAATTTTATTTAATTAATATGTTAATTTTTATTAGGTTTTCTTAGGGTCTCTAAAGGCCAGTCCACCCAAACTGATATTTTAATTAAAATCAGTATCAAGCTTAATATTCTCCTGGCATCTTTAATGTCTTGGATACAGAATCAGCAAATTCTCATTGCTTTAATTCTATCCTCTGAAAGTTTAGAATGTTCTCACCCACTGTGTTGCAGCTATGTGTGTTACATTTACTAGAAGCATTTACTGAGTTACAAGCATCCAACACACATATGACTCACACTTAAGGACAGAGGCAGTATGACATCACGCTGGTTACGGAAACAGCCAGGTGGCCCTCTTGCTGCTCACTGCCTGCTGCCACCTGCTGTCCGGCAGACCTCTCAGCAATCCCACATGAAATGAATGTGGGGTGGTTTTGGATCTCCCCTATTTATTATAAATATGTATTATCTTGTCTATTCCTATGATAGTCTATCAAAGCTCTGATAAGGTTAATGGTGAGGATATAATAACAATTCTACCTATAAAATAAACACACTGCTTAAATAAGCAAGGATTTCATTTATTTAACAAGAAAGTAGAAATGCTAACCTAAAACACTAAAAGAATAATACAGAGTATAGAGCAGGGTAGATGCAATACCGTAAGTCCTACCTTTCAGGTTCTGTATGTGGCGGGGCTCCAGGACAAAGAGCAAAGAGAGCAAAAAAGAATAATTCTATCTGGCCATTGTTTTTAAAGTCCACTCAGATACCACTCACACAAACACCCACTGTCTGCTTGTCAAATGACAATACATAAGAGGCCATCCTTCCTAATCAACAGGAAGTATCTCATCTTTCCAGGAAGCATGTTGCAGTCCCCACTAGGGGCGCCATTTGTCCAAGAATCACTGTTTTTGACCCAGGGTATCTTTCAGTAACAGATGGCCTTTGGTGTTGGTATAACCTCCCCAGGAGGTCTTATTTGATGCTCCTACACCCCAATATCTCACAACAGGAGGCCTATGGAAGAGCATCCTATGAGGATATAAATTCCCATTTATGACTCCTTGTCACAAACACCCTGCTGGGTAAACTTGCTCTGCTGGCATTCCAGGCCTGGTGTAATCAGGTTTTAACCATCCAGAAACATCTGATATTAAAACAAGAAAAACATGTTGCCTGCCAACATATGCTGCTTTGTGCCTAAAGAGCACACATCACCCTTCTTCAGAGAAGCCTCTATTGAACAGTCCATAAATGTCTGACCTTACGATATTTTGTGCTTCCCAAAATGTGCCGCTTTGTCCCTGGGTGACACACCACCTTCATTCTTCCACAACTGCTTCCATGGCACCATTTTGTTTCTTCTCCTTTTGGTATCTCCAGGATAGGGTGCACTACAGGCAAGGGGTGTCCATTCACTCACCATTCACCAACATATACTTAGAGCCACATATCAACTAGCTTTCAGATACAGAACCTCGAGGAGGGCCTTACTCAACCGTATTACTAACTTTATACATGTATGTCAAATTATAATAGCACACAAATCAACACATTACCATAATATACAAATATATGCAACCCAGCAAATTAAGCCTCCACCTCCCAACCTCATAAAACCCTTCATTGTGTATAGGGGTCGGGATTAGGCAGGCTTGCTCAGTATGGCCCTTTTTACCGCAATTCTGGTATGTCAGAGGTACTGTATTTCAGAACTTCTAATTGGCAGGAAAGCCTCTAACTTGTATGAAGAGAACTTACCATCAATTTGTCCCTCAACTTGCATAGATAAATACAAGACCTTTCTATATAGATGTCAGGTCAAACAATACATGTAAACCTGAAACAATGACACAATCACAAAATTCCATCCCTGTGTCTGGATTTCAGAGACAATGCCCAGGGCACACCATGCACCTCTAGCTATTGTTAGGTTCAAGGAACACCCTAGTTCCATAACTAACGTTACATTGGTATCCTTTAGGACAAAGAAACAAATTCATCTATGTCCCAAATAATACCCAGGTGCTTCCTTCCCAGCAATGATCTCCCTATCCAGAACACAAAGTGAACCATCATTCCAACATTTCTCGTTCACCACTGTGTACTGACCTGGCATACAAATGACATTATGGTCATGCCACGGACAGAGGTAAATATCAAACTGCCTCCAGCTTCCATCCTCTCTGATCACATGTAGGTAATTTGGCCTTTGCTTCAGATAGAATCCCCATTCAGTAAGCCCATTGACACCACTGAATATACAGACCGAGTCTGCCCTTCTGTATATGGGTTCAACAAGGAAGCATAACTAGCTAAAATGACAATGAAAGGAGAAGTTATCATTATGGGAGATTTCAATCTTCCAGATATAAACTGGAAAACCAAAATAGCAAGTTCTACCAGGAGTACAGATATTCTAAATTCCCTACTGGGGTTGTCTCTGCAACAAGTGGTTGAGGAGCCAACCCGGAGGGAGGCCATTTTGGATTTGGTATTTACAAATGGGGATTCGGTATATGATGTCATTGTAGGCGAAACCTTAGGATCTAGTGATCACCAGTCAGTGTGGTTTAATATAAGAACTGTGAAAGAGTCACACCACACAAAAACAAAAGTTTAAGATTTTAGAAAAACAGACTTTTCAAAAATGAAATTAGTCATAAATGAGTCCTTATCAGACTGGAACGGATTACATGGAGTCCAGGAGAAATGGGACTACTTAAAAGGTGCATTATTGAAGGCAACAGAAAATTGCATTAGACTTGTCAGTAAAAGCAAAAAAGGGAAGAGACCACTGTGGTACTCAGCAGAAGTGGCCCAAATCATTAAAAATAAAAAGCTAGCATTTTGTAATTATAAAAAACCCCAGAGCAATGAAGATAAGGAAATCTACAAGATTAGGCAGAAAGAGGCCAAGCAAGTTATAAGAACTTCTAAAGAGCAGGCAGAAGAAAAACTAGCTCAGTCTATGAAAAAGGGGGATAAGACATTCTTCAGATATATAAATGAAAAAAGGAAATTAAAACAAGGAATAACTAAATTAAAAACAAAGGACGGAAGGTATGTAGAAGAGAATAAAGGGCTAGCCGACTGCCTTAATGAATACTTCTGTTCAGTTTTTACAGAAGAAAAAGAAGGAGAAGGACCTCCACTTGAAAGGATGACTAATGAATCGTTTGATGCATGTGTCTTTACAGAGGAAGACGTTCTAAGATTGCTGTCTAAAGTGAAGACAAATAAGTCACAGGGTCCTGATGAGATACACCCAAAATTATTAAAAGAGCTTAGTGGTGAGCTGGCAAAACCATTAACAGATTTATTTAACCAATCATTAGTAACAGGAGTCATCCCGGAAGATTGGAAATTGGCAAATGTCGTGCCCATTCACAAGAAAGGTAGTAGGGAGGAATCGAGCAACTATAGACCAGTGAGTCTGACATCAATAGTAGGTAGCAAAGTGTGGGGCCAGGATGGGATTTTAAGGGTACCGTTATATAACTAATAAAAGAGATGTATCTACAGGGATAGCTAAAAAGTATATAATTTTATTATATCACATAGAATGAAAAAAAAAAAATAATACAAATACACATACAAGGACATTACTGTTACAAGATAATATGATACATCATCATAGTAACAACAGAATTGATAAAATATCGTCAAAGATAATTTCCTTGAAATGTGGATAGGACTCGTCAGGGGTCACAGTTAGTCTGGAGGTGCCAGAACTGGTATGTGTCCCTCTAGTCGTTCCAAATACCACTACCCGACATGTTTCGCGGTAATACCGCTTCTTTAGGGGTATAAAGGATGTAACTTGATAAAAAGCCACTAAAGAATGACAAAAGTAGGTACATGATTATCATACATATATAAAAGCGTGTGTACACATACATGTTCGTTTTGCTATTTCGAATATCGGTGTGTGTCAAGTATGGAGCAGTTGGCGATAAGCCCCTCCTACTTCTGACACTAATACGTCATTTATTCGATCACATGGTAAACATTTTACTTACATGAATATATAAGAAGAGTGTTCTACACTGGCATGCAGGCCAAAGCATATATGTGATACTTCCAGTGGTGGAACTGATGGTTAATGGCAAACGGAGCGTAGGCGTCGGTCACCAAAAAATTGTCCCCCGGGCGGGCAAGGATGACCAATTGGCAAAAAAGCCTAGACAGTGGAAAATATAGAGAATGCTGGTATATGGAGTATTATATTCATTTAAAGGCTGCAGAAATATATACTGCAGATTATATTGGTCACATTATTCAAATCATTAGATATGAGTAGAAATTGGTGTTGAAAAATTTGAAAAATTTGAAAATATAAATTAAAACGCCTCCAATCTTTATAGATAGGAAGGGGGTGAGGGGGGGGGGGTGAAAAACTCACCAAAAAATGACATCAATAGAGTATATGAAAACCTACCAGACTCTATGCCAAGGCTTGTGTGATGGTCAGACGATGGAGAAAGGGTGGAGAAAATATGTGCGATCAGAGAGGCACAGGAATGATATCGCAAATCAAGCGAACCATCATATCTCAATCTCCAATTTAGCCAGTACCGCTCTGTAAAATGTTTAAAAAAAAGGAGGAAAGTGGCAAAATAAGCAAAAAGGAGAGCTTAAACAGGTTGGTTCTAAACATACTCTGAGTCCATACATGGTCACAGATTGCTGAGTAAGTGCAGCTTAATGCCCATACCAAAACTCTAAGGGAGAGGGTACGTGGCTAAATGCAGAATGTGCAAGGTAAAAAAAGGATAGTAGATGATAAGGAGGCTGAAGCGTAGTTACCGTTTACTGATCCATCTGTCGGAGCTCCATCGTCTGCACACTAGCTGGCTACCATACCTGTCTTAAATAGGTCATCAACTCCGCCGTCACACAACGGCGACGCGCGCCTCGGTGACGTCACGGAGTCAGATGTACAACAGCGCACGCGCGTCGGTAGACGCGGCGCGCAGCTGTCAAAGACACAGAGGGCCGTCCCTCCGTCGGTTGCCACGCAACCTGGGACGCCGAAGAGCAACACTAAGCGGATGCAGATGGAATGGCGTGAGGAAACGGATTACTCTGTGTAGACAAAGGGACTGTGTGTAATCATGCACATCAAGAACCTCTGTACATCTCCTGCCCGCCCGTGGGACGTCACAGATGACCGAAATAGCCCGCGCCGAACGGTCCATGCCACCAATGGGAGATCAAATGCCTGAATCGGAATGCATACCAATGTGTACATGGTTACATATATGTATACAAAGTTATTTGCACCTATCAATACAAGAATGTTACTTTTACCATTTATTAACACATTGTGTAGCCACCCACAACGTAATAGCAAACACATCTATATTAGTTGAAAACTGCCATTAGCCGCCTGTCTATGGAGATACCTCTCAACAGAAAAAAATGGCTATGGCTGACAGAGTAAGTATCCTGAGAGGTTAGTGTATAAGAAAAAGCCATGAAAGAAAGAATAGAAGGTGGGGAGAGGGGGGAAGGGGGAGGGGAATGGGGAGGGGAGAGAAAGAAGAAAAAAGCAATAAAGGGGCAAAAAAACAAATAAAGTAAAAAAGACGACAATAATGTGGATCCAACGAGAAAAGAGGGGGAATGGGGGCATCAAATAGGTTCTATATACTGTAGTTTATAAAAAAGCTTTAAAAGTATGCATTTCGTTGAGGCCCGGAGGATCGAGAGCGTTAAGTCTCTCGATCCAGAGAGTCTCGGCCTGTAAGATCCGTTTGTCCCAGTCACCCCCTCTTGGGTCTGGGTGTATGACTTCCAGGACTTGAAATGATACCACAGTATTATTAAATTTGTGGTGTAGACCAATATGTCTGGTCACTGGTGTTAGAATTTTACCATTGCCCGAACAGTAGATATGGTCCCGTATCCGGAGACCAAATTCACGGATGGTTTTGCCTACGTAAAAGGCCTTGCATTTGCATGTCATTAAATAAATGACGCCTTGCGTAGTGCAGTCAGTATATGTCCGTAATCTGTGTCTATTCCCATTGGGAAGAAGGGTAATAGGACCCTCCTGGACCCAAGGGCATCAAGCGCAACTCCCACATCTGTATGTACCTTTAGGGCCAAATGTAGTTGTTTGTTTGGTCTCCCTATAGTGGCTAGAAGTTAGCCGATCTCTTATTGAGGTTGCCCGTCTATATACTAATTCCGGTCGATCTTTAACATATTTCGATAGAATGGGATGATCTGCTAGTAGATGCCAGTGTTTGTTAACAATGGTTCTGAATTGTGTGGAGTTGTCAGAAAAAGTGGTGATTAATCTCACCGTGGACGTTTCTTTTAACGTTTTGTGTTTGTATAGTAAGTCAGTTCTCGATTGGCTTTTTACCCTGTTGTATGCTTTTCTTAGTGTGGTTTTTGAGTATCCACGTATTAGTAAGCGTTTCTGCAATTTATCTGCTTCAATTTCGAAGTCTGAATCTTCAGTACAGTTCCTGCGTACTCGCAGGTACTGTGCATAAGGGATACTTCTTATCAATGTACTCGGATGCGCGCTTGTGGCATGTAGCAGGGTATTGCCTGCATTCGGTTTTCTAAATAGACTGGTAGTTATTCTGCCTGAGTCGGATAGCCGGATTTCAATGTCTAGAAATGGAATCATCACTGAACTGAAATTATATGTAAATTTCAAATTAAAGTGATTGTTGTTAAATTCTTCTAACATTGTTTTGAGTAGTGTTTGCGGACCAGTCCATATTAGGAATAGATCGTCGATGTATCTGAACCAGCACAGCACATGCGGAAAATATTCAGCATATGCGTCGCTGGAAAAGATCCATCGTTCCCAATGACCTAAATAAAGATTTGCATAGGAGGGGGCGCAGCATGTGCCCATAGCTACGCCTTGTAGCTGTAAAAACGTATCCTCCATAAAGGTAAAAAAATTTCTTGTGAGAATGAATCTTAGCAAGGCTAAGACAAAATTGTTACGGGGCCATAATGAATGGTCAAGTTCTTTCAAAAAAAGTGCAGTAGATGCTATTCCTTGTTCATGAGGAATACTGGAGTAGAGTGCTTCTATATCTACAGAGACCAAAAGGGCCTCTGGTGGTACTTCCATGTCATCTATATGTTTCAGTAAATCAGATGTATCTAAGATAAATGACGGTAGGGAACGTTCGTGTGGAGTTAAGATTGAGTCAACATATCTGCTAGCTTGCTCCGTCAGGGACCCTATCCCCGATACAATCGGACGACCAGGGGGATGTATAGGATTTTTATGGATCTTGGGGAGGGTATAGAATGTAGGGATTCTGGGGTGTTTATTTTGCAAATACTCATATATGTCTTTATCAATGATACCAGATATAAACGCCTGTAGACAGAGATCCCTATATTCACGAACATAGGTATCAATGTGTGTGGAATCAATTCGTTTATAACAACACTTGTTATTTAGAATTTCCAAACACATGTGCTGGTATTGGGAGTGGGATAGAATCACGATGTTCCCTCCTTTATCTGAGGGTTTGATAACTAACTGAGGGTTGTTTTGAAGATCCTGTAATGCTCGACGTTGTCTATCAGTAAGATTTTGATGCGTTGGAGACCAGTGTGTCTGTTTCAGTTCTCTAATCATCTGGTTGACAAAAGCCCAAACATTTGGACATGTCATGATATCTGGAAATTTTTTGGATTTTGGTTTAAATATCTTGTTAGTCTCAGTATTTGGAATTGCTTCCCTTTCTTGAGACCTGCTAGTGGGATCATTTGTGGGGTTACTTTCTTCATAAAGGAGCATCAGGTCACGTAGTGCCCTGAACTCATTCATTGTATAATCTTTGATTTGTTCAGTTAAGTCTATTTCCAATTGCTTTTGTTTTCGATCGTTGTCAAACATGAATTTGAATGTGAGATTACGGGCAAATAGGTAGATATCTTTAATAGCCTGATAGATGTTAATATGTTGTGTGGGGCAGAAACCCAAACCAAGCTGTAACACTGCAATTTGATCATCGTCTAGTATAGTGGGTGTGAGATTAATGATATTAAACGTGTTAATATCAGTGTCATGTGTGTTTAATTTTGGGGTGTTTGTGTGACAAAGCCTTTCAGGCTTGTTTGTTTTTTCTGTTTGGTTGTTGGTGTGGTCGGTAAGTGTAAAAAACCGTCATCATTGGATGAAGCTTGTGTTTTTTGTGTGAGGATCTGTTGTAGTGCTGGTGTCAAATCACTTATATTTGGAGTCAAACCTGTACGTGCCGTTTGCGTGCGTTTTTTATCATTGGATTCACCCGAAGAGTGCCCACCACCATGGCGTGTGCGCTTTTGTGCTTTAGTGCGAGAAGTTTGTGGACCCACAGGACGTACAGATGCCTGTAAAGAAACAGAGTTAGAATTTGAAGAATCGGATTCAGAATAGTCATATGATTGAGCATGTGTTTGAACACCCGCCCGTCCAGTTTTTTCATTGAGGGTGCGTTGTCTGTTGCTATTACGTTGCTATTACGTTGTGGGTGGCTACACAATGTGTTAATAAATGGTAAAAGTAACATTCTTGTATTGATAGGTGCAAATAACTTTGTATACATATATGTAACCATGTACACATTGGTATGCATTCCGATTCAGGCATTTGATCTCCCATTGGTGGCATGGACCGTTCGGCGCGGGCTATTTCGGTCATCTGTGACGTCCCACGGGCGGGCAGGAGATGTACAGAGGTTCTTGATGTGCATGATTACACACAGTCCCTTTGTCTACACAGAGTAATCCGTTTCCTCATCTGCATCCGCTTAGTGTTGCTCTTCGGCGTCCCAGGTTGCGTGGCAACCGACGGAGGGACGGCCCTCTGTGTCTTTGACAGCTGCGCGCCGCGTCTACCGACGCGCGTGCGCTGTTGTACATCTGACTCCGTGACGTCACCGAGGCGCGCGTCGCCGTTGTGTGACGGCGGAGTTGATGACCTATTTAAGACAGGTATGGTAGCCAGCTAGTGTGCAGACGATGGAGCTCCGACAGATGGATCAGTAAACGGTAACTACGCTTCAGCCTCCTTATCATCTACTATCCTTTTTTTACCTTGCACATTCTGCATTTAGCCACGTACCCTCTCCCTTAGAGTTTTGGTATGGGCATTAAGCTGCACTTACTCAGCAATCTGTGACCATGTATGGACTCAGAGTATGTTTAGAACCAACCTGTTTAAGCTCTCCTTTTTGCTTATTTTGCCACTTTCCTCCTTTTTTTTAAACATTTTACAGAGCGGTACTGGCTAAATTGGAGATTGAGATATGATGGTTCGCTTGATTTGCGATATCATTCCTGTGCCTCTCTGATCGCACATATTTTCTCCACCCTTTCTCCATCGTCTGACCATCACACAAGCCTTGGCATAGAGTCTGGTAGGTTTTCATATACTCTATTGATGTCATTTTTTGGTGAGTTTCCCCCCCCCCTCACCCCCTTCCTATCTATAAAGATTGGAGGCGTTTTAATTCATATTTTCAAATTTTTCAAATTTTTCAACACCAATTTCTACTCATATCTAATGATTTGAATAATGTGACCAATATAATCTGCAGTATATATTTCTGCAGCCTTTAAATGAATATAATACTCCATATACCAGCATTCTCTATATTTTCCACTGTCTAGGCTTTTTTGCCAATTGGTCATCCTTGCCCGCCCGGGGGACAATTTTTTGGTGACCGACGCCTACGCTCCGTTTGCCATTAACCATCAGTTCCACCACTGGAAGTATCACATATATGCTTTGGCCTGCATGCCAGTGTAGAACACTCTTCTTATATATTCATGTAAGTAAAATGTTTACCATGTGATCGAATAAATGACGTATTAGTGTCAGAAGTAGGAGGGGCTTATCGCCAACTGCTCCATACTTGACACACACCGATATTCGAAATAGCAAAACGAACATGTATGTGTACACACGCTTTTATATATGTATGATAATCATGTACCTACTTTTGTCATTCTTTAGTGGCTTTTTATCAAGTTACATCCTTTATACCCCTGAAGAAGCGGTATTACCGCGAAACATGTCGGGTAGTGGTATTTGGAACGACTAGAGGGACACATACCAGTTCTGGCACCTCCAGACTAACTGTGACCCCTGACGAGTCCTATCCACATTTCAAGGAAATTATCTTTGACGATATTTTATCAATTCTGTTGTTACTATGATGATGTATCATATTATCTTGTAACAGTAATGTCCTTGTATGTGTATTTGTATTATTTTTTTTTTTTTCATTCTATGTGATATAATAAAATTATATACTTTTTAGCTATCCCTGTAGATACATCTCTTTTATTAGTTATATAACGGTACCCTTAAAATCCCATCCTGGCCCCACACTTTGCTACCTTTCCGAATCTGTCCAGGGATGAGGTACCTAAATACCTAATATCTAATTCAATGGGCTAATTTCTGTGACATCAATAGTAGGCAAATTAATGGAAACCCTATTAAAGGATAGGATTGTGGAACATCTTAAATCCCATGGATTGCAAGATGAAAAACAACATGGGTTTACTTCAGGGAGATCATGTCAAACAAATCTTATAGATTTTTTTGACTGGGTGACTAAAATAATAGACGGTGGAGGTGCAGTAGACATTGCATATCTAGATTTTAGTAAGGCTTTTGACACTGTCCCACATAGAAGACTTATCAATAAACTGCAGTCATTGAGCATGGACTCCCATATTGTTGAGTGGATTAGGCAGTGGCTGAGTGACAGACAACAGAGGGTTGTAGTCAATGGAGAACATTCAGAACAAGGTCATGTTACCAGTGGGGTACCTCAGGGATCTGTACTGGGACCAATTTTGTTTAATATCTTTATAAGTGATATTGCAAAAGGCCTCGATGGTAAGGTTTGTCTTTTTGCTGATGACACAAAGATATGTAACAGGGTTGATGTTCCTGGAGGGAAACGCCAAATGGAAAAGGATTTAGGAAAACTAGAAGAATGGTCAGAACTCTGGCAACTGAAATTTAATGTGGATAAGTGCAAGATAATGCACCTGGGGCGTAAAAACCCAAGGGCAGAATATAGAATATTTGACACAGTCCTGACCTCAGTATCTGAGGAAAGGGATTTAGGAGTAATTATTTCAGAAGACTTAAAGGTGGGAAGACAATGTAATAGAGCAGCATGAAATGCCAGCAGAATGCTTGGATGTATAGGGAGAGGTATAAGCAGTAGAAAGAGAGAAGTGCTTATGCCGCTGTACAGAACACTGGTGAGACCTCACTTGGAGTATTGTGCGCAGTACTGGAGGCCATATCTCCAGAAAGATATAGATACTCTAGAGAGAGTTCAGAGAAGAGGATTGCAGGAAACATGGATTGCAGGAAAAAACTTACCAGGAAAGGTTAAAGGACCTTAACATGTATAGCTTGGAAGAAAGAAGAGACAGAGGGGATATGATAGAAACTTTTAAATACATAAAGGGAATCAACTCGGTAAAGGAGGAGAGCATATTTAAAAGAAGAAAAACTACCACAAGAGGACACAGTTTTAAATTAGAGGGGCAAAGGTTTAAAAGTAATATGAGGTATTGCTTTACTGAGAGAGTAGTGGATGCATGGAATAACCTTCCTGCAGAAGTGGTAGCTGCAAATACAGTGAAGGAGTTTAAGCATGCATGGGATAGACATAAGGCTATCCTTCATATAAGATAGGGCCAGGGACTATTCATAGGATTCAGATATATTGGGCAGACTAGATGGGCCAAATGGTTCTTATCTGCCGACACATTCTATGTTTCTATGTTTCTATAACAACGTTCATAATCCAAGCTTGCACAGCCTGCCCAG
Source organism: Pelophylax lessonae (assembly GCF_965119305.1). NCBI lineage: Eukaryota > Metazoa > Chordata > Amphibia > Anura > Ranidae > Pelophylax > Pelophylax lessonae. The sequence continues at coordinate 326,378,428 of NC_138772.1, forward strand.
GCATTCGACCACCACTTTGGATTAGTGAAAGCGATGTGTTTAGGCAAAAGCTTACTGAGCTGTAAGTTATAAGGTTATAAGGCCACTGATCCTCATACAGAGACTGCACAATCAGCTTGATAAATTCGACTGCCCCTGCGCGCACGCCAAAGCCCATAATACATTTTTACGCTGTGAAGGCATATTGTACTCTTGTAGCCAGTGTTTGGGAAGAGCTTGGATCTATTTGGAGTGGTTCCCCTTTCTCTAACAGAGTATGTGTTTTTTTTTTTGAGTAGACATTGGCATCACCTGTGTGTGCAGGGTTTCAACTGCTCAGGTTGGACATCAACCAGGTGTAACTCCCCTATCTCCAGCTCTGGTGTCTCACATGTTCTGTAACCAATACCCTTTCTATAGGACTGCTACTATAGAGACACCGCTCCCACAAGGAAATTTTCCCTCTGTTGATGTGTCACCTGGAGCTTCCTAGTCTGGCCAACAGACACCTTACTATGCCTAAGTGCCAACCTCCTGGGTACCTGTACCATATTAATTCAGTTATGCCAACATATGTCACACATTAAAAACATGCTTCCCTTCTTTCAATTCCTCACCAAAAACCCCATAGTTTACATTTCTTGTTCTGAAGGATTATATTCCTTCCCGAACCTCCAAGATTCTGGCAAAATGTTTCACATGTCCTGTTGACGGGCAAAGTATTTCAAATGCAGCATTAGTACTAAATTGTCCAAGAAAAACTATATTGGACATATTAATCTGCATCTCTTTGTTTATCCCTTCTCCCCTGAATGTGTGTCAGAACAAATTTGCAATATGCCATGGCACAGACAAACTGCCAACCAGATGAACATCTTTCATCCATGTTCCAGAGACCTCTCCAATGTCTCGCCCCACCAGGACTCTGGAAATGAAAACCAAGAGCAGAATCATCAACAATATCTATTAGCTGGATAAACCCACTCTAAAATTGATCCCCGTGATAAGAGAAAAAGAAAAAATGAAAGTGAGTGCTGTATTCCAAAAATTCTTATCTTTAACCGTAAAATCCATGCAACTGTTAACTTAATTGTTTCCACCTCAATGAAAATAAAAAACTACAATAGCTCCAGCGGCTTATATGGCTTTCTACCAACTCCTGTCTTAATTATTTTACAAGTCATGTGTCCACAGATAGCAGCCATCTTGGCCATGACGTATCCATTTAGGGTGTGCCCCTATCCTCAATTGACTAATTCATTTGGAAGGATTGGGAAACAGGGATTTCGGGCACAAGAGTTTTTTTAAAAAAATTTCTTTTATTCAACAAAAAACTAAATATTTTAAAATCATAGAAAGATACAGGCAGATAATTGTGTATTGAGGACACAGTGAGACCACAAAAAGTGGTCTATGTTGTACAATATCTCAGTACATAGAACTTATAAAAGTAATTTACATACAGTTCAGAGTACAAGATCATTAGTAGTCATATAATTCTTGGAAACGTGTTACTCGATATCAGAAGAGAACCGCCGGCGGACACCCAAGTAGTATGGTGCCGGTCAGCGGGGTCAACTGAGAGTATAAGTTAACATTCACCATGTAACATATGACCTTTGCTCGACATGTTTCGCTTTCTTAGACAAAAAAGCTTCGTCTGGAGCATATCATTTCTTTTGTCTGTGTGGAAAATAACAGTGTTTAGATAAATTACATATATATGTTACCTCATTTTCAGTATGTTATAATTACAATTACATATCATTTATTTCTCCTTTTAATTACATATAACCGCCTTACACATCTCAAATAAGTCCTTCTACTTTTGCAATATCAACACAATATAACATTGGGTCTTAGATTGCATTCAGACACTAAAGGGGTTTAGGGGGAACAATGGAGGCTGCCAATAGTGAGTATATGTGGGGATCCATGCTGTAGTTACAGTATCAGCATATATATCCTGTTTATATACCTAGTATATGGACAAAAAATGTATACATACCTGTACATATAGTAATCAGGCACATATCTCAATTTCCATAGAGAATTCTTTAACGAGGAGGACTGTGCGTTTTAGGAAGCTCAAACATAGGCAATGTATAGTGACATAGTAGTGAGGGTAATCACTCCATGTCTCTTATCTGAATGGATGAGAGCAAAAGAACAATGTTTCTCAGAATAGTGGGCATTTTTATTCTATGATATCGCTTTAAGGGAGAGCCCATAAAAGTGCTAAACCATGAACTCAAGTGTTCCAAAGTGGTAAAGTCAGTGTGCCTCATGCGTGTTATAAGAGTGTGTAAGTACCTATAGAGCCCATAGATTATCTGCCTCGAAAGGGGCAAAAGAATAGACATATAATCATTCTGGACCGTAAGAATGGGCAAATGCCATGCGTTTCTAAACGATTGTACACCAACATACAGAGTTTACCCATTCGTGTGTGGGCTAACCCTATAGTAAAATACATATCGTGTATATTGATTTGCTTTTATATACATATGTAAATATGTGTGTGTAGTCAATTTGGTATCCAGCCCACCTTCCTCCATAATAGTAGGAGAGTGACCAGGGTTACATATACATAGGCAGTTGCCACATAGGGTCCAAGATGAGTACATGCAAGGCGTGCTTAAAATAAACATAGGTAGTAAATATAGTGGTAGATATATGGAGTGCCACCCAGTATAGTAGATCCCTATGCAGTAAGAGAATCCCAGACATAAACAGACACCTTAGCACGGCTCACCAAACTTGGAAAGGACCAGAGCTTAATGTAGGGAGCGTATCTCCTCTGCTTGTATGTCGGCTGTTAAGCACAGTAAGATTAAGGTAAATTCCCGGGTATCATAGAGTGTGATGTTAAAGTATTGGTGCTAGCCATATAGAGCTTACCCCTTGCCACGCTGTTCCCAGCTTCCGCACAGTCCTCACCGGATGGGGAACCTCCACCATACCAGGGCTTGTAACTGGCGCCCTTAAATAGCGTGGATCCCGGGCGGTTCGTCAAAAGACGTCACCGCCCCGGCCACTCCCACCGGACATCGCTCGAGAGCAAGCGCGGGGACACCCCAGCGAAGCTCTCGGCTCTGTCACAGGTGTATGCAGATCACACAGAGGCAGGAAGTGCCTCCGTAGTCCGCTCGGGTGCCACAGGAAGTTCCGCCCGGAAGGGGCGGAACTAACCTGCGGCCTATCTGGCCGCACATATCTCACTGATGAGGCCGACCTCCATGCTTACCCACACTGCCCCCACAGGATCGGTCCGCAATTACATGAGAATTCTAATTGCCTGAAATGAAAAAACAACACAACAAGACAGAAATTATATACTTAAAAATACAGATATAAAAGCATATTTCACTAAGGTACAAGAATGTTCCTGATAAGCCAGGAGATATATATCGGTAATATATTTGTTTATCAAAAATTATTATGTAACCATGTTTATTTTTTTGACATTAACCACTAGTAAGGGCGTTCAATAGTAATAGCCCTAATGAAAGAACAGGGGCTGAACTGCCCCCTACTAGAAACACTTCCATACTTCCAACCCCAAGGAAAAGTTGCATTTTTTGACTTATTACAAATCCTCAAGATCATAATATTGATGAAAAAGGGATTGTAACACAAAAAACTATTTGTTGTACATTAGGAAAAGAAGAGAGGTATATGTGCCAAAGAACCTCGTTAGTGTGAAGAGGTATCGGAATAGTTAAATGTACAGGGGGAGGATGACCACGCCAAAGCCAAGCAGACACCCTGACCCACATATCCCACACAGGGCCATTATCGTAACCAGAGTATGCTACTCAAGATCAATTAGATCTATTGGCACTAAGTAAACAAAAAAAGCCTTCATAGAAAGGGTTTGTACGACTGTGTTTCGTTCAAACCAGGTCTATATGTGGCACTGAGACGCTCTATCCAGAGAGTCTCTCTCTGGAGAATTTTTTTGTCCCAGTTGCCACCTCGAGGATCTTGAGGAATAACCTCAAGCACATAAAATCTTGCCTTTCTGGGATTGAACCTGTGGTATAGGTCGAGGTGTCTGCTCACGGGCGTGATCATCCTTCCCCCTGCTGATACGTACACATGGTCATTTATCCTCTGGCGGAGCTCTCTTATAGTTTTACCTATATAGAACATGCCGCAGGCACAATGCATCATGTATACCACTCCACGGGTACTACAGTCAGCTCGGAATTTTGGAACAAATATTTCCCCATTAGGTAGGGTGTATTGAGTATTCTCCTCTATCCAAGGACATAGGGCGCATTTGCGACACTTATAAGTACCCCTACATGTGGTTACTTTATTTCTGATGGGTTGATAGTGGCTTGTTGTTAATTGATCTCTTAAAGATCTTGTTCTCCTAAATACAATTTGGGGGTGTTTGCCAACATATTTGTTTATAACCGGATCATCACGGAGAAGATGCCAGTTCCGTTCAAGAATATCTCTCAATACTTTTTCATGAGAGGAGTATTTGGTTATTAGTTTAACTGTCGGTTGCGTGCTTGAGGGTTTGGCTCTAAAGATGAGGCTGTTTCTATTTTGAGAAAACGCTTTGTTGAAAGCTGCTCTCAACAAACGTTTACTGTATCCACGAGCCATTAGGCGTTCTCGTAAGTAATTAGCCTGTATTTTGAAATCGCTGTCAGATGTACAATTACGCCGTAGGCATATGTATTGGGCGTATAGAATACTACGTATAAGCGCCCCTGGGTGGGCGCTAGACGCGTGTAATATTACATTCCCTGACGTCTCCTTTCTGTATAGGTTAGTCGTCAGGTGTCCATCCACATGTTTGAGTACCGTTAAGTCAAGGAAATTAACACTCGAGTCGCTGATGGTAGATGTTAACTTCAAGTTGAAGTCGTTTATATTTAGTTGGGCAATAAACTCATCTAGCATTGACTTTGAACCTGTCCAGACAACAAAAATGTCGTCTATATAACGAAACCAAATCGCCACGAATGAAAAGAAATGGGATAGATTTTCGTCTGATGTGATTTGTCGCTCCCACCCCCCCAGGTATAGGTTGGCGTAGGCCGGGGCACAACAAGTGCCCATGGCCACGCCCTGCACCTGGAGGTAGTGGGACCCGTTGAAAGTAAACCAGTTGTGTTTCAAAATAAACAGTAAGAGTTCCAAAATAAAGTCACAAAATGGCCAAGTGTGATGGTCTTGCTCATATAAGAAGGTGCGTATCATCCCGACGCCCTGCTCGTGAGGGATACTGGAGTATAATGCCTCCACATCCAAAGTCACGAGCAGGGCGTCGGGAGGAACCACCATATCTTCAATCATTTTCAAAAACTCGAGTGTGTCCTTGACGTATGACGGTAACCGCACTACGTGTGGTAGTAAATAATAGTCGATCAAGCGACTAGCATGTTCAGTTAGACTTCCAATGCCCGATACAATAGGCCTACCGGGTGGAGAGGTTAAGTTTTTGTGGGTTTTTGGGAGTGAATAGAATGTCGCCTGTCTCGGAAATTTGTTGTTAAGAAAATTGTAACAGTCTTTATCTATAAGAGCCAATTGATATGCACGTCCGATTATATCCAAATACTCTGCTTTAAATTCTGTAGTAGCCGATGGAGATATCTTTTTGTACCATGTACGATTTGAGAGGATATTAAGGCACATTCTCTCGTATCCCTCTCGAGTCATCAATACTAGGTTACCACCCTTATCTGAGGGTTTGATAACCAAGTCTGTATGATTTTTTAGTTTGTTAAGCATCTGTAGTTGTTGTTTAGAAAGATTATTTTGTGTTGATTTTAACTCACAATTTTTGATCTCACCTACCACTGTGGTAAGAAAAGCCAAAAGGTTAGGATTTGTAGTCAAGTCAGGGAAATTATTAGATTTTGGTTTGAAGGGGACGTGTCTTGGATTTACGGTCTTTGTTTTTATAGGTTGACTGGGGGACTGGGAATCCGAAGGACTGCCTTCCTCCAATAGTAAAATTAAATCCCGTAGAACACGGAATTCTTGCATTGTGTAATGTTTTATTTTTTCTGAGATTTCTTTGTCTTGTATATTACGTTGTCTTTCTGGATCGTAAATATGTTTATACGTCAAATTCCTTATGAACATATAGACGTCCTTTATGGTCTCATATCTATCCATAGGAGCAGATGGGCAGAACGTGAGGCCAAGTTCAAGGACCTCTTGTTCTTGGGGGGAGAAGTGATAGGGGGTTAAATTAATGATCGATAATTTTAGGTGGGAAGGTTTAGTGATGTGCTCAGGGGAAAATTTGAGGCCTGGGCCTGTGAGGCTGCAAAGTGGCCATCAATAGTGGTTTGTCTAAGAGAAGTAGTGCTGGGTATATTTAAAGGTAGTGTGTTAGAAAAAGCAGGTGCCGCAGCACCTAGTGAGTGTGTTTGAGAATTAGACGTGAGATCCTGTGTGGATAGATTACTTGGATTAGTGTTAGTGGATAAGGGTTGCAACATTTGTAAACGCATGGCATTTGCCCATTCTTACGGTCCAGAATGATTATATGTCTATTCTTTTGCCCCTTTCGAGGCAGATAATCTATGGGCTCTATAGGTACTTACACACTCTTATAACAGGCATGAGGCACACTGACTTTACCACTTTGGAACACTTGAGTTCATGGTTTAGCACTTTTATGGGCTCTCCCTTAAAGCGATATCATAGAATAAAAATGCCCACTATTCTGAGAAACATTGTTCTTTTGCTCTCATCCATTCAGATAAGAGACATGGAGTGATTACCCTCACTACTATGTCACTATACATTGCCTATGTTTGAGCTTCCTAAAACGCACAGTCCTCCTCGTTAAAGAATTCTCTATGGAAATTGAGATATGTGCCTGATTACTATATGTACAGGTATGTATACATTTTTTGTCCATATACTAGGTATATAAACAGGATATATATGCTGATACTGTAACTACAGCATGGATCCCCACATATACTCACTATTGGCAGCCTCCATTGTTCCCCCTAAACCCCTTTAGTGTCTGAATGCAATCTAAGACCCAATGTTATATTGTGTTGATATTGCAAAAGTAGAAGGACTTATTTGAGATGTGTAAGGCGATTATATGTAATTAAAAGGAGAAATAAATGATATGTAATTGTAATTATAACATACTGAAAATGAGGTAACATATATATGTAATTTATCTAAACACTGTTATTTTCCACACAGACAAAAGAAATGATATGCTCCAGACGAAGCTTTTTTGTCTAAGAAAGCGAAACATGTCGAGCAAAGGTCATATGTTACATGGTGAATGTTAACTTATACTCTCAGTTGACCCCGCTGACCGGCACCATACTACTTGGGTGTCCGCCGGCGGTTCTCTTCTGATATCGAGTAACACGTTTCCAAGAATTATATGACTACTAATGATCTTGTACTCTGAACTGTATGTAAATTACTTTTATAAGTTCTATGTACTGAGATATTGTACAACATAGACCACTTTTTGTGGTCTCACTGTGTCCTCAATACACAATTATCTGCCTGTATCTTTCTATGATTTTAAAATATTTAGTTTTTTGTTGAATAAAATAAATTTTTTTAAAAAAACTCTTGTGCCCGAAATCCCTGTTTCCCAATCCTTCCAAATCAACTCCTGTCTTAACCTACCTAGCGGTATTCCCGAGCGTGGCTGGGGGTTAAATTTCAGAGCCAAAAGCGGTAACCCCGAGCCACACTCGGGGTACCGCTAGGAAGATCCTGAAAGCGGGGTTACTTACCTTGTCACCGGGATCCAGCGATGTATCTCGGCGGTGTCTGGTGGCGGATCTTCCTTTCCGATCCTCTCCGTGCCCCGGCTTCCGTCTCCAGCGACGTTCGCAGGGGGGTGGAACCGGCGGCAAATTCAAATGTAAAACAAACCAAACACACTGATACAATTAAAAATAAAAAAAAATCACATTAGTTTGCCCCCCAGAGCCCTTTCCTGCAGTTTTACTGTACTTTTTATGTGTATATATATATATATATATATATATATATATATATATATATATATATAATATATATATATATATATATATATACATATACACACATATATATATACGTATATGTATATATATATATATATATATATATATATATATATATATATATATATATATATATACGCATATATATATTATATTTATATAAGTATATATACAGTATATATATATATATATATGTACCACCCTTCATTTGCCCACGCACAACTGAACAGCTAACCGGGCCTAAAAACAATTTGCACTAACAATACAATACCTTTTAGTACATATACATATACCAGCCAGAGATACGAACACTATACTTACCAGATTAGCACGTCAGCTTACTGATGAAGTATTTCACCAAATTTTCAGGACCACTCAAGCAGGGCTTCAGAATTCACAAACCAGTGCGAATCTTGTTCACAACAGAGGAATGCTTTCAGTTCTGGGTCTCTTGAAGAGGACTTATTAGCTTATAGGAACTCAAGAGAAAAATACATTAGGGTTTGGAATCTGTGCAGAATTTCTTTCCACACTCCTGCTTGGGGTGCCAAATAAAATAAATGTGGGGTGGTTTTGGATCTCCCCTATTTATTATAAATATGTATTATCTTGTCTATTCCCATGATAGTCTATCAAAGCTCTGATAAGGTTAATGATGAGGATATAATAACAATGCTAGCTATAAAATAAACACACTGCTTAAATAAGCAAGGATCACATTCATTTAACAAGAAAGTAGAAATGCTAACATAAAACACTAAAAGAAAATTACAGAGTATATAGCAGGGTTGACCCAAAACCATGAATCCTTTATTTCAGGTTCTGTATGTGTCTGGGCTCCAGGTCAAAGAGCAAAGAGAGCAAAAAGGAAAAAAACTATCTGCCCACTGCTTTTAAAGTCCACTCAGACACCACCCACACAAACACCCACTGTCTACTTGTCAAATGCCAATCCATAAGAGGCTGTCCTTCCTAATCAACAGGAAGTATCTCATATTTCTAGGAAGCATGTTGCAGTCCCCACTAGGGGCGCCATTTGTCCAAGAATCACTGTTTATGACCAGGTTATCTTTCAGTAACAGCTGGTCTTTGGTGTTGGTATAACCTCCCCAGGAGGTCTGATCTGATGCTCCTCTACCCCCATATCCCACAACAGGAGGCCTATGCAAGAACATCCTGTGAGAATATGAATTCCAACAATTCCCATTTATAACTCCTTGCCACGAACACCCTTCTGGGTAAACTTGCTCTGCTGGCATTCCAGGCCAGGTGTAATCAAGTTTCAACCATCCAGAAACATCTGATATTAACCACTTGCTGACCGCTCACTGAGCTGGTACCGCGGCAAAGTGGCTTGTTATCGTCTGGCGACGTAGACCTAGACTCTCCCCTCTCTCGGCGGCACACACGCGCCGCCGGAGGCTCACTTCCGCTGTATTCAGACACACCAAAAGAAAGCTCTATTTGTGGGGAAAAAAAAGGACATAAATTTAATTTGGGTACAGCGTCGCCCGACCGTGCAATTGTCCGTTAAAGTAACGCAGTTGCGAATCGCAAAATATAGCCTGGTCAGGAATGGGGTAAAATCTTCCGGTCTTAAACCAGTTAAAACAAGACAAACATGTTGCCTTCCAACACCACATCACTGCATGGCCAAGTAACCCTTCCCTATGCTATCCAAAATGTAAAGATAATTTTTTGACTGGAGTCACACTTAAAAAAATGTATCTGTTCCAACTTACATACAAATTCAACTTGAGAACAAACCTACAGAACCTATCTTGTTTATAACTTGGGGATTGCCTATATAGTATAAAATACTTACAATCCAACAAGGAGAGTAGGATTACCACTTAACAGCCACAACATGTGTGCAGACCTAGAAAATTCACCCAAACAATCTCCAAAATTGTCTGGTGTTTTAAAGTGCGTTTCACTTTTGCAGCCAAATTGGAATAACGCCTACTTCATATCTTTTACATGTTCCCATTTAGGGAGAAAAACGTAAAAAACATAAGGTTGTTTGGTCAGCTTGGAACGCAGATTCGGTAGGTGGAACGCACGCCGTTCACCACTACACCGCTAGAGAGGACCTTGCGGCTCCTAAGCCATATGAATGATTGTTACTGCTGTGAGTACCTGTTTTTACCTTTGATACAATAAAGACTGTTAAAGCGATATTTCACTATTGGAGGCATTTCTTTATGCATGTCCTGGGATGGCTTTTATGGAGTATTAAAGCTGGGATATCCTTACCAATACGCCAATGAACTGTGACCCGGGGAATCGGAGCAATTAAAGTGGACCAGGTGACCGGACACCTCTTCCTTGGGAGAGATCCCTAAAATATCGACCTGCTCTCTACCCCTGTGTGGGCAGCTTTTTCTGGTAAGCTCAGTATTTTATTAGAAAGGGGAGCACCGGACCCACGGGACAGGGGAGCACTGAATTTTCTCACCCTAGAATCATCCACCCCGCGGCACCAGGGATATCGGCACCTTATTATAACTGTGGACTGTTAAAATTGTATGCGCTTTTGAGGAATTTTTTGTGCATCTCCTTGTGCATTTTTTGACCATATATTCCTGCGCATTTCTTCTATTGGCACGCCATTGTTTTGGAGGCATCTTATATAAGGACACATATCCATATTTGAGTTTTTTGTATTTTATATTTTTTTATTTTTCTACCACCATTCGTATTGGTATACTCAAACTTTTTTTCTGTGTACCCCACTAGGTTCTCTGACCCCTTTGGGACCTAGACCACTGTAGATCACTTTTTTGAGCACCTTACACTTTATTCACTTAGGCATTTTTAACCAACATTTCTGAGCCATTTGTTTTACTTTTTCTATTTGTCTGGTTTTGCACTTTATAGAGTATTTATTGCACCATAATTTATTCGGCTAATTTGCACACCTATACACTTAAAATCTTGTTGGCACAAGCATTTTTTCCTTTTTCTAAAGTGGTGCTTACCATCTGTGTTGCACTATTATTAACGTCACCTTCTCACCCTCACTCGAAGAGCACTAGTTCTATGTATATACCTTTTAAAAGGTGTTTTACGTTTTATATTCACACTATCGTATAGATTTTATGCTCACGCATTGTTGTCCTTTATAGGAAAGGTTTTTATACCATACCATTGTATTTTACCTTCTTTTTAACCATCTGGCAATCAGTATACCACGTATTTATTTATATATTTATTGCTTTGCATTTCCTGTTTTTTCCTATTTATTGTATGTAACCCATTTTGTGATATTCACACATAGCATCTCCCAGTATTGATACAAGCACCTATTTCACTTTATACACGTATTGGCAGCGCCAAGCACTTCCTTCTTCTTCCACATACATTGTATAATCTCTTGTAGGTTATATTCCGAAGTGGGCTGCAGCCAATCGGATCTCATTTACCTTTGTGTGTTTTCCCCTACCACCTCTTTTCCTTTATCCTAAGCGCGGATTCCCTTTTGCATTTTACTCAAGTTTAGAAAATTCACCCAAACAATCTCCAAAATTGTCTGGTGTTTTAAAGTGCGTTTCACTTTTGCAGCCAAATTGGAATAACGCCTACTTCATATCTGTTACATGTTCCCATTTAGGGAGAAAAACGTAAAAAATATATAAAAATGACTGCTTACCATTTCTGATGCTCTTTTCTAATAACTCAAACAATGAAAATCCTACTTAGTTCTCTTTGTTTATGAGGGGGCTGCGGCGGTCTCTTTACCATGCTGCCAGATCTTATTATCAGTTATAAACTAGATTTGAATACTGTCTGTCCTAAAAAAAAAAGTTTAAAGATTTAGAACCTAGGTAGGGGGACATCGGACACATCTGGAGGGGTCAGATGCTGAAAATCTTTCAGCAAGAATATCTGTTCAATATAGCAGAGTTTGGCACACAGGCAGGACAGGTAGGTATTAATTGTTTGCTTTGCAGGGATTGTTCATTTTCAACTTTTAAAAAATAGCAACAGAGTCACTTTAACATAGAAAGTGGTCATATGTTTTATGTAATCTGATCTTTATGCAATCTGAAATATGCCCCCAAGTATGTGTACTGGAGGCTATGCAGATATGAAGTCACCGGCATGACAGGAGTTTATTTACTAAAATAGTAGTTTTCACCTAAAGAAGAGTTCCAAATATGGATATATTTACAAAGTTATATCGTTCCAGCTTGAATCAAAGTAATTATGTACATACCATACCTCTAGAAGCACTAAAGCAGTGTATTAGACACAGCTAAATGTCTACTACAGTTTACAGGTGTCTAGGGATCTCCCCTGGCTTCCGGGTCTTGTGCCAAGCAGCTGCCCTGCTGCATTCTGGACAAAGGTTGGCTACCTGGCACAAGTGCCATTCAGAGATAAAAAGCATTCCATGATTGGATATGGTGGAGAGGTTAGGCATTGTCTACTACAGTGATTTGCAGCTTTTGAAGGGATCCATCAGGTATGGTATATGCATAGATTTATTGGTTCAATCAGGACCAATGTAACTATTTAAATATATCTATACCTGCTCACTTTACAAAGTGAATGTTAGTAAATTCGGTGAACCTGTGTTTACTTTGAATGACCCACTGACTCAGAACTAGTTTGCAGATAAGAACTGATTTTTCTCTGACTTTCCTGTTCTGCATATTTGTTTCAAGTCAAACATTTATAAATTTTGATGCCAATGATTTCCAATTAGGGCTCATGCACCCAGGACATTTTTACAGCTGCTGTTCGGGGCTAGTGATGTTTTTTTTTTTTTTTTTTTTTACTGCCTCTAAATGCCCATCTATGTGTCCATGCATATATAAACTTTCAGAGGCATTTGAAGGCATAAGCGTTTAGGGGCAGTAGAAAAAAAAAACCGATAGCCTGTGCATTCAGGAGCAGAGACTGATGAGCTGTAAAGACGCAAAATGCCATCAAAATGATGCTAAATGTGGCTAAATGCTGCTAAATGCTTTAACCACTTGCCGACTGCCCCACGCAGATTTACTGCAGCAGGGCAGCTTTGCTGCGCATAATCACAAAGATCTATGTGATTAAGTGCACGTGGTCTCGGCAGCTCGTGCACGCCGCCGGAGCCACGCTCCTGCTTTGATTAGACACAGCGGGAGCCAGACCGCGGGAGGAGCGGGTTCGATCGCCGCCGGCCTCCGGCAATCTTCGGGAAAACTGACAGGAGAGATGCCTGCCTATGTAAACAAAGCAGGCGGCTCTCCTGTCAGACAAGCACAGTGAGATTGCTAAGCTGAAACACCAAGCTCTGTGTGCCTTTCACAGAGCCCTTCCCCCCTCAGTTAGTAAGCACATTTAGGAGCACACTTAACCCCTTGATCACCCCCAGTGTTAACCCCTTCCCTGCCAGTGTCATTTATACAGTAACAATGCATATTATTTAGCACTAATTACTGTATTAATGTCACTGGTCCCCAAAAAGTGTAAAAAATGTCAGTCAGGGGTCTGATCTGTCCGCCGCAATGTCGCAGTCTCGGTAAAAATCGCTGATCGCCGCCATTACTAATAAAAAATAAAAATAAATAAAAGTTCAAAAATCTATCCATAGTTTGTTAAAGCTATAACTTTTGCGCAAACCAATTACAATACGCTTTTTGGGATTTTATTTTACCAAAAATATGTAGCAGAATACAAATTGGCCTAAACTGATAAAAACTTGATTTTTTAAATTTTTTTATTGGGAATGTTTTATAGCAGAAAATAAAAAATATTATGTTTTTTTCAAAATTGTTGCTCTTTTTTTTGTTAATAGCGCAAAATCTAAAAGCCGCAGATGTGATCAAATACCACTAAAAGAAAGTTCTATTTGTGGGAAAAAAAGGACATCAAATGTATTTGGGTACAGCGTCGCACGACTACGCAATTGTTAGTGAAAGTAACGCAGTGCTGAATCGCAAAAAATTGCCTGGTCATTAAGGGGGTAAAACCTTCCAGGGCTGAAATGGTTAACAAGCTTTAGGTGGCATTTAGCTGCTTTTGCAGTTTTTACATTATATGGAGTGTTTTTACTGTAAAAACTCCCAAAAACCCTAGCTACAAAAAAAGCGCATAAACGCCCATAAACGCGAGTCAAAAATGCATTTTTACAGCTGCTTTTTCCTGGCAGCAGCACTGTCGTTTTTTAAACGTCCTGTGTGCATCAGCCCTAAGAGCCAGGCCACTAGAATTTTTAAAAGGCAGCTAGCATTGACAACCAAAAGTTTACTTTATAGCTTAGTACAGGGAACTTTGCAGCAAAGTGGTAATAGTCTCCCATTATGTAAGTTGATGAGTTTTCTCTTACCTAAAGTACTTTCATAAACTCTAGAAATTGGTGTCTCACCATTAGATGTTTCAACAAATGATCAATAATTGTCTACCTAAGACAATGCATATAAATAGGCTGTATTGCAAATTATTTGAATCAAAGCTTTCAGGTTCCAAATGGCATTTGAGTTGATTTACCAAAAGAAGTGGAGTATTTTTCCATTGCAAATTGAATGTTCAATTTGCAAAGCGGATGCTAAACCAATCATGTGAAAATTAAAAAATAGCTTTTTTTGTAATAACATGATTGGATGATTTACATTACCTCAAGAACTAAACTAAACAAACATTTACTTTGCTAAATGAACAGCCTCTACTACAGACTGGAGCAAATTGAAGCCCCAGGGCCACATCCAGCCTTTTGACTGTCCCTGCCCAGCACTCAATGACTGCATTGTCAGCATGCCTCTGTCAGGTTCCTAACTGAGAAACAGGCTCAGAGAGGCATGCTGACAGTGACAGATGTCTATGTGGGGAGCTGCAAGAACTGGAAAGAGGGAGCCTGACAAGCTGATTGGTCCTACGGGGAAGCTCCGTTCTGTCAGGAGAGCATTGCCTAGGAGATATCCCAATGCTTTCCCACCACTGTGGTACCTGGCCAATTTTTTTCCTGTATTAGTGACTGCATGCTTCAAACCCAAGGAACTTTGTACCTCTTCTTCATTCTTGGCCAGGATCTACAAAAATCCCTGCTGTACCGATCTCAAGCTTTCTCCTTCAAGTCACAGTGCTTTTCAGAGGGCATTTAAAAGGAGGTGAGGAGGTGTTAAATTGATTTCTTACCACTGAATTTAAAGCAGAACTTCACGCTCCCAATTAACCAGGGGCGTAACTACAATGGTTGCAGGGGTCGCAATTGCAACTGGGCCCCATGCTCCAGGGGGCCTGTGTGGCTCCCCTGTACACCTGGATAGGAGGGGCGGCGGGGGCAGCATGTAGAGAAATCACTGTCCTCCTTTTTCCTCCTGTAGCTGCAGAAAGAAAATGGAGGCGATTGGTTCCTCTGTGTGCTGCCCCGCCACTCCTCCTATCCAGTTCACTTGTGTTCTGCTGTCTCTGGGCCCCTGTGTGCTCCTTTGGTTCCCCCCCCCCCCCACTGTGCTTCTGGCTTCCTCCCTCCCCTCTCCTGCTGGCTGCTGGAGGGGATGTGTCACAATAGAGAATCTGAATGGATAGAGTCATAGTCGGTGATATTGTAAAAAAATAAAATAAAATGATAAAAAAATAATACAATTAAAATACCAAAAAATAAAAACTACTGACACCAGTGGGTGAACTTCCAGGATCACAAAGGTCACACTTGCGACTGGCATTCCACCACTGTGGGGAGGCCCCAAGATGGCAGGAAGGGGGCCAACTGCAGAATTTGGAGTCTGCTGCAGGACCGTAATAAAGGGCACTGCAATGAGAGTAAAGAGCCCCAGGATCAATGGGAAGAGCCCCAGGCTTGAAGGGAAGGGCCCCAGCCAGGTGTCTGGGGGGGCTCTTCATGGTTTCTTGCACCGGGGCCATGAAGTTACGCCTCTGCAATCAACATTGATTATTTTTAATCTTCATTCTGCTAGCATTAGTAAATAGCTAGAAATTTTTTTTTATTTTTACACTTCATCAGTTTCTTCCTTGTTTCCATGCCTAGGCAAATGATGTCATGCATTCCAGGAGTCTTTACGAGAGCAAAAGGGGTTTTCTGAGCTAAGGACCAGGACCGGCATTGCACAAACTCGAAAACGCGTTGCAACCCCCCCCCCCCGGTGATGTCATCTGCATTGCGCTGCAGTCCATGCTGTGGTCCATCTTCATCCTCTCTGCTCAGTTTTCCACCACCTGGCCTCCTTCATGTAGCAGCGGAACCTGGCATTCCACATCGTGGACATCCAGCACTGACATCCCGGACTCCCCTATCTGATAAGCTTGTTTTACTTTACTTCACGTGAGTTATCCCTTGTATTTTATTGAACCTAATAAACCTGTAAACTTTCTGCACTTTTTCACTTTCACTTTTTCTCCTTTCTCCTGCATGCATGCCTGAGCTAAGGGCAGAAGGATACCCGGAAGTAGATTCTACATGAATCGTTTGCCCTTACTCAAGATGGCCATGGCCAGAAATTCTAAGGAGGTGTTTTTTAAAGTGATTTCTCAACAAAATAAAGCATGGAAACATGGATAGCTGGGAAGTTTGCTTTAAATATTAAAAATAAATTAAATAGTTATTTTGGTTTGTGGTGCTCAGATACAGAGAAGATCTGCTTTAAGCTCCTAATGCAACACAATATTGTGCATTTCATGCAGTTTTGGCATGGCCCCATTAAATTCAATAGGTATGTTTGACAAGCGGTCCCACTTATAAAATCTTTGTACCCCAAGTTAAAATTACTGTGGCATTTTAACAGCCCCATCCAGCTGTTATTTTACAGTTAGGGTGAGCGGTCCCCTGAAAGAGACCTATTTCATGACCAGGTGCACCTGAAATTCCCAGAGCCAGGTTTTTGTTTTCTATATGATTACGTACTTTTGGACCTTCTCAGGTCCAAAATTATTATTGAACATATTAAATTCAGCTTTCCATAACATTCTCACTTTCTCATGTGGCACCATGGGAAAAATAATTGCTCACCCCTGCTCTACTCCTTTAGTATATCAACTCAACTATTTAGTTCAGGCTTCAATCTAAATCTTCAGTGGGAAACATGGAAATTTCCAATCCTACCTCTTTTTTTTTTTAAGTAAATAAAGCCCAATGGTGACATTGTGATTAATTTTGCTTTGTATTATACATAAAGCTTTGACACCAGATTTATATCTTTTTTGCCTAGATATAAATCCAACTGTATACATTTTAAGGTCATGATGCAGAAATCTTACAGAATGACCTGAACAAAATAACAGATTGGGCAATTACGTGACAAATGAGGTTTAATGTGGAGAAGGGTAAGGTATTGCACTTGGGGACTAAAAACATAAATGCAAAATACGCGTTAGGGGGGGGAGGGGAACCTCTGGGGGAATCAAGAAGGAAGAAAGATCTGGGAGTCTTAGTAGAAGATAGGCTAAGCACCAGCATGCAATGTAAAGCTGCAGCTGCCAAAGCCGGCAGAATATTAGCATACATAAAGAAGGGATAAAACTATAATCCTACCATTTTATAAAACTCTGGTCCGACCGCATCTGGAGTACTCTGTCAAGTTCTGGACACCAATCCACAGAAAGGATGTGCTGGAACTGGAAAGAGTCCAAACAGGGGCAACTGAGCTAATTAGGGGATTGGAGGACCTAAATTATGAGGAGCTTTTACAACCACTTGATTTATTCTCCCTAGTGAAGAGACGCCTGAGAGGGGACTTGATAGCGATTTACAAATACCTCAATGGTGATCTCAAAAAACGATTCAGTCGCAAGGAATGTAAAAGGACACGAGGCCATACAATGCGATTAGAGGAGAAGCGTATTAACCTTAGGCTACGTAAGGTGTTTTTTATAGTAAGGGCAATACGATTGTGGAATTCTCTTCCACAAATGGTGGTAACTGCAGGGAGTATGGTTACTTTTAAAAGACTCTTGGGCGTACATCTCCAAGATCAAAACATTCAGGGGTATTAGAAATGAATACAGTTAAACCTTGGATTGCGAGCATAATTCATTCCGGAAGCATGCTTGTAATCCAAAGAATTCAAATCTGTAAAGAAAAGCGCACGCAACCTCGGGCAATAACGCTTTAATAAAGGACAATAAAACAGTACATTGGAATTGCACTCACACTTTTCCTTTAAGACAATCGCTTTACAGCATTTCAACAGGAGCTACTTGCTCCTCCCGTCCCTCCAGATGGTGACTCTGCGGTCTCCTCATCCGCGGCTGCCACCGCTGTATCCCCGCTCTCCTTCACTTCCTGTGTTGCCTGGTCACCGGATGCCGGTTCTAGTGCGCCTGCACACTATACCAACGTGATCTACAGCGCCTCAGGAGAGCCTCAGCCAAAGCCGGAGCCACAAGTTGTACGGAGCTGCGAGGTGGGGGATTCAAGACACGGGTGCACTGCCTCTGCTGTTACTATGGACAACGCGTTTCGGAGGCTGAGCCTCCTTCCTCAGGTCCCACCTTGCTTCCTGCTAACGCCCTTCCCTATATACCCGGGATACCATCGGCCCTAATTATATAGTTGTGTATTCTTAAAGGGGCCAGTAACCGATAATCCTTATCCACCTTGGCTGGGACGGGAGAAGCAAGGGGCTATCCACTTTTAAAAAACATATACTAAAAATACAGTTTAAGATACAATTTAAAATACAATTTAAATTTATACTGTAAATTAAATTTTAAATTGTATTTTAAATTGTATCTTAAACTGTATTTTTAATATATGTTTTTTAAAAGTGGATAGCCCCTTGCTTCTCCCGTCCCAGCCAAGGTGGATAAGGATTATCGGTTACTGGCCCCTTTAAGAATACACAACTATATAATTAGGGCCGATGGTATCCCGGGTATATAGGGAAGGGCGTTAGCAGGAAGCAAGGTGGGACCTGAGGAAGGAGGCTCAGCCTCCGAAACGCGTTGTCCATAGTAACAGCAGAGGCAGTGCACCCGTGTCTTGAATCCCCCACCTCGCAGCTCCGTACAACTTGTGGCTCCGGCTTTGGCTGAGGCTCTCCTGAGGCGCTGTAGATCACGTTGGTATAGTGTGCAGGCGCACTAGAA
Organism: Pelophylax lessonae; assembly: GCF_965119305.1. NCBI lineage: Eukaryota > Metazoa > Chordata > Amphibia > Anura > Ranidae > Pelophylax > Pelophylax lessonae. The sequence goes on from NC_138772.1 coordinate 326,397,447, forward strand.
CCGGCATCCGGTGACCAGGCAACACAGGAAGTGAAGGAGAGCGGGGATACAGCGGTGGCAGCCGCGGATGAGGAGACCGCAGAGTCACCATCTGGAGGGACGGGAGGAGCAAGTAGCTCCTGTTGGAATGCTGTAAAGCGATTGTCTTAAAGGAAAAGTGTGAGTGCAATTCCAATGTACTGTTTTATTGTCCTTTATTAAAGCGTTATTGCCCGAGGTTGCGTGCGCTTTTCTTTACAGATTTGAATTGTTTTGATCCGCCCCCCCCCAGTGGAGTGAGAGAGGAGCAGCAGCAACCAGGACATTTCAGCCAAAAAAACATACAAACAAAGGAGGTGAACACATGGACAGCGCCATGGGCTGGTGAAGTACTCCTCTTTGTACTTGTTGCATATCAGCATGTGCAGGATCTGTCCTTTTTGATTGTAATCCAAAGCACTCTTATATCAAAGCGAATTTCCCCATAAGAAATAATGGAAACTCAGATGATTCGTTCCACAACCATTTATTCATAAATCCTTCAATTTATAGTCCATATAAAAAGATTATAGCATTGCGATAGGTTATATAACCATAAAATGTCCATCCACAAATAGCCGCTTCCACAACGGGATTAGAAGCAAAATCCAGCAGGAGCTACAGAGTATCAAAGAGAAGAGAGGCGCCTCTAAGTGTAGCAATATGGTTCCATTTAATGAAGGTGCAATATTTAGCAACTCACAAGGTTGATGAATAAAACAGGCACATCTAAGTACGCAGGCATCCGGGGTAAAGCTGTCCACATAGACTATCTTCTGCACCGCCGGCTGCCAGTCTGTAATCCTGACCGGGAAGACCACCCTGCAGTAAAGCGATCTGAAAGCGAGGGGCAACATGGAAGGGATGACGTAGATGGCGATGCGGAGGATGGTCCTATGTGGACAGCTTTACCCCTGATGCCTGCATACTTAGATGTGCCTGTTCCAATCATCAACTATGTGAGTTGCTAAATGTTGTACCTTCATTAAATGTAACCATATTGCTACACTTAGAGGCGCCTCTCTTCTCTTTTATACTCAGCTGTGACTTGAGGCTACTTGTATATCAAGACATTGCTTGTAAACCAAGTCAAAATTTATTTGAAAATTTTGCTTGTCTGGCAAAGCGCTCTTAAACCAAGTTACTCTCAAACCAAGGTTTTACTGTACGTCCACAATCACCTACACAGGTTGAACTGGATGGACTGTTGTCTTTATTCAACCTCAACTACTATGTAACTATTTAACTATATGTAAGGTTATGGTTAAAAATAATATGGCGGAGCAGTACTGTGTTTTCTGTATAAAATAATTATTATTCTGTTGAGGTAATATAGGTTTATAGTGTTTAGTTAGAGTTTCCTTTAATTTGAATAAAGCCAAAGGGATCACTTTAAACAGTAGACTGATGTAACTCTCATGTCTTATAAATGACAGTTGACACCTCTCTGCAGGTACAGGAGCAGATAATGACAGTATGTAATATACTAATTTAGACAAATCCCAGTACTAACATTGCATCATTCTCTTATATAGGATAACGCATACATGTTTACATGAAGTATATTGTCATGGGCTTCACACAAAACAATGAGACATACCTTTTAGGATTTTGTAATTATTTAGTCGGCTCAAATTGCGGTGAAAGGAGCAATTAACCATTACATTTGTAATTAAATTGTGTTTGTGTCAGCTATATTTTATTAAATAAATAAAATAGGATAGAAAATGGAAATGTAAATATTGAAAATTGATATTCTAAAAAGTATTTTTTATTATTACAAAACATAGTAAAATACATCAATAAAGATCATTGTTGAGTAGGGTAAAAAAACCATGAAAGCATACAAAAAGTACATTAATGTATATATACGGGAAAGCCCCTAATAGAGATACAATTACAGATGTCGTGCAATTCTTGCCAATGATGAGAATCGTATACTTTACCTAATAATCGCAAACACAAACCTAACCATTTTGTAGACTGCTCCACATTGGGTGTTATATATATCCTAAATTGCCCATGTGGAGCATTCTATATAGGTAAAACCAAGAGGGTATTCTGGCGCAGAATTAGGGAACATATACAGGCAGCTGAAATTGCAGATATTTATACTACTATGGGTAGGCATATAGCTCATTCCCATAACTATCATGTGCCTCATTTGCTCTTTTGGGCTTTGGAAACCATCACCCCTGACCTCAGGGGGGGTGATTGGAATAAACTTCTTCTACAGAAAGAATCCTTTTGGATATACTCTTTTAGGGCTACTCGTCCCCCTGACCTTAATGAAATTCTTAGTTATAGACCGCTCCTAGAAGGGTTCACTTCTGGCCGTTCTGAACATCTCATGTGAATCCCCCCCCCTTTTTATTTCTTTTTTGGGATATATTGATTATTATTACTATACATCTATTTTATGTATGTATATATATTTAAATCAATATGTTTATCAGTTTTCCTCTGTAACGGCTGTGTGTCTTGGACCTGATAGGCTCTCTCTCTGGGATGATGTCATGTCCCCTTCATTGCACCCGGCACCTATAGCCCCTCTTTTTTGCAGGGGCACCTTACCATCATGTGGAGCCTTCGGCCTCTCTCAATGCACCTGTGGAACACTGGTCCCTGGTGTCACACAGGTTATCCGAGTCGGCGCTGCTCTCCACCTTCTGCCTTTTTCCATCATGGTGGTTTTTGTACATCCTGTGGGCAGTCACATAAAAAAGCCTAGTTTCCGCCCACACTGATCCTTAACCTAGACGTGATGTGGGTTGTTACAGACCCTGGGAGGTGGAGAATTTGGCGGGGGATACTTGGAGGCAAACCTGTCTCCATAATTAGGCAATCAGGCTACCACACTACAGGTATGTGGTTCTGACACTCCCATGATCGGAATGGCTTTTTTCTCTCATGTGACACCTCAGTGTATCCTTATATACTGGTTCTGAAGCCTTCAGTCACATTCTTTCCCTACTAGGGGAAGACTCACTTCTGCTGTGTGGTCTAACTACAGGTGTATATAAAATGTATTTGCTTCCTTTTTTTTTTCTTTTTTCTTCTTCCCTGTAGAGGTTTTGGCTTCTATTTGGGATACTTTTGGTGCAAGGTATCATTTTTTTTTTTTTTTTTGTAATTGTTATATTTACGTTTCCAGAATCTGAGATCTTTTTGCCTTTTTGCTTCTAGCTGTCATCCCTTTGAGATCCTCTTGGAGTCTCTGACACACAGTTGGGTTCCTGACCCTATATACAGATTTTTTTTTATATGTTGATCTATTCACAGTAAGTGGTGTTTAATGGGTTGTTGTATTTTGCTTTATTATTGCTGTTTTATTGTTTTCTATTTAAATGCTGGTATAGTCAGTCATCTCTCTTGATATAACTATTGTAGATAACTGTGTAAAGTGGACATCTACCCCCAGAAGAAGACTTCAGGTTGAAATGTGTCTGTAATTGTATCTATATTAGGGGCTTTCCTGTATATATACGTTAATGTCCTTTTGTATGCTTTCATGTTTTTTTTACCCTACTCAACAATGATCTTCATTGATGTATTTTGCTGTGTTTTGTACTAATAAAAAATCTTTTTTAGAATATCAATTTTCAATATTTGCATTTACATTTTCTATCATATTAAATTTTTTTGGTATCGCATACTCCCAATTCCCCCCTTGTCCCTCTGTGTACTTACACTAAATCTTTAGGGATAGATACCGCTCCTTCTTATATCATTACCTTCAAACTTTGGAACCTAGCTTTTTTGGAACAAAATAATTAAACAGGTAGACGTATAAGCGGGAGATATATTTACTGCTAACAAGGCTCACCTTTTCTAACTTCCTGTGGCCAGTGTGGGATTAGTGATAGATCAAGTGTTACATAATTTTGTTTTGCAGCACATAGAACAGGGGTTTAAATTCTAGTCTAATCTAGATGGAGCTTGGAGCTTGTATACTGTAACTGTGAAATTGTATTTTTTACCACATGCAAGAGATTCATTTGGCATATAATACATTTTTTGGGCTTCTCTATAACCAATGGAATCTGCTAGCTGTAATTATTTCTTGATACAAGAGCTTTTATGAAACTGATTTGCCAGTTCTTTTTCTCTATTTTAGATTTAAAGTGGTAATAAAAGCGCCTTCCACTAAACGCTGCTAAAAGCCTTTGTGCGCATTGACACATAATGCAGGGCGTTTAGAGGCCAGGAAAAAAAAAAACGCCAGACGACCCTAGAAGCAGCTGTAAAAAAGCCCAGTGTGCATGAGGCCTTAAGCTCAGGAATATATCTTGATTGCCAAAACAGACATTACTGTATTTCCTGACTAAGATAAAGAGTTTGAAAAGGCTTCATGTACACACAGACTAGGCACTTGACTCCACTAATACCCCTATCAGGTGTGGGCTGAGCCGTGCTGCAGCTGCCAAGGCTGAGACTGACACCTCTGTGCCCAGCCAAAACAGACCCCCTCCCTCACCTTCCATGTCTGCTTGTCCGCCAGCTCTCAACCTGCAGAATGGAAGCGTAAGGAGGCTAGGTCTGCTCACCTCCCCCCTATGTCTGCCTGTGTCCGCCCACAACCCCCAGCATGCAGCCAATGCTGTGCCTGTGAAGGGGTTGTGTGAGTGGGAATTTTGAAGCAGTGCACATGATGTCATTGCCTGTGCCTCTAGTAACCAGTTGTCCTCGAGTGAGTGGACACAGATTGTAACTGAACTCACCCCCCTCTCTCTCTTCCTTCTTTCCATATAAAACAGTGATCCTTTCTGCCTTCCACATAATATAGTGATCTTTCCATGTACCATAGTGATTCTTCCTTCCTGTCTTCCATGTGCCATAGTAATCCTTCCTGCCTTTTATGTACAATAGTGATCCTTCCTCCCTGCCTTACATATGCCATAGTGATCCTGCCTTCCATGTGCCATAGTGATCCTTCTTTCGTGTTTTCCATATGCCATAGTGATCCTTACTGCCTTCCATGTGTGATCCTTCCTGCCTTCCATATGCCATAGCGATCCTTCCTGCCTTCTATGTGCCATAGCAATCCTTCCTGCCTTCCATCATAGTGATCGTTCTTTCCTTTCTTCAATGTACCATAGTGATCCTTCCTTCCTTTCTTCCATGTACCATAGTGATCCTTCCTTCCTCCTTTCCATGTGTCAATGTGATCCTTCCTTCCATATAACAGTGATCTTTACCTTTTTTAAATCTCTCTTCCTCTCGGTTGGTTCACACTAAACACAGTGCAAGAAAGGTGCATTTCCACACTGCATGTAACCATGCTGCCCTTGTAAGACAAACATGGGTGCCAATAATTGTTTATGGCAGTGTGTTTGTGGGCACCGAACCACATGGTACTTTAATACTATGCAGTTTTATGTGATACAATTTGAAAAAGTAGTGCTTTTCAGAGCATCCCCATACACTTGAATGGGTCTCAGGTGGGGGGCAGTAGTGCCTGCCAACGCATCAGGGGATATAGGGAATATAATATGTCGCAGCCACGAAGCAACGCATTGCAGCTGCAGCATATGTGCACCCCCATTAGCTGCCTATGCAGCTAAAGGAGGGAGCACTTGGCAAGGTGGTAAAACCCTGTGGTTGAACCTCAGTTTTACCACCCTACAACCACTAATGTGAATGAGCCCTCAGCATTATGTTGCATAGTTCTGACATTTGAGATAAGATTTCCTTCTGATCATTTGTTCAAACAATGCTGCACTGTATACAGCAACTAAGGTTCTGTTTAACCATCCCTCTTTAAGCCACTCCTACTGTTAGGCAAAACTTGACCATGACCATCATTTGCTACTATGTCTTGTGCGTACTGTGATGTTTATTTTTTGGCTCCATCCCAGGGTCCTCAGGTCCTCCATAATCCTTTATTTTAAGCTCTCTGTCTATTTTCAGTGTATACAAAACTATATGTATTGGAAGTATTTTTTAAATGATTGTGTTGAGGTTTAAATGTATCCATGAGACTCCAGATTGTGGCACAGCAATCAAAGCATATTTTATAGGTATAATAAAGCCCAGGTTTTGTTTAACCATGGCCTTAAGCCCCTCCCACTAGTATGCTTGGCCACACTGACTTTTTGCTGTGGTCCACTTAGCTTAAATGTCTCTCATTCTCAAGTTCAATAGTTGGGAGGTATGTGTATATACCATACCTGGCCAATGCCCCTGGAAGCTGGAAATCACTGAAATAGACAACACAGCTACCACAGTGATCTCCATTTCCTTCTGGATCCTGTGCTGAGCAGCTATCCTAATGCATTCTGAACACTGGAGGTTGGCAGCCTAGCATGGGCACCATTCAGAAAATGTTTTGCATTTTATGAATAAATGCAAAGTGTTCTCAGATTGAAGGAGGTGGAGAGGTGGGGTGGTGACATCACGCATGTGGAATGAAGTGAAGCAGCAAGAGGAAAAAAAGAAACACAAGGAGGGTATTGAACTGTTGGCAGTTGGGAGAAGAAGGAGCATTCCACATGCAGGTAGAGGGCAGGGATGGCCTGTGGAAAATAAAGTAGCTGATTTCGGATCTTCTGGTTCAAATGGTGGCTGGGTACCTACAAAGAAATGGTGCATCAGCAGTCCATATAAATGGCTGACATGGCCTTTTGGAGGAGGATTGGGAGTAGAAAAGGAGGGGGGGGGGGGAATTAGGAATCCAAATAAAATGACAAATACTTACCCTTGAGAAAGAGGAGGAGGAATAAAAGGGCACTTCTATGTGAAATCTGGCAATCGGGTGAAAAAATGTAAATAAGCTTCTGGCTGCTATATTTGCCTGGTGATTGTATACCACTGATGTGACACTTAATATGTCCACATTGAAAGGGTTAAAGGTGGATCCACTCCCTGCTACACTGAATTAAAAAAAATTGTTACACATCCCCCTCGTGGAAGTGCCCAGCATCCCATGACCTTTATTTGACAATCCCTTGCCAATTGGATTTGAAAATGCCCAGAATTTATTTCAAGATTCACTCTCCATTAACCTCAGTGGGTTTGCATTTATTTGGCCTTTTTTGTGAGTTTGATGAACAGACACATTTATTCATCCCTACTAATCATGACTGACCACACTCGGGCGCTTGTGTGGCCACAGAAGATGCTGGTGCTTAGGAAAGATAGTAATTTCAGTACTGATGTTTTGCAGGTCCTGTAATGTGAAGAGGTTCTAAATCACAATGAACCTAATTGAACAGAGAAATTTTATTGATTTCCTATTCAGCTTTCTTGTGAGCCCACAGGATTGGTGTGCTGGAACTCTTCATCCTTGCTGACTAGCAGACAGATAAAGTGGAAAACAAGTGCAGCCATTTTAACCTGTTTGTATCGGAACTACACCTAATCCCTGTTGGCCATCCAACTGCAAATGTTAATGTCAATTAGGAGGAGACTGTACGCTTCTTTTCCTGTGTGGACAGAATTCAGCTTTTAAGAACAGGACCATTCATAAATTTAAACATAAAAGTGTCTGTACAGAAAAGCTAGCATGCAAATGTCTAGGGGTATGTGAAGCCATTAACATCTTCAAATATTCTGACTGATTAATTAATTCAAATAAGTCTGTTTTACTTGTGGCTACTGGTTAGTGAGCATTACACAGAGGCATGTTTTAGAAACAGACATTTGACATTGTAACATTTGGCCTGGTGTTTTTCAACTAAGGTTCCTCTAGAGCCCTGGTACCCAACACATGGCATGCCAACTTGCTGTGTGCTGGGCTGGGTCAATCAACTATTGGGCACCAGAGAGTAGCAAAGCAGCAGTGGGGTATTGGACGCTAAAATGCTTTCTGCTTTCCAGCCTTAGTTAGGGACTGTATTGTTAGGCAGAGAGATCTCCACCCAACTGTACAAGTAAAGCCCTGGCCTTGTTGGGGAGAGAGAGAGTGGTGCCAGAGTGTGTGATCAGATAAGTAACCCCCAATACTGGGGGCTACTTTTCACCGTCTTCAACCACCAATGCAGAAGGGGGGGTGTTAAAAAACATTACCATTTACTACTAATGTGTGTGGGGGGATTAAAAGCACCGGGCTCCATTAACAAAGCAGTATTTTCATCTTTAAAATTTCCAGTAAAATAGCTCATAGTGTATTTCATCAAAATATGCGGCATTTATCTAATGAAACTTTGCAGTGTTTTATTTCATTGAGATATCCAGTGGGATGAATACACTGGAGAGGAATTGTCACATCTGTAAAACCCTCAAATTGATGGCACACCTCTCCTAACAGCTCAAGTTCCACACCTTTGTAAGAATTCTTGTCTATTCATAATCCCATTCTGTCTTGCGAATATTTGAGTTAAAGATATCTCTAAAAATATTTGTGATTAAGTAAAGTATCCACACTACATATGACATATGTTCTAACAAGGGATTAGACCAGTGGCCTCCGAACTGTGGCCTTGCGGATGTGGCCCTTTGCTTGCGACCAACTGACACCAATGATGGGGCATTATTCCTCCTATTGACACTATCAATGGGGCACTATTTTGCCTTTTAAAACCAATGATGGGGCACTGATGCCACACACGCTGATGTTCTACACCCACTAGCCACAGTCTGGCCCCCAAAAGCCTGAAGGACAGTAAACTGGCCCTTTGCTTAGAAGGTTTGGAGACCCCTGATTTGGACCGTTGTGTTATGCATAGACATTGTATTATGTTTAGAATGATTCTGAGGTTTGCAGCAAATGCCGTATATGCTTTTATATACACAAAAAAGTCTCCAAAAATCTGGAGAAATGACAGTAAGAAATATATATATTTCACTACATGTAATGGGGTGAATTCCAGACGTGACGTTGCCACGCCCCCGTTGCCGGTCCGAGACTTTGTATGTATACACGGGAAGCCGCAGCTTCTGTTCTTACATGTGTGGGGTTCATTATGTAATGCTCGCCTGCTACCATACTTTAGTAAGTGTAACTTTTAATAAATGAGCTTTTTTATTGTCAACGGTATGTGCCTCTTTTCCTCTCCTTGATTGTTCATGTATGGGCCTTACTTATCATAATATGTGGATTGGCTATAACTGATGACAACTGGATTTGTCACCCAAGTACATCCTGAGGAGTATTCCGTGGGATCCATTTGACTTGCTCCATTCTTCTTATGGATTTCTAATTGGACACTCTGCCATCGCTGGGACTTGTGGTTCCTTTCAAGTTTAATTTTCATCACTAAAATACAAATAAATAGCAAAGGAGTGTTTCTGCGCTATAAAAGTGATAAATCAACATGTGAAAAAAGTTAGAAAAGCAGCTAACACAAAATCAACAGACAGTGATCAATAGTACAATAATAGTAAAAAAGTGTAGCGCTACAAATATAACATGAGTAAAAGTTGCACTGAAAAAATCATCATCCAAAGGAATGAAAGAAATGTCCAAGGAAATTATAGTGAATAAAGTCCCAGAAGAAATGATGGTGAAAATCCAAAACAAATCCAAGTGGAAATATTGTGATAGCAATCCTTCCTGTGACACCCAGGGAATGTGTGGGATGGGGACACCTTGGTGCACAAATAATAAGAGCAGCTTACCAGAGCGCCATGGCTACTCAAATGAATGAGAAAGCCTCGCCAAGCAAAGGGATGTTTCACTCAAAACTCAGTGGATCCAAGGGGAAAAAGGATAACACCATGGAACGATCAATTCCTCTAAGTCACTCCTCCTCTGCTGTCACTTCTAGCAATGTCTTCTCATTCAAGTGCAGACTGCACTTGAGAAAGGAGCGCGCACGCTCGGAAACGCGTTGTGCGATTGGCTGCTGGATCTGTCACGCTGGGCTCCGATATCTGTCGGCGCTGGATGTACTGAGGAGCAGGGCGCCCTTCTGAAGCCGACAGCCATCCTACCTAACGGTCTCTTGGCTCACCAGGTGTCTCCCTGAGGAACAGAACACCTTCCTGAAGCCGATGGCCATCTTACTATCTGGTCTCTTGGCCCTCCAGACATCTCCCTCCTTCACCATCCCCTGCACCACCTCTTGGAGCCACAAACATCCAGCCGTGGACCCCTGTGTTCCTGCAGACCACCTAACAGATGAGCTATTTTATACTGTTTTAAATGTGAGCAGTTTTCCTGTACCTGCCTTACCCTTTTAATTAAACTGATAACACTTAGAGGCACTCTGCTTTTTGTTTTTACTGACCACCAATTGGTTGGGAGCCTAAAGATAACTGCAACTGAGCACCAGTTTAATGGGGGGGTTACCTCCTGTCTTTGCATAGACCGTGTTCCAGAGTTCTGAATTTATTTATTAAAATGCCTGAAGAAGAGGCAATGCAGTACAAGCTATTTAGGTAGCCAGCAAATGGTGTCCCCCCTAGTTCCAAACTACTATGTTTGTCAACGGCTAACACGATATCATGATTATTACTGAAATAACTTTGTTGTATAGGCTATTGGGTGTTAATAAGTGATCTGCCCTGGGTGTCAAATAAATTAGTTTTACTACATATCTTTTTAAAGCATTTTTCTATGTTTCAGATGTGTTCCATACAGAAAAAATGCAACATGTTTTACTTTTGTTAACTGCACTGAGTCGCAGTGTACTGGTGTGAACTAGGACTATTAGAATCTATGTTAAACACTGTCCATGCGTTTTTGATGCAGAATAAAAATGCACTGGACTAGAGTTGTATAAAGTACTCGAAACCCATACTTGAGTAAAAGTACAAGTGCTCGATCAAAAAGTGACTTGAGTAGAAGTGGAAGTGCTCGATCAAAAAGTGACTTGAGTAGAAGTACTAAAGTATTTAACATTTTTTGTACTTAAGTATTGCAAGTAGTTTTTTAAAAATTTTGCTACTCAAGTACTGAAAGTAAAAGTACCAGTAGTTTTGAAAAAAAATTGCTACTCAAGTACTGAAAGTAAAAGTACAAGTACTGTGTTATGTAATTATTAACTACCTCCCACCCGGGCCATTGTAGATATACGGCCGGACGGGAGTCTCGTGCTTCTGAATGGACGTTCCGGAACGTCCTTCAGAAGGAGAGAGATCGCGCCGCCGCGGGCACGCGCAGCGGCGCGATCTCGATGTGCCTGTGTCCCTCGGACACAGAGCAACATCATTCGGCAGGAGGGCCCTGTGATTGGCCCTCCTGATCACATGACGGCTGTGTCCAATCAATGTAATGTAAATAGAGCCGTTGTAACGGCTTCGATCTCTTCTCCTCACTGACAGATCCTGTCAGTGAGGAGAAGAGGGATGATCGGTGCTGCTGCGGGGGTGATCAGTGAGTATTTCTAATTACTCACTGATCACAGGGGGGGTCTGTGCTGGTAATCAGAACATTGATTACCAGTGCAGCCCTGGGGGGGGGAGGGGTACCACTAAGCCACCAGGGATGCCCACCCATGACCACCAGGGATGCCCACTATGGCCACCAGGGATGGCAAGCAGGGCTCAGAGAGCCCCCCAGTGCCCTCCCTATCAGTGTTGCCCACCAATGCCATCTATCAGTGCTGCCCACCAGTGCCGTTATTGCCATCTATCAGTGCCACCCACCAGTGCCCATTATTGCCCACCAGTGCTGCCTATCAGTGCCGATCAGTGCCCCCCATCAGTGCCGATCAGTGCCACCCATCAGTGCCGATCATTGCCGCCCAACAGTGCCACCTATCAGTTCCCATCAGTGCCGCCAATCAGTGCCCATCAGTGCCCATCAGCGCTGCCTATCAGTGCCCACCAATGCTGCATATCAGTGCTATCTATCAGTGCCACATATCAGTGCCCATAAGTGCTGCATATCAGTGCCACCCCATCAGTGCCACCCCATCAGTGTCTCCTCATCAGTGCCTGTCAGTGCGGCGTCATGAGTGCTCATCAGTGCAGGAAGAAACGTATCTATTCACAAAATTTTATAACCTAAACAAAAAAACTTTTTTTTTTTTTCAAACTTTTCAGTTTTTTTTTTTTTTTTTGTGCACCAAAAAAGAAAAACACCTGACGGTGATCAAATACCACCAAAAGAAAGCTCTATTTGTGGGGAAAAAATGACACAAATTTGGTTTAGGTACAGCGTTGCATGACCGCGCAATTGTCATTCAAATTGCAACAGCGCTAAAAGCTGAAAATTGGTCTGGGAAGGAAGGGGGTTTAAGTGCCCTGTATTGAGGTGGTTAAAGAAAGAAGTCAAAAGTTTGAACATCATATTGTTTTTTATTATTTCAAACGCAGCTTTTATTTATACATACAGTAGCATTTATTTTCGTATGCGCTGATAATACACATGTTTTGAGCTTCATGAAACCTGCTATCTACTGTTCTGGCAGTGGTAATTTTTATAATAGTAACGAGTAACCATGCAGCACAAAAAAAAAAATATCGGAGTAGAAGTATTGAAATCATCCAAAAAATGTAGTGAAGTAAAAGTGGAAGTAGGAGAAAAAAATTCTACTCCAGGAAAGTACAGATACCGCCTTTCGGTACTTAAGTACAGTAGTGAAGTAGTTCTACTTAGTTACTATACATCTCTGACTGCACTGCATCTGGTGTGAAGTTTAGTCTAACAAAATTAGAAACCTGCCTTTTTTGCAGATGCTGGAGATAAATCCATCCTATTTCTTATATTTCTTGGGGACTCCGTTATGGAAATCGTAGTACTTTATTTCCAGGGTCTGCTCGTCTGTTGTGGTTTGTTATAACTCACCTCTGTTGAATTTTATTTATTTTATATTATGAAGAAAAGAACAGAAAGTTCTGAAATATGCAGAGGTGGACAATAAAACGAAAGACTCCCAGTTAGACGGGAACAGTAATGAATTATTGTTGGGAGATTTCTTTGTTGCAGTATTCAAGACATACAAAGGCTCAGGGTGTGCTCAGTCTTCCAGGCTCCACCTCAAAAAATATAACTTTTGGGTGGACTGACTCATGCAGACCTGTCAGACAAATGAGAAATGTTAAAGTACAACGTAAAAGTCCTAACTAATTGCAGGCACATCAAATTGGTATTACTGTTATTAGCCATAAAAACCTCCCCTCTTTTCCTCCATTAACTAGATTTACTTTGTGCTTTAGGACTGAGTGAAACCAACTGCCAAAAAAAAAAAAAAAGGGCTATTGTCAGATTTGGCCTTACTGCCTCTCCTTCTGAAACAGTTTACAGGTACTTTAATATAATGGGCATGTTTATTGACCATTAGGATTCTGTACTGGAGCCAAATATGAATTTACAGGAAAGACTGAAAAGCGGATAGAACTTCAGCTGGCTATATCCCTCAATATACTGATTGTCTCCACATATGATTTCCACTGAAGGTAACCTCTGCTTTTGCATTTTTCATCATAAACTCAATTTATTTGCTGAGGTTTGTAACAAGCATACTTGTATCTGAGATGGTAAAGTACCAATTTTTCCTTCCGAACTACCTTTCCCCATAACATTATTTATATGTGGCAAAATAACAAATACAATCAGGAATGATTTTTAATATTTGGGAATCATTTTTACCAAAAGGTTTATGGAATTATACAAGCTATATGGATGCTCCAGTTATTCCTATAAAAAAATATATTGAAGAATAGGTCACATGGGGTCATAGCAAAGAAGTCTGATATCAAATCTGCAGATAACAATAAAAAACAGATCCTTGCAGTGTGACAGTTTGGTAAATTTGTGTAGGGCTACCGCTGGAGGAGCTACTGGATTGTTTGGGGTCTCTCCTGATCTGCACCCATCCTTACCTGGACATAAGTGCTTATGCACCCAGAACTTTTGGGAATTTAATTTATTAAAGGGAGTAAAACCTTGAAGAAGAAAAATGGTTAGACAACAAACACAATGCAGTGTCACACAGTTTACAGTACAGTGCAACAACACACTTGATATAAAGATAGTTTACTTATAAATAAAAGGCACTGACTACTCCACTGGTCAGTGGAACCATATATTTTGTGGAGTAAGGCTCAATTGATTTAAGGCCGGCTCAGATGTCCAAAAGGCCTCTCGCAACTGATAAAGGTAGTCCTAGGTCCCAAACAGTCCCTTGTAGGCCAGAGAAAGGTCCCCCACTCAAGCCAGTGATTGATCAAGAATGTAGCCTCTTTCAGTAGCTCTTTATTTCATTAAAAAACAGTCTCTCGGCAGACCACTGAGAACCCTCTGAAGGCAGCAAAAACATGACACCAAAACAGCAGGAAAACTGGAACAGTTGGAACACTGGAATAATGACTCAGCCTCCCCTGGATGTTTTTTTTAAAAAGTACTGCACAGCACCACACTGCAGCAGTAGCACAGCAACTTGCGGCTCTCATTGGCAAGACCTAGGTCTCCCCAGACAGTAGACAAACTTCTACAGCAGCATCATCAGCACATGATCTCCTCACAGTTACAGTCAGGGCCGTTGCTAGACTATTTTACGCCCTAGGCAAGACCAGCTACTTCTGCCCCCCCCCCCCAACAGTGGTGGAAAGCCAGGGCCTGATAGTTGCGCCACTGCCCAAGACACCTGGCATCTTCCTCTGTCCCTTCTTCCTCCCCCACTGCCATCCCTCCCCTCAGCTCACAAGGATCATTTATGATGGAGAGAGAGTGCTGACTCGTGGCTGCGCCCTTAGGTGACAATGCGCCCTAGGCGGCTGCCTAGTTTGCATAGTGGAAGCACCGGCCCTGGTTACAGTATAGCATGTGCTCTTTGATTCTCTAGCTCCCAGCCTTAGCTTAGCAGTCCTCCTCTGGTAATCTTACTTCAGAAGCACTGAACTCCTGTACACAGGCTCTTGTCTCAGCACAGCTTTAGCACATTCTTGCCCCAGCCTTGTCTCTGGACTCTGGCAGCATATGTCCCTTCTGGAGCAAATGGGTCCCAATCCCGAGCCCATACTCTAGGCTCATTGTAGCTCCAGGCATACAACATCTCTCAGGCACCTCTGCTCTGCCTATGGGTCTCTGCTCAAGTTCTTACCCAAACATGGGCCTCCCTGCATCCTTCCCTAATTCCCCCAGGACTCTAGGCAGGATAAGGCCAGTTGATCAAGTTGAAGCCAATATTATTTACTCCTGCCCTGCTGGCCAATCAGATTCCATTATTTTGCTGTTGCAAAGGGTGAGTTTGCTTCAGAGCAGCCTCTAAAATTTCCCCCAATGTCTTCCTTACTCCCTCAGATGTCTATCATAGAAGGGAAGAGGAGGGAAAAAAACAATACATGCAGAAGGGATTGTGCCGCTGGGTGTCTTAATATAGGCCAGCCAATGCTACATTATTCCCTCACTGAAAACCTCTGGTCCTTCATAGAACAAATTTGTTCATAAAGTTAGCTGAACATAAACATTGCAATGAGCAAGAAATCAAATGCCAGTTTCACAAGTTAACCATTTCTGCCTGGTAAGACTAAATATGTTTTGTGGATCCTTCTGGTAAAAATCCCTATGATCAAAGAATGTCTGTTGGACCCTGGTGAAGGTCCCAGGTTGTCTGTGTGTTAAAGAGTCAGACATCAACTTGGACTGTAGGTAACCATCACAGGGGCACTTCTCCTCCAACCTTTGTAAAAGCTAGGCTTCAGGTGCTTGTTGTACGTAGGTCAGCAAAAGTCACTTAGGCATCTGGTTTGAGGAAAGCTCTCATGTACATTTCTTAAACTTGCACAGGCATCTTTGGTAAAGGGCCTATCATCTCTTGACAGGGACCTTGGTAGAAACATTTGAAGTATTATGTCTAGCTGACTGGACATGTATCTTTCTTCTGCAGCATTCAAAGCAATTACATTGTTGAGGTTAGTGGACAACTCTCTCTTGAACAGTATAACTTGATACAGAAACAGGTGCCTTCAATTACCTCTTTGAGGTGTCAGACTAAGATCGACATAAAGGCTCTGGCCTTCCCTTTTCCCTTCACACACCACAACTTCAATGGAAGTTTGACACCAGATTGACTCCTTCACTCAGGGTCCACTGAATTTGTGACTTCCACAAGCTTCCCATTCTTCTCTTGGGTGGACTCAGATGCACTTGCTTTAGTAATCTACACTTTCACAATTGTAGCAGATCACAGTACCTGGTGACTTCCTAAAGGGAGCAACTTATGATGTCTCTCCAAGTTGTTCTGGGATGCTTGCTACTAGCAGAGTAGACTTTTTATTTTATGTTTCAAGTTAAAGTGACTGTATTAGCTTAAAAAAATATCCAGATAAAGTTCCCTGCAGGAGGGGAAGGAGCATACTTAACTCTTTAGAGCCCCATGTTTCCTACCTCTTCTCCATATCAGCATTGCAGCCTCTATCAGTGTCTCTGATATTCAACACTTTTAGTGTCAGATGCTCTGTGTTGTGGTTCCATCCTCTGACCCCTATGTCACTGCTGAGTCCTGTATTGTAATGAGTTTACTACCACTTATCTTGCAGGGAACTTTAACCACTTTACCACTAGAGGATTTTGCTGTCTTACGTCTGGGCCACTTTTTGCGATTCGGCGCTGTGTGACTTTAACTGACAATTGCGCGGTCATGCGACGCCATACCCAAACGAAATTTATGTCCTTTTTTTCCCACAAACAGAGCTTTCTTTTGGTGGTATTTGATCACCTATGCGATTTTTACTTTTTGCGCTATAAACAAAAAAAGAGCGTAAATTTTGAAAAAACAACAATATTTTTCACATTTTTTTATATGAAATTCCCCCCAAAAAAATGTAAAAATCAAATTTTTTTTACATTTTTGGCCAATTTGTTTTCTGCTACCTATGTTTGGTAAAAAAAAATTCACAATAAGCGTATTTTGATTGGTTTGCGCAAAAGTTATTGCGTTTACTAACAAAGGGAAAGATTTCTGTCATTTTTGGTGTTTTTTTTTTTAACGCGTAATGGCGGCGATCTGCGATTTGTTTTGCGGGACTGCGACATTGCAGCGGACAGATCGGACTCTTGACTGACATTTTTGAAACTTTTGGGGGTACCAGTCACATTACTGCAGTAATCAGTGCTATATATATGCACTGTTACTGTAAAAATGACACTGGCAGGGAAGGGGTTAATTTTATTGGAGAGGGAGGGGTTAATGTATGCCTGGTGCTTACTGACGTGTGTGGGGGGAGGTGACTATGTGACACAAGGACAGATCCAGGGTTCAGCTATGCTGAACCCTTGAATCTGACCCTGCCTGTCACTTAGGAGATCCGCCCGCTTGTGTTTACACAAGCAGGCGGATCTCCACACTAGATCCCCGACGATCGGGGAAGAGCAGCGGCGATCGCCGCTGCTCCTCCCCAGGCCCGACTCCCGCTGTGACTGAATACAGCGGGAGCGAGCCTCCGGCGGCGTGCGCGCGCCGCCGAGAAAGGGGAGTGTCTGACGACGTAGTACTACGTCGTCAGACGATAACGAGCCACTTTGCCGCAGTAATATTACTGCAGGCAGAGGTAAAGTGGTTAATGTGGATATTTTTTCAAGGTGACAGGGTCACCTACAAGGGGCATGTGTATTCTTACTTAATGTAATTTATGTATTTCTTCCACATCTGTACAGTTATCCAATGTGAAACGTTTCTTTCAGGTAGGTTTCCTGTAATCAAAACTAGTCACTGCTGTTTTCTCTTTAAACAGGGTGACTGGCTTTGTCTTCGCCCCCTTCTGGATCCCTTCCACTTTTCTGTTTAACACACAGACTAAGGCTGACCAGACATTACACAATTTTCTTGTACAATTTTCCTTTAGATTGACCAAAACCATATAATATGAGGTCAAACCTAAACACTTTCAATTTGTATGCAATCAGGCCCTTGCACTACATGAAGGTTGAAGGTAAATCGAAAGGAAATTTAATAAGAAAGATGTATAATGCATGGCCAGCTTTATTGCAAGGCAGTGATGATATCATTGCTACTTATGTAGAGCAACATTTAGGTTTGCAAATACATTTGATGTACACAAAGTGGATTTGTATTCTTTGTGACTATTGAGAATTGTATTTGAATTTAATTTTTTGTGTTTGAAGTTCAGCTTTACAGCACAAATATGACCCTCACAAATCAACACAGGATTCACCAAGAAAACTTGAGCTGCAGATCTGTTTTAAACAACATTGTAGGAAAAAAAAGAAAAAAAAAAGACTCTATGGTTACAATGATGGATTTACACAATTAAGCAAAATCTTCCACAGCCGTAAAGTCATGAAAAACTTTGACTTACACATATTTCACTTCAGCAGACTAACTGATTCAGCGAATGGTCAAACAAGAATCTGAATACAGAATTACTGTTGCAGTTTACAAGGTGGACCAGTTTCTTATCCCTAGGTATTCAGCTTTGCAAGATTTTACCGCATTGTAGTTGATTAGTTAAAACTTGAGAAAAGACAATAAGCAAAAAATTAAAATTATTGCTGATACTCGCTGTCTTGGTTTCCCCATTCATTACATGAAAAGCAATTAAACAATAATTCTGATTGGTCGCTATGGACAGCAGCTCCAATTTTGTACTCATTTTCTATTCTCTAGCTTTAATGAATCAGTCTCTTTGTGCCATTAGCTTCTAAAAGTGACCAGAAAGTTATCTTTTTTAACCTGATATTTTTATACCAGCCTAGGAATGTCACAGGGATGCTATGTTGCTATTGCATTATTAATAAATGTGAATAAATCTCCTGTGGTGCTCAACCCACATTCCTAATTTCCTTTAAGCAGCCCTCTAACAATAATATGTAATTCACACACTTTTTAAATTTTAAACTTAAACAGTGCACCACTACTTATTCTACTCATCAAAATCAATCTGCATAAAATACATTTAACTCAATAAAATCATGCTGTGCATGCAATGTCCTACAACACAAATAACCCCCTAAATGTATGTAGATAATACTCTCAGAAATATCCCAATATATGGATCCTCGCATGATGTGAATTAACGCCTAGGGAAGAGTCAGGTAACGTTATCACGCTCAACCAGGAAGTGATCGGGCAGACAGAGGAGCAGTGGTGCTGGTCACTAATATATGCATTCCTAGGTGATTTTTTTATAAACAAGAAATATTCTTGCGTGCAACAAATATAGTGCACAGTATAATATGAGTGTTTAATTTTATATTTTTAATAAAAAGGAGTGTAGCACCTTCTAATGTGTGCTAGTTGTTAGTGTAGGTTTGTTAGTGTAGGTTTGCCAGTGTGGGTTTGTTAGTGTGTGTTTGTTAGTGTAGGCAAATGTAGTTAGCTCAGGGCTAAGCCTGAGCTGTGATTCTGGGTCAGGGTTCAGTGAGTCAGGGCTGGATGACTCATCCCGACAACTCTTCTGGTGTCTCCTCCTGGTCAAGAAGGTTGTAGAAACTTCCAGAGCTAGTGGGTGGATGTTAGGAGGAGTTTCCTGGAATATTGATGAGCGCCTCAGCCAAATCCCAGTAAATGGCTGGCAGGGGGCAAGGCTTACCTCATAAATAGGCATGAGCCATGCTAGCAGGGGCAGTCAGGTGGAAGATGGAGACATAGTGCTGTGGAGGCTGTCGGTGGCCCTCAAGGGTGCCCCCTAGTCTGGGGGATGACCTTGGGCTGGGTGGATTCTGCCACAACACATAGAGGAAGCCCTTCCTGGAGGCACAGGAGCAAGTATAAAGATGGTAGGAGTACAGCAGCGCTACTGGGGACTTACAAGGGGGAAGACTGCCACATGTAGTCATTTCTCCCTAAAGACAGCGGTGTGCCAAGACTTCATACCTTCCCTGGGGGATTTCCTGCAGAGTCAGCCGGGTGGGCTAGTGTAAGTCAGTCTGGAGGACTGTGGAGGAAAGTTAGTCCGAAGGGCTAGTGAAAGGGGCATCTGCAGCCAGGTGGGTTGACAGCACCTAAAGAGGTGGTGCTGGAACCAGTAGCCACAGGAAGGAAAGTACAGGCCGATCACTGTGTTCTGATACACAACAAGGGGCTTCGAGTTCCTGCCTGCAAAGGGCCATTGCTAAATCTGACTGTGTCTTTCAGATCTATTAACAGTGATCCAGCTGGTGTCTTTAAGCAAGTGAAGTGCAGGAGGAGTGTCAATATATATAGGTATATCGACTGTGTATGGAAGGATATGCCTGAAGTCATTGTCAAAGTTTTGTTGCTGAAATCAAGTGGGCATACCATATTCTCCCATCCCCATCCAAGTTATTAACCCTCAATACACCACAAAAACACAAAGTCATGGACTGTTCCCTGTCTCTGGAGTGCCTGTGAAAATTCGGTGTGCCTGGATATGGAGTTCGGTGGAACCCAGTTGATCTACGGCTCCTTAGGGCGTGCGCTAGAGGAGGAAAAATTAAAGCACAGTGGTGGAGAGTACTATTGAAATACCCTGAAGATGAAAAGGCTAATTATGACCTTTATCATTTATATGTAATACCTGAAAGGTGAGAGCACATCTAGTGTAAAGAGTGTGCACATGGTGAAGAAAAGAGGTTTTGGAGTGGATCACAGTAAGTTTTGAACATTTAAACGGACAGATTTAAGGACTCTCATTTTCCAGCACAGTGGATTCAATTTATATTTAGTGTTGTACATGGTTGGTGAAGGAAGAAGTTATTGGGATTTATTTGAGAGTATTATCTACATACATTTGAGTGGTTATTGGTTTTGTGGGACATTGCATGTACAGCATGATTTCATTGATTTAAATGTATTTTTCTCAACCTAATTTTAATGAGATGCACTGTTTAAATTAGATTTACTATTATATTGTTACTGTATACTTTAAATTAGATTTACTATTATATTGTACTATTACTATATACTGTTATTCAAATTAATATTTGTGAGTGATGTCTATCTGCATATCCTATATTTCACAGTTACTAATTACAGCGATTCTTCAGGCTGAAACTTTGTAAGTAGCACAATTGTACTACTAAAATTGGAATGGGTGGGACTGTACCCAGGTTTCAATGAAATCCCAGTGTCCCACTGGTCCAGGCTAAATCCTGTAGTTCCGGCCCTGGTTTCTACTAAACCCCCCACCCTGATTCAGCTTTGATTCCACTGTAATGCAGCCAGGCTCTCCCCCTCTCTGTCCCGCCAGCTGCACTGCAGGGCAATCTGCAGTGTCTGCACCCATCACCCCTCTGAACGTTTTAATTTCTGCCCCCTCTGTGCCTCCTCCACTTCTCCAATTCCGCTCCTCTGTGTGCTGCCCCCCCTGTTTGCAGCAATGCTCCCTCCTGATGGCTGTCAGCTGCTGTGGGGTACAGTAGTTCAGGATAGAGACCAAGGGCCAGTAAATTTGTTATATTTACCAACCCCTTCCTTTCCTGAATGAACACAGTGAGCGATTGGAACTGATCGCTCCTGTGTTCATTCATAACTGAAGAATAGTAAACCATGTTGTTGCTGCTTTGTATTGTTGGCTTATATATTTAAAAGGTTTCTAAGGGTTTCAACAGCATACAGTTCAAGCAAGCACAATATATTCCTCATTAGCTGTCATTATTAAAGTATATTCCGTATTGGAAAAAAAAAACTTCTTTGCATAAGTCTTTGCAGTATGTATGTAGCAGGATTCCCAGCCGTTTTGATGGATATGGGTCCCCCTGGGTCACTGGGTGCAACAAAAGTACCTTTGTGCATGTTTCTCCAAGTGTGAGCACTAAGACAATGACCAGTCCAGTATCTTTGGGTTTTTTGTATTTATTCAGAACTTGGATGGGAAAGGGAATGAGTGGGATACTCCTTTGTCTCAACTATGCACAATTTGCTAGGGACTACTGAAAAATGCAGATTGGCGCTGACTTGACGCTGGCTAGATGCCGGTCAATGCCGGTTGACACTGGATAACGCTGACTTGCTGCCTGTTAACTCCAAACTGACCTTGGACTTCTTTCTTACATAAAGAAGTCCTCTTTGAGCTCCCTTAAGCACTTCTTGCTGAGGTAGCTACTTGTACTACTGTTGTGCTGCTAAACACTTCAGAGCCCACACCGGCACCCTCTTTCTCTCTCTTATCTTCAGGGCTTAGACACTGGCACCCCTTTTTTCTAAGCCTTCTCCACAGGTTTGCTGGCTCCCGGATCCCTCTGACCTTTTGGAGTAGTCCCCTCTCCTAGACAGACCCCTGAGCGGTTTCGAGTACTCAAGACAATGTTTTTCCCCGAAACTTCTGCCCAGCAGCTCCATTTGGTCTACAGCACTCTGGATCCCTTTCTCTGCAGCTCAGCTCAACCTTCGTCCTCTAGATCGACTACCCAAGACACTCTCACTCGCGCTGACAGGAGGAGAGACAGCCGTCACCCTCCTCCTGGGACTCTGCTTCCCGCCCTGTCACATGCTCCCCTCAGACTTATAGCCCATCCCAGGGTGCATTGCGGCAAATTCCGCCCACTGAGATCGCCATCAGCCCTGGTGTGCTATTGGCTAGGTTTCCTCCACTGTCCAATACGAGCACTCATTGGACACAGCAGGGAGACTCCCCAGGCACAACAGGTCACACCTGGAAGCATGTGACAGCCTAATTAAATGATCAGGCCCCCCCTGATATGCAGACAGGGTTACCCATATGCTTTTTCCTAGCACCTACCTAGGAGGGTGCTACATGTATAAAAACTAAGATAAAAAATTTGATTATTTAGGATACCTTGGCATATGTTTACTTTACTAATTCATAGCAAATTGACTGCTATTTTATTAGCTTGATGTAATAATGCATGTTTCTTGTTTTATTCATGCCTGCTGCATTAGTACATATTGCTTAATGAAACAGTAGGGTTACAGGTGCCATAGTTATATATTACTTGTTTTCAGACCTTTTTCTTGTGTTTTTTTTTTAATCAGTAGAGGTTTAACTCTAAAAGAAATGATTTAAAATTAATATGTCCTCTTTCAGCCCTGCAGTGCAAAATAAAACAAAATAATAATTCAAGCCCCCTTTTCCCAGCATATACTCATCTTACCTCCCTGGGGTCAATTTTCCTTGGCATATTTGTTTTCTGCCTGATCTGCTAGTTTTAAGTACAAAGCCCCCCAACACTGAGCAATGAAAATTGTTTTACCCTAACACTTAACATAACCCTTAAAAGAACCCTTTAAAATCTTCAACACTTAAACCCTAAAGTCAGCCCTTAAACTCTTCCTAATACTAATACCTAAAATGTGCGTAAATCCTAATATTGAACCTCCCATGTTTTATCCTTTGTGGACTGTTAATTATATTGTTAAATGTGGCCTCTGTTTAATAACTGCAAAAAGATAACCTGCTAGATCTCGAATGCTGTCCCAGGCATCAGCACAGCCCAGTGAGGCTCTGTGATCTACAGAATACTTCTCCCATGTTATGGGAATGAAGAGTAGATAGAGATGCTCTGTAGTTCTAAGAATCCTGTCCCAGGGTGACAACAATGTTCTTTGTTTGCTTGTGTTGGCTATCTATGTGTCACCTATCTGATACAATGCATAATGTAGTCCGAATTTATAAAAAGACAACAAAACAACAAAATTTGAGACAGCTAGAATTCAGCATGGTTTCATTGTTTTTTTTTTTTTTTTTTTGAAAAAGATTTTTATTGAAGTCCAACTTAGGCACACAGTGCAACAGAAACATTACATAACCAGCATAGCACAACAGCCTCCAAGGGGTAAAAATCCAGAAACAAAAAATGTTCCATAACACATATGGTATACAGTAAAAAAAAAAAAAAGCAAAACCCCTCAGACAGCCGCCGATCAGCTCGCACTGACCATGCGCCCAGTAGGACCCCAAGTTTTGCATTTTTAAAGGAAAACAACATCCCGGAACCCCCCACCCCTCAGCCCAGAATCAAGAACCAGGCCTCCCCACCCACACTCCCTTAGGAGGAGCAGGCGAGGTGGCCATCTGAACAAACCCCCCACAGGTGACAACCCAGAGAAACCCCCCATACCAAACCACCAGGTCCGTGGCAGAGCACATCAATCACTCAACAGTCACACATCAGGGGAATGATCTAAGCCTCAATCCGCCCCCCATATCGCTCCAGACCCATCCTAACCATTAACCTGCGGGTCCACTAAAGTAGCCTCCGAGTCCACCCATCGGTACCACACCTTCCTAAACTTCTTAGGTGACCCCGTAGCCTCATAAGTCATCCTGTACAGTACAATGTCGACATTCACCACCCGTATCCACATCCCAAGAGTCAGCTCCGCAGTATAGATCCAACTCCTGGCGATCAATTTCCTAACGCAGAAAAAAAGAATGCGGAGAAACAGCTTGGTGGCCATATCTAGACCCTCCACCTCCACGACCCCCAGTAAACACACCAGGGGAGAACAAATATTCGGGAGACCAAAGCTATCCGCAATAAATTTCGTAACCCGAGACCACAGTGGTCGCACCTTAGGGCAGTCCCAGACCATATGCAGAAAGGAGCCTCGATCTCCCGAACACTTGTGGCACAAATCAGTATCCCTCTTACGCATAGAGAACAGACGTACCGGAGTATAGTAGGTCTGGTGTAGATATCTCAGCTGTATCATCTTATCGGTCGAAGAAATAACCGTGCCCAAATAATTCTCCAATACCTCCTCCCACTGCTCCTCGGTCAAGTCAGGAATAAAGGTCACCCACCTAGCCCTGGCCCTATCCACTGCCCCAGAACCCCCAGGACACAGCGCCCCGTAGTATCTGGAAATCCGTTTCATCGGCTCCGGATCCATTAACAGAGCTTCGAGCGAGGGGTTAGTCAAAACCACAACCCCCCCCCCAAACTGCACCCGCACCGCGTGCTGAAGTTGTAAGTACCTGAAGCGCCACGTCCCGGGGATCCCAAAGGTCTCCCTCAGCTGTGCAAAGGACACCAACCTACCCTGATAGAACAGCTGATGTAGGTACTTCAGACCATATCTAGCCCAACTACCCCCATCTTGCATACGGACAAACTCCTTCAGCGCCGGATTAAACCACAAAGGGCTATTCGGCGAAGTCACCAAAGAATCGTCCCCGATTCGCGCGGCACAAAGCCAAAAGATTTTCCCCGGCAAACGCATCACCGACCCCAGGTCCCGCCCAGGAGCCCCCCCCCGATATAGGACATTAATCAGCGATTCAAAGGAGGAGGCCAGGGCCGCCTCCACCTCAACCGCTGCGTTAGGCACCTGCGGAAAATATCTCCAATGCAGGAAAACCAACTGCGAAGCAAAATAGTAAGAACGCAGATCCGGCACCGCCAGTCCCCCTCTCGCCACCGGGCATTTGAGCACCGACAAGGCCACTCTAGAAGGTTTATTACCCCAAAGCAGAGTAGTAAGAATAGCATCTATCCTCCGGAACACCCCTCTAGGAACATAGACCGGGGCATTAGAGAGTACATACAAAAATTTGGGCAAAAATATCATTTTAAAAATGTTAACTCTGCCCAGCAGCGAGAGGGGGAGCGACCGCCACCGCTCCACTCTATCCCTAAAAGCCTTCACTATCGGAACAAGATTATTCTCCAGAAACCTGGAGATCGGGAGCTGAAACACAATCCCCAAGTACCTAAACGAATCGGTCAAAGGGATGGGGCACCCAGCCGGAGCCACAACCCCCTCGTCCAAGGGAAACAAGGAAGATTTGGTCCAATTGATACAAAAGCCCTAGAACTCCCCGAACTCCTGAATCACTCGGATGGCATAATTCAAAGAAGGCCCCGGATCCTGCAGATACAAGAGCATGTCGTCCGCATATAGAGAAACGCGCTCTTCCATGTGACCCACCCGCAAGCCACGAAAGACCATACTCTCCCTCAACCTCATAGCCAAAGGTTCCATAGCCAGGGCGAACAGCAGGGGCGACAAAGGGCACCCCTGCCTGGTCCCCCTATGCATCCGGAAAGGTTCAGAGATCTGCCCATTCACCCTAACCCTCACCGTAGGCTCTGTGTACAGTAACCTCACCCACGACCGAAAGATAGGGCCAAAACCGTACGCCTCCAACACCCTAAAAAGATATTGCCATTCGACGGAGTCGAAGGCCTTTTGTGTATCCAGAGAAGCCACAACCCTCTCCCCAACCACGTCGTGTTTTGCCTGAAGGTTAACAAAAAGTCTCCGCACATTCATTTGCGCACACCGCCCCGGCATAAACCCCGTCTGATCCGCCTTAATCAATTTCAGGATAACCGTCTGTAACCTTAAAGCCAGGACCTTCGCCAAAATTTTGGTGTCTACATTAATCAGCGAGATCGGTCTGTACGCCCCACATTCCCGGAGATCCTTCCCGGGTTTCGGAATAAGGACCACCAGCGCTTCCCTCATAGAAGGGGGAAGAACCCCACCCTCCCTCGCAGAGTTATACAGAGACAGCAAACGGGGAGACAAGACATCCCGGAAGGTGTGATACCATTCCGACGGCAGACCGTCCAAGCCGGGGGATTTCCTGGGGGAGAAGGACGCAACTGCCTTCTCAATCTCCCCCACCGAAAACCCCCTATCCAAAAAGCCCCTGTCCTCCTCCGACAACTGCGGGAACTCAACACCCTGCAGATAATCATCCAGCTCCGACTGATCCCTAATCGAGCAGGACTTGTACAAGTCCTCATAATATTTGGCAAACTCCCGGAGGATACCAGCAGGATCCGTCACCTCCCGTCCCTGTTCCCCCAGAACACACCCCACATGCACCGGAACCCGATCCGAGCGGGCCAGGAAAGCCAACAATCGCCCATTTTTGTCCCCAAACTCAAATACCCTCCTCCTCTGGGCCAACATCGTCCTAGTCGTCTGGTCAGTCAGGAACAGTTGTAAGTCCCTAGTCGCCTGTCTCCACCTAAGCAACCCAGCTGGGTCTGGAGCATCCACATAGTGCTCTTCCGCCCCGGAAACTTCCAACTCCTTCTCCACCCTCGTAGAGGCCAGCTGACGTTTAAAACTTTTTAATTCAGTCATGTAAACCCCCCGCAAAGTAGCCTTAAACGCCTCCCATTGAAGCGGGACCTCCCCATACCCCCCATTCTCCCCCCAATAGGCAGCTATGGCTTTGGAACAGGCTATTTTTATGTATTCCTCCTGCAACCAGCTGGCCTCCATCCTCCACTGACGAACCCCATCCCGAAATCCCACCCGAAGAGTGAGGGCCAGGGGGGAATGATCCGAGTGAACTCTAGGTAAATATTCCACCGAGTCCACCAGGCCCAACCCCGCCTCTTCAGCAAGTACCGTGTCCACCCGAGACAACGATTTATGCGTCTCCGAGTAGCACGAGTACTCTCTAGCCAACGGGTGCGCATATCTCCACACATCCCGAAAGCCATAAGTGGTCAACCACCCCGCAAGGGGGGCCGGAGAACCAGCCACAGCTCTCAGTCTGTCTAGTTCAGGATTCGAGACAGCATTGAAATCCCCCATAAAAAACACCAGACCCTCCGCCACCTCCATAGCTGCTTGAAATATCTCGTCAAGGAGAGCCAGGGAGAATGGAGGAGGCAGATACACATTCACAATAGTTAGCACCCTCAGGCAAACCTTAAAAATCAGAATGACATATCTCCCAAACACATCCGTTTTAACAGTGTGCACCGTTATGGGCAATGCTTTTGTAACTAAAATGGAGACCCCCCTAGCATAGGAAGAATAAGTAGAGTGATACCCCTGAGCAATATGTGCCCTTTTTAGGGAGAGGATCCTGGAGCCCTGCAAATGAGTCTCCTGCAACAGAATCAAATGAGGCTTATGCGTTTTCAGATAATCAAAAATCAACGAACGTTTGAACTTAGAGTTCAAGCCCCGGACATTCCAGGACACCAATTTCAGACGCTCAGCCATCATCTGAATGTACCGCAAGCAGAAGGCTCCCGCCCCTGACCCCATCCAGGGCCCTACCTCCAAGCAAAAGCTCCAGGAACCCCACCCCCGAGCCCCAGAGAACCCCCCAACACAGCATCACAGTAATCATATGCCCCCCCACAAGTCCTGGCCACAGTAAAGCCTCCCCGGTCACCTGAAATGAAAAAAACAAAACAAAAACCCGTCCCAACTCCCCTCCCACCCCCCCCCCTGCACCCAGCCCCAACCCGCCAAGTGCCTCATCCCGTAACACCCAACAGTACAAACAGGCAGAGTCCCTCTCCTAAAAGAGGACCATACACCCCAACTCCAGTCCCAAAGACCTAGCAACCCAACATAGGCAGTCTCTCAGTCTCCGAAAAAAACAAAAAACACAGCCGGTCCCCTCCCCCCTGCAAAAAAAAAAACCACAGGGAGACCAGGGGCGGCAAAGGGAATGGCCAGGAAAAGAAAAAAAAAAAAAAAAAAAATTTCCCCGACCAAAAAAAAACCAACAACACAAACCCCCCCAAAAAAAAAGGGGAAGGGGAGCAGCAAAAATCGGACCAACCAAAAAGAGTCCGTCTGTCCGCCTGCAAAAAAAACAGTTCCACATGTAGGTGCACAAACTCCAGTTGACAAGCTTCAGTCCCAATCAGCCTCCAGACCAAAAAAACAAAAAACTCCTTCAGGATCCCCTCGCATCCAGCCACTCAGACGCCTCCATAGGGTTGTTGAAGAAATGGGCCTTGCCCCCATCCAGCACCCGCAGCTTAGCCGGGTATAGCATGCTGTACCCCAAGTTGAGCTCCCTAAGGCGCCTCTTCACCGGCTGATAGCTAGCACGCTGCTTCTGCGTAGTCGCCGAAAAGTCAGGATAAATGGAAATGCGGTAGCCATTATACTCCAACGGAGGGCCAGTGCGTGCCACCCTCAGAATGTTCTCTCTGTCCCGGAAGTGTAGCAGCTTCGCAATCAAAGAGCGAGGGATAGCCCCCCTCGGGGGAGCCCTGGCAGGTATCCTATGGGCCCTCTCAATGGCAAACATTCTGGTAAAAGTAGCGGAATCCATGTTCGCTTTCAACCATCCCTCCAGAAAGTCCTCCGGCTTCCCAGCTTCCGCACCCTCAGGAAAACCCACAAATCTGAGATTATTGCGGCGCATGCGATCCTCCATGTCAGCCAGTTTCAATGTATGATCAGATATATTCTGTTTAGAGACCTGCACCGTTGTCTCCATAGGTCTCAGTACAGCTTCCACATCAGCAAGCCTCCTCTCTGCAGCATGAGTCCTGTCCCTCACCTTTGCCACATCTTGTTTGAGAAAGGAGAATTCAACCTTGAGGCCATCAATTTGTTCAGTAAGGGAGGACCTGCAGAACTGTATGGCCTCCATGATCTGGGACAAGGATGGTTCCCCGGGGGCCGAGGGGGGGGAACCCGGCAGCCCTGCACTCACCGACTCCACATGTCTGTCCAGCGATCGCCCCCTCTGCTTCCCTCCCTTCCTAGGAGGCATAGGAGCGGGTATAGGAGCCACCGGATCATCCCAGACATCCCTGCCAGGGTGCGCATCGTCCCGCGCCATCGGCGCCTCCCCCGCCCGATGGCCGGCGCCATCTTGAGCTCCCCATGCGAACCGAGCCAGCCTGTCCCCCGGGGCCGCTGGAGGCACCTTCCCGTACTTCACCATCATAGGAGTCACCCCGTCGATTCCAGGGAACCCTCCCGAGCAGCCAGCAGCAACTGAAGCCAAGTTTGTGCACAGGATAACAGCAGGATCACAGGCACATAGACGGAGCTCTCCCCCTGTACGTCCTCACATGCCGGCCGTTGGCTCCGCCCCATGGTTTCATTGTTTAATCAAATGTCTTTTATCATCTTAGCAAAATATTCAAGTTATAATGCAAGGATATTAGGTTTTCACAGGGTTGCTGTTAGAAATCCCGGGGCCCTGTACAACCTTCCTGAAAACTGCTTCTAAAGGATCTCCTGTTCTATGTTGCTATCTAAAATAAATAAATAAATAAATAAATAAAAAACAGCTCATGCACAGATGCCCTGCTGGTCTCTTTCAGGTATTTGGGATCCCCCATCCCCAACAGAAAATGTCAAATGGTATTTTTGCTAAAATGCCAAGACCGCAATACTATGCTCTGCAGCCATGCGAGAAATCATACCCCTATCGAATAAGACGCATGTGCTATTGCAGGAGGAGCACTTGTAAAATGCTCAGAGTGCAAAGCACATTTGTAACGAATGATTCATTTTTTTATAATTTATTTTTATAATTTCTCTTTCTTTTTTAAATTTTTTTCTTTGTTTTTTTATTTATTTATTTTTTCCATTTTTTAACTGCCTCTTGAGGGCCTTAAGTGAAATATCACATTTGAGACAGAGAAAGGGACTAGGGATTTAGATTCATCAGTCCTTTTCTCTGCAACCCCTGATGCACTGGACAGTGAATGAATGGAAATTGCTCTGAGACTTTCTGCTTATTTACAAACTGAAGCCTAGTAAATACAGCTTACTATGCATCGGTGATAAATGAACACAGTGAGTGTACCAATCGCTCACTGTGTTTATTCAGGAAAGGAAGGGGACTCTCCTCTCTGTCCATCCTGAAACCGATTCCCTGGTGGGATCAGGGGAGAAGAGAAGCACGCAAGGGGGCCTGACAACAGGGGGAAGGGGGCACTGATCCAAGAACCGATTCCCTTACAGCATAGCCAGAGGGAGAAAGAAGAATAGAAGCTGAGCTGAGGGGGATTAACAAGAGTCACAAGTGTCAGCAATAAGGCACTACAGTCAACCCTTCTGCTCAGCAGGAGCCAAGGCCCCCTTTTTGAACTGTCGGGGCCTGATCCTGGTACAAGAGGACCTAGTTTTACTGCCTTATTAGAGGCCCTGGGTTTTCATTATCTACAGAATGCAGTTTGGGCCAGGTGCATTTGACTTGCTTCAGGCAGACAATAGACTTGTACGGGAATGCCAAACCGAACTGACAAAAAAGAAGGCCTGATAACACAGGCCCTTATTTATGTTATTTAAGGGTTACAAAGTTCATAGGGCAACATTTTACCTAAACTTTAATGTGGAGCTTAACCGCTCCTAAATGATCTCCCCCTCACCCCTGTTCTATGCTGCTATCTAAAAAACATAAAAACAGCGTATGCGCAGATGCCTGACTCGTCTCTTTCAGGCATTTGGGATTTAGCAGAGACTGTCAGTGCATCTGTGCACATGCAGCAAATCTCCAAGTGTGTGCACAACTGCCACCAGCTTCTGGTGCATGTGCATTTTAGTGCCCCGTGGCATTTGTGAGCATGTGTGGACATTTGCCACAAACTTGTGATTTAGTAACACGCTATTTTCTGGGATAGCTGTGACTTGGCAATCTGGCAATCCCAGGAGGCAGCTGGGCCCGGTTCGGTGAGAAACTGGCGGGGGGGGGGACGACGACAAAGCAAGACATTCTTTTTTAGGTGAGTTAACCTCCCTGGCGGTAGGATTCTTTAGGATTTTAGGTGCTGAAAGCGGTACCATTATTTTGCATGTAATTCTTGTGAATGAGCAGCCCAAACCAACTGTATACATTTATTATATATATTATATATATGTATACATATATTATATATATATATATATATATATACGTAAATATATATGTATATATATAATGTATACAGTTGGTTTGGGCTGTTTATTTACAAGAATTACGTATATATATATATATATATATATATATATATATATACGTGCATATATATATATATATATATATATATATATATATATATTGTATATATATATATATATATATATATATATATTTACATAAAAAGTACAGTAAAACTGCAGGAAAGGGCACTGGGGGGCAATGTAATGTGAATTTTTTCTATTTTGAATGGTATCACCCCCCTGCGAACGTCACGTCGCCGGAGACGGAAGATGGGGCTCGCAGACGATCGGGAGGAAGCTCCACCGCCGCATACCGCCCGCACACATCGCTGGATCCTGGAGAAAAGGTAAGTAAAACCTCTACCAGGATCCAGCGATCTTCCTAGCGCTACCCCGAGTGTGGCTCGGGGTTACCGCTTTTGGCTCTAAAATCTAACCCCGAGTCACGCTCGGGAATACCGCTAGGAAGGTTAAAGTGATTGCAAAGGTTTTAATTTTTCTTTTAAATAACAAACATGTTATAATTTTGTGCTATGTGCAATGGGCAGCCCCGATCCTCTTCTTTTTGGGTCCCTTACCGGCAGTCCTGGCTCCTCCCTTCTGTTGAGTGCCCCCAACAGTAAGCTTTCTTGCTATGGAGGCACTTGATCAGGCTAGCTCCTGAGCCGCACTCCTGTGAATGGATATTATCCATTGACACACAGTGCATGGCTCTGCCCCCCATTGTCAATTTTCATCGACAACCTCAATGACATTTGTAATCTTTTTTACTTTTTCTACTAGCTTGCCTTGAATACAGCAGCAGCGAAATATGAATCACTAAAGTTTGTAAAAAAAAAAAAAAAAAAAAAGTTTTATTGTAAGTAGTTTTAGCAGGAACACGTGTGTTTTTACAAAATGGTAACATGCAAAGAATAGTCTGCAGTGCTTAGAATTAGGTTAGAAATTAAAATAAGGCAAGAAAAAAAGTCAACTCTACAATCCATTTGCATTTGAATAATACATGGTAGCACACGCCAGTGCACCACAACACACTACGGCAGTGCATGTCAATCGACATGCACTGACTCATGTGTCATGGTGTCACCTACCCTAAAGGACCATACACACATATGCATGTGTGTACCACAGCCGGTCCTACAGAAGCTGGCAGAACGTCCAGCTTCTGTTGAAGGGGCATGACTGAAAAAGGCCTGCCAGTCGGCATCCGATTAGTGCTGCCAGGTGTTTTCTAGCAGGGAGGCCACCCCCCTGTCAGAACACAATAGTTCAGCGGAGAGACCTCTGTACTAACATCGGATTGTTAGCACAGAATCTCGTCCTTAGCACTTCAGTTTATTTTTTTGTTCAGCCCGCTGGGTTGAATGAAGAAAAAAAAATCTGATGGTGTGTACTAGGCTTTCGTTTTCCCAAACGTTGCCACAACTTTCGTTTCCTGCCTCAGTCAACTCTGTATGACAAGCTCAACCCATGACTTATGCAGGTTTATGTTGATTTTTGGCTGAATGAATTCGATTTTACTGGTGCATATATGTGTCTTGACACATGTGTTTTCTTTATGCAGGAAATTAGATCTAACCCTAGAAAATGGGTCCAATAATAAATTCCCACATTATAGCAGCAGAGGTTAGGTACAATTGTTCCCAAGTAAAGGCATAGCATGTTAGAGATAGTTGTTCGAGTTTTGAAGCTGCATATGTTCCACTAAAAGAAAACCTTTCAATGTTCCTGCCAGGAGAGTCTGTATTGAATAATGAACAATCTTAATTAATCTTACTGTTCAGCGAGAAGATGTTTTAGTAGAGTATTTTATGTGCAGGAAAGTGTGTAAGCTGTTGCCAGAGGAGGTTCCACAAAGATAGAAAAGGCGGGGCAGGTCCAATAAATGAGGCTGTTATAGGTGGACAACTGGGTTTGAAGGGTTAGTGTGTGTTGTTGGATAATAAATATGATTAACATTAATAGCCAGGTTTAAGAGGTGGTGGACGGAGCGCTATAAGAAATAAAGAAGTTAGAAAGATAATGAACTATGATAAATAAGGGTGACTATTTTTAAATAAGTGCTTGGGGGTCTGTTCCTTCCTTGTTGTGGCAGAGGACTGGAAGCTATAGCTGTTGCCAACATCTCACCGGCTGATTAATATAGCCAATTTGATGGCCAGTCCCTGCCCACAATGTTGTGCTACCTAATTTCAAACTTCTGGAGTTCTTGTGACCTGTGTTTCCAGTGATCTCTGGACCTCCAGTGTTCCCGCTACCTCTGTGCACTTTTGGGTGCACTTTTGGGTCTCTATCACCCCCTTTACTCCTGTTCTTCCAGACACTGTCACTCTGTGCACTCTCTTCTGTGACCCCCTGTACTAACATATTTAGCCTAATATATTTAGCCAGGGCAGTAGGCTCCATTGCACCGGTAGGCCACCTAAGTGCTCCAAGTTCCATTCTTCTGGAGTTCCTGTGACCTATGTTTCCAGCTGTTTCTGTGCTTCCAGTGTTCCCTCTACCTCTATGCCTCCATGGACCCCTGCACTCCCGTGCCTTCATCACCCCTTGCACTCCTTTTATTCCAGAGACTCTTACTGTATGCACTCTCTTCTGTGACCCCTTTACTTTTGTGTCTCCAGTGACTCCTGTGCCACCTAGTGTCCCTGAGTTCCCATGTCCCCAAGTTTCAATGGTTCTAAGTTCCACACATCCTGTCTTTCTTTGGCTTGGTATATGACCACCCTTTCCACTGCTTGCTCTGACCTTCTACCTGTCTCCAATTCTGATACTGCTGATTGATTTAGTAACTTGCTCTTGCTCTTTCCCTGGTCAATTGTTGTCTTCCTGAGTGTCTTATATGGCCACAAACCCTACCCCCCCCCCCCCCCGCAGGGCTCATGCCTCTACCTACATGCAGACAGTAGGGAGGGTCCAAATTCCCAGCCATAATCTACACCTTGACAGTTGATTGTACTTGCATTTTTTTTTATTCAGTAGACACTGGGGAAAGTTATCAGAACTAGGGCAGACGGAATCTGGAGCAGCTGTGCATGGCAACCACTTAGCTGTGTTTTTTTACTGCAGCAGAGAAAAGGTAGGTCACTAGGTCAAGCTCCTTTGTTTGCTAGGTCTGTGTAAATCGCAGAACTAGATGGACAGAAATGCAAATCCTTTGACAGGTAACACATCTTCCATACATATATGTGTTTTCATCTGTTTGCCTGAAGGTTAGCTTTAAATGTATGTAAATATCTTCAAAATGAGTGCCCCAATTGCCCAACAAGAATCAGGTTAGACAATTTTTTAGAAGAGTACAGGGTGTTTATCTATTATCTAATGATCAAGCTGATGGCAGGGAGAGTGACAATGAAAGCTTCAGATCTTCAGCAGTAAATGGTGGTTCTGTCCCCTTGGCTAAACAGTGTACTAGGGATGGGAATAAATACACAAAAATAATACGTTTTTTTATACATATTTAGGTTTGGACTTGCGTTCTGCATTTTAAAATGATGTACACATTGAAAGACCGAACACTCTTTTTTTTTTCTTTTTACCATGTGATTTTACCATGTCATTAAAATCTGAGAACATGCCCTATGGATATAACATTTTCCTGTGTGCATGCTGGAAGGCAGTAACTTTACCTAATGAAGGCAGAGTTGATTAAACATTAATACAACTTTGATGTTATATAAATTTGCAGTTACCTTTCCCAGCATTAATACTGAATTACCTATTGTTTGAAGAGGTCATTTGCAACAAAAGTAAATTAAATTATTTTATATCAAGGAAAAAAATATTCACTTCAATCAAAGCTAGCTAACTTATATTGCAAATAAGCAATCATCAGAAAACCAGTGTAGGGATGCATAGATCAGAATGATTGTATGTTGACAGTTATTTACTTCTGTTAAATCTCCTTCCAGTTAATGGCAGGATTCTAGTGTAGTACCTGTAGTGATTATAGAAGGTAAAACCAAGAGTATAACAGAGAAAATTGATATTATGATATTAAGAAAAACAGGATAATTATACCAATTACCCAAAGGTTAAAGCGGTTCTAAAGCCTTATGGTTTCTCACCGTTTTTCTAAGGTTCCTGTCAATCAAATCCTATGACGAAAGAGCAGGGGGGCCCCCACTGTCTGTGACGATAGACGCAGACAGTGAGGCTCAGGAGGGAGCCTGCACAAGTACCCCCATAGAAAGCAGCTTTCTATGGGGGCACTCGACGGGTGGAGGAGCCAAGAGTACCGGCAGGGGACTCGAGATTAGGAGGAATGGGGTTGCTTTGTGCAAAACCATTGCACAGAGCAGATAAGTATGAAATGTTTATTTTAAAAAAAAAAATGGAGGCTTTGATATCACTTTAAATAAAATAAAAGGTTTCATTGCATTAAATCACAGGATATAACAAAGTTACAAAATACAGAATGTTACTGGCTAAAAATGTGATGTAAACAGACATAATGATTATGTAATAAACTATGTAGTCTCATCTTGTTCAAGTAACGCAAATATTTATAGACATATGATCTCTATTAAAGCCTAAAACATCTTAATAGTCTGGAATAAAGCATGTATAGTCTGAATGAGGCAATATAGGTATATTTAACTATATTAGTTGTTTTTTTTTTACCTCAAATGTGCAAACAAGTTCCATACAAAAGTATATTTTTAAAGCTCCTTGGACTTAATGGGAGAAATTTAGTAAAACAGGAGCACTCTGTGAATGGTAACCAATCAGCTTCTAAGCTTGTTCAGTTGAGTCTTGACAATAAAAATTGGAAAGCTGATTTGTTACTATGCACAGCTGTGCCAGATTTTGCACGCTTCCATTTTAGTATATCCCCTAATTGTTTTTAAATGAACATAGGAAGAGAAAAATTCCTGATATACAGTATCTCACAAAAGTGAGTACACACATCACATTTTTGTAAATATTTTATTATATCTTTTCATGTGACAACACTGAAGAAATGACACTTTTACAATGTAAAGTAGTGAGTGTACAGCTTGTATAACAGTGTAAATTTGCTGTTCCCTCAAAAAAACTCTCACACAGCCCATAATGTCTAAACCACTGGCAACAAAAGTGAGTTCACCCCTAAGGCAAAACATCCAAATTGGGCCTAATTAGCCATTTCCCCTCCCTGGTGTCATGTGACTTGTTAGTGCTACAAGGTCTCAGGTGTGAAGGGGGAGCAGGTGTGTTAAATTTGGTGCTATTGCTCTCACTCTCCCATACTGGTCACCGGACGTTCAACATGGCACCTCATGGCAAAGAACTCTCTGAGGATCTGGAAAAAAGAAGTGTTTCTCTTGATAAAGATGGCCTAGGCTATAAGAAGGTTGCCAAGTCCCTGAAACTGAGCTGCACATGGTGGCCAAGACCATACAGCAGTTTAAAAGGACAGGTTCCACTCAGAACAAGCCTCGCCATGGTCGACCAAAGAAGTTAAGTGCATGTGCTCAGCATCATATCCAGAGGTTGTCTTTGGGAGAAAGACATATGAGTGCTGCTAGCATTGCTACAGAGGTTGAAGGGGAGGGGGGTCAGCCTGTCAGTGCTCAGATCATATGCTGCACACTGCGTCAAATTGGTCTGCATGGCTGTTGCTCTGGAAGGAAGCCTCTTCTAAAGATGATGCACAAAAAAGCCCGCAAACAGTTTGCTGAAGACAAGCAGACTAAGGACATGGATTACTGGAACCATATCCTGTAGTCTGATGAGACCAAGATAAACTTATTTGGTTCAGATGGTGTCAAACGTGTGTGGCGGCAACCAGGTGAGGAGTACAAAGACACATGTGTCTTGCCTACAGTCAAGCATGGAGGTGGGAGTGTCATGGTCTGGGGCTGCATGAGTGCTGCGGCACTGGGAAGCTACAGTTCATTGAGGGAACCATGAAGGCCAACATGTACTGTGACATACTGAAGCAAAGCATGATCCCCTCCCTTCGGAGACTGGGCCACAGGGCAGTATTCCAACATGATAATGACCCCAAACACACCTCCAAGATGACCACTGCCTTGCTAAAGAAGCTGAGGGTACAGGTGATGGATTGGCCAAGCATGTCCAAAGACCTAAACCCTATTGAGCATCTATGGGGCATCCGCAAACGGAAGATGGAGGAACGCAAGGTCTCTAACATCCATCAGCTCTGTGATGTCATTGTGGAGGAGTGGAAGAGGACTCCAGTGGCAACCTGCGAAGCTCTGGTGAACTCCATGCCCAAGAGGGTTTAAGGCAGTGCTGGAAAATAATGGTGGCCACACAAAATATTGACACTTCGGGCCCAATTTGGACATTTTTACTTAGGGGTGTACTTACTTTTGTTGCCAGTGGTTTAGACATTAATGGCTGTGTGTTGAGTTATTTTTAGGGGACAGAAAATTTACACTGTTATACAAGCTGCACACTCACTACTTTACATTGTAGCAAAGCGTCATTTCTTCAGTGTTGTCACATGGAAAGATATAATAACATATTTACAAAAATGTGAGGGGTGTACTCACTTTTGTGAGATTTGGACATTTTTACTTAGGGGTGTACTCACTTTTGTTGCCAGCGGTTTAGACATTAATGGCTGTGTGTTGAGTTATTTAGTTATTTATATATATATATTTACAGATCCTTCCAGATTATAGTCTAGTCAAGGACTCTCCAAACTATGGCCCTCCATTTGTTCAGGAACTACAATTCCCATCATGCCTAGTCATGTCTGTGAATGTCAGAGTTTTACAATGCCTCATGGGAGGTGTAGTTCCGCAACAGCTGGAGGTCTGTAGTTTGGCGATCCCTGGTGTAGTCTAATGAATTGCACCCAGTAATGAATAAACTTCACAACAGTCAGTCTCAGTAAAGGACCGCCACCAGTTTGCATCGATTGTATTCTTTGGAGAGATAATTTTGCTTTTCAATTGGTATCATGTATTATTTATTTGCAATAGTCTGTGTATTGACACCACATTATTCATCTTCATAGTTTGATCCAATAGATATGTCTTTTATAGTACTTATCTTCCCTTTACATATGGCTCAAAACGTGAGATGCAAGAATAAATAAGTGCTGAATAACAGAACCATGGGTTTGCTGATATGGATTATTGTGACACAAATTCTCCTGTCAGCACCTCAATGGCTCTAGAAACACCAGGACTTTTGTAGAAAGCAAGTAAGTCAACCATCCCATTCCACAATGTAGTCTTCAGCGCTGGAGCAGCCTGCTGCTGGCCGAAGTCCCATTAGGTTGGGAGAAAGCTGTCTAAGTCAAAGCATTTACCAACAGAAAGTCATACCACTGAGGAGTCCAATGGCACTGGAAGAGGGCAACCAGGCATATCCTTGTGTGCTTGTAAGCAGCAAATGCTTTATTTTGTTAATTTTAATACAAATTATCAAGTGCCATACAAAAGAAAAAAAAAACATCCATGTAATAACTATTGCAAAATGCTTTATTATTGTCATGTAAAGCAAGTAGACAAATGCATGCATAAAACAATGTGAGGGGTTATTTTCGCTTACATAAAGGGTTTCAAAGAAAACATTGCAAAACTAAAGAGCAACTATTAATAAGATGACTAAAAGGATAGCAGTCATTGGGTAAAAGGATAGCTAGTCACATCTATTATTGTGAATGATACAATAGAATGTTTAACTTGTCACAAATGACCATTTGTTTCAGCAAAGAGCAAGGAGACAGGTGGATAATGTGTGAGTTTTTACCTGGGAGCAAGAAGTTTAATGTTCTGTATATTTGACTGCTCTCATAACCGTGACTTTATAAATCCTTCCATGAAACAATAAGCTACAAGGTATTTCTGAACTCCTTGTGACTTCCATGTTATTCACTACTATGAATCATCTTTAATGAAACTTTCTGTGCTGCAGTGCTTTCTTTTTCTTTTAAAAGACAGTTTTAAAAGAATTACTATTCTCAGAGCAACACTAAAGAAGACACAGTAAGATGAATTTTGTTGGTACGGGCAAGAAGGTGATATTGGCAGCAGAGATCTTCAAGGGGCTCGTTTAGATGCTGCAGACTCATGGGTTGCAAGTCAAACCAAATCTACTTAGCCACAACCCTGTCATATAAAGTATATAGGAAGCGATACGCTTCCTCCGAGACACAGTTTGCTCCCTTTTGGGGTGTCTCGGGAGTGGCGCCCTACTGTTGCAGGGGTTGCCCCCTGCACTTCTTAGATGGTAGCCCCCTTTTGGGCTTTTCTGGTATAGGGGTTTGTTTAATTTTACTCCTGACCTATTTCAATAACCATCATTTGTTGTGTAACAGTTTTCATACCTGTAACATTTCCGTTGTTTCTTGTCCTTGTTAATCTCGAATAAAAATCTATTGAAAGACAAAGTATATAGGAAGCGATCCAGAGGCAAATTTTGTCTCCGATCTTTTCCTGTACATATGACAGGTCAAGTATGCACCATGAGTCCTGTTGATGACCTGACAATGAGCGTGATGTAGGTCAGTGTGGGTGTTTAGACCTCACCAACCTACAGAAATAGAGCCCAAAAAAAATGTCACACCTTTTTCTTATTATAGTCATGAAATTTTATCATTTTGAACTGATTTTTACACACAAATGTCCTAAAATATTTGCTTTCTGCCCTGACACTCCAGTGCTCTGTGCTTACACAGATAAGTAACGGCCATACTCCTTAAAGTTTAACATAAGGCAAAACCCCTTCTTTTGTTTTGGATAGAGTAAGGGAGAGATATAAATGTCAAGTTTTTATTGCTGTCTATGCCCCTTTTAGGGAGATTCATTATTTCGAATTGTCTTGCTGACACTTACTACTCATTTTTGGCTGCCACCTGAACAGGAATAAAGGGGAAACCTTCCAATGACAGTGTGCATTCAGGTACCTGCACCCACACCCACATGGATGTCAAACTGGGAGAAGCAGCTGTTTCTGTGCAGCCACTGCATCCTATTTGACATGAATGGGTCTACCTGCACATGGATGCATGGAATGCCTGTGCATCCTGTGCAGGCAAAACAAGTCCAAGTCCCTCACACAGGTGTATACTTCAGTATGACTATGCGAAGGAGGCCTAACACAAGCTTCCTCCTGCACACTTACTGTAGAGAAAGATAGGGAGTATTCTGACCTGGTCAGTTAGAGTATACTGGATAGAGTGGTGTGGTTATGAGTAAGCGATCTTCAGTATCGTGAAACGCGTCAACCTTTACATGTCCCTGTGATGTACTGTCTACATTTTACTTGTGAAGTTTTTTGGATGGCAGATCCGACTAGCACCAGGAGACACTGGCTTCAACTGAGCAGCTTTTCTTTGCTAGAAACTGGATAGAGTGGTCAGATTCTGATGGATATTGGAATGCATAGTCAGGTTTAGACGTACCATAACATTGCTAAGATAGGAAAGTTAAGGTAAAATTATGAAAATGGAGACCACCTATACAATGTCTACCATATTAAAAATGTATTGTCTGCTATATTGAAATGTCATTCTGTGTTTTTGGCTTTTTATTTTAAGCGGATTATTTGTACATTAGAAATCTCTTATTTACGCATATTTGTAAAATTGTTCAACGCTGTTTCATTTTTAGGGTCATTATACTGTTAACATTAATGTGCAAAAACTGGTCTTTGTTTACACTCCACTCAAGATCTCCAAATCCAGCTCCCCATACACATGCCTTAGGGTGTCAGAATCAAGAGTTGCAATTAGTTTCCTGGTGCCCACTCTTCTTGGGGTAAAACTTTCTTCCAAAATCAGGGGTGTATTTCCCTGGACTTCCCTGAAAATAATGAAATGATAGGTGTGAGCATTATTTACATATCTGACATAAACTAACTTGCCTATTTTGGACCAAGTCTACAAAGAAAGCATATAGCATAGGTTACTAGGAAATGCATTTGGTTGTGTTTCCCAGTATAAAGTTATACTTTACCTGTTTTGTTAATTACAATTGGTACAGTACCTATATGAATTCAACAAATATATTTCTTGCAAACAGTACAAACATTAAATGATTTCCATTTTTAAAATAACTTTTCTATTTGTTTAGTGGGGCATTTCGTTTATCTAAATTATTTCAAGGAGTTGTTTCATAAATCACTTATGAAATAGCAAAAAGCAGGGCGCTGAGGTTAATACCAAGCACAAAAACAGCTTTATCAAAAGCAGTACACTTACATGTCAGAAATCACCAATCCACCGGTGGATAGTACCAAAGCGGGTTGAGACACCAGAGCTGACCAGCTGAAGATACACAGAGGCAATGTATAGCTGCCAAGCATTCAGCAGCAGGGGCTCCAAAGCTATAGCAGGTAGTGTGGACTGGCTGCGTCCCCAGCTGTACTTTGACAATGACAGCTGGTAGAATGCTATGGTGATGTTGGGAGGGGATAGGCATAACGCGTTTCAAGGGACATGGCCATCTTTACCAAATGCAAAACTAGTAAAAATTAGTCAGAAAAGATGAGTAGAGCAAAAAAAATGTCAGTGGTCTCCACTTGCAAAACCATTCCTGTTTTGGAGGTTGTCTCATTGTTGCACATCTAATGCACCTGTTGTTAATTTCATTAACACCAAAGCAGCTGAAACTGATTAACAACCCCCTCTGCTACCTAACTGATTAGATCAATATCCCAGGAATTTAATTGACCTGATGCTATACTCTGATTATAAAGTGTTCCTTTAATTTTTTTGAGCAGTGTATTAAACCTTGCATTGGATCCCTTATTTCAACTTCTAGAGCCATTAGCCTTTTTTAAAGATATATCCATAGGAATACAATTATTAAAGATTTGCAGATGCTTAGCTTTAATATTTCTGGA
This sequence comes from Pelophylax lessonae, assembly GCF_965119305.1. Classification (NCBI taxonomy): domain Eukaryota; kingdom Metazoa; phylum Chordata; class Amphibia; order Anura; family Ranidae; genus Pelophylax; species Pelophylax lessonae. The sequence continues at coordinate 326,439,644 of NC_138772.1, forward strand.
CTACCTGGTACATTCTCTGTATGTTATCCCTGATTGACAATTTTGGAAACATTTTGGGTTAATCCATTCACTTTGAAAAGCTTTGGGCACTTTACATTAACGAACATACTGCTCCACCAAGGAGCAAAAAATATCTCTTTGTGTGGCGCAAAGAAAAGATTACTTATTTGAACGACTCTATGCCTAAAAATCCTAGGAAGCCTTAATATCCTACCAACTGATAATGCCATTGGTTACTGAGGATATGCTGGGCACCCACACAGCTTTCTGGGTTTCTGGCAGGAGTACAGATAAAAATAGAGAGAATGAGGGAGCCGGGAAGAAGTGCAGGCTGAGTTAGGACAGAGCACACTGATATTGGACTATTTGATTATCCACCCCCTACCTCCTCTCCTCATTGGTAGCAGAAGTCGTGGGTAGGGGGTGGTAGTAAAACTCTGTACAGTCCTGATCTGACAGTGTTCCTGTGTCATCTCCTGTATATGGACAGGAGGGAGAGTAGGTGGGGGGGAAGGGGGGGGGAGTTGAGAGTACAGTCAACACGTGTGCTAGGAGTGTGATTTTGGGGGATTTAAACTAGAAGGGGTGATAGGGGAGGGGGATTTTTGGTAGGAGGGGGCATTGTGGATTTGAGAAATTTGTCCTAGGAGGGGAGATTTTGGAGGAGGGGAAATTTTTCTAGGGCGGGAATTTTGGAGGGGGGGATTGTGTTAGCAGGGGGGATTTGAGCTAACAGGGGGGATTGGGTGGGCTGTGTGCTAGGAGGGGTGATTTGGGAGGTGGGATTTGTGCTTGGAGGGGGCATTTTTGATTAGAGGGATTTGTGCAAGGAGGTGAGATTTTCAAGGGGGGAAATGTTTGCTAGAGTGGGGATTTTGGAGGGGGGGATTTCTGTTAAGAGGGAACTTTTGGAGGGAGGATTTGTCCTAACAGTGGGGATTTGGGGGGGGCATTTTTTCTAGCACTAGCAGGGAGAATTAGGGGGGAGAGGATTTACAACCTACAGACCACTGAACTAACTGCCTCCCACAAACCACATTTTAGGGCTTGTTCACAGCAGGTGCAATACAGTAACATGTGAGAAAACCTGCATTTTCCTGCACCGCAGAAAAATATGCTGCTTTTTGCAGAAGTGCACCGGTGGCACCCACACTCATCTAGTAAATGGTGTACATTCACAATACTTAAAATGCATAATACTGAAGTACCATGCATTTTGGTGCGCCACAATTTTTAAAAACCATGCTGGCACCTTTTTTGCATGTTTCACATGCATAGATCAGCCCATGAAAAAACATGATGCACAGAAATGTGCAAAAAGTTTGCATGCTCAGATGCACCTCCTGGTGTAAATGAGCCCTCAGACTGGTGTGCCCCAAGATTGTGCACAATTCTAAAAGGTGCCTTGACTAATTCTAAAAGTTGCCTTGACTGAAACAAGGTTGAGACACTGCCTTAGCTGGTGGGCGAAACACAGAAAACACAGAAAACACCCTTTCAAAGGTTTTATTAAATAGCCAGGTGAACATAAGCGTGCGCACAGGATGTGCCTGGGCACACCCTAATCACCCTGTTCTGCGCAGATTCCCCCTGCTGGTTGGCTGCAGAGAAAGGGACTGGGGAATCTCTTTCCCCAGTCCCTTTCTTTGTCTCAAAATTGAGACATCAGGGGTCTGTTTAGCCCCCAAATAGGGCTCCTAAAACAATTGTAAAAAAAAGTAATAAAAAAATTATTGTAAAAAAAAAAAAAAAAGTTAGTAATACTAAAAAAAAGTAATAAAAATAAACTACTGACATTGGTAGAAGTAGTTAATTTTTTAAATATTTATTTGAGCTTTGGGGTGCACACCCTAATGTAATAGGCTGCACACACCTATGCAGGTGAAAGAAATTGGGAGTTCTTATGAACAAATATAATGGCTATTTCTATATAATTTTCCTTGTAACTGTATATGTCAGATCTTTTGGCCAATTGTTGAGTCCATATACAATAAATGTCATATGTCGCTCATGAAATAAAGATAAACAAAAAAAAAATGTTCTCCGAAGCTGACTTGGCATATGATGTGCCCAAGCCATATGCTAGGTCATTTACAACGTAGTTATGTAGTTATTGGGGTTAGAAAAAAAAACTATGTCCATTATGCTAAGTCTCACAAATTCTACAGTTTTGGTCAAGAGATTGGCAAAACAAAACCCCCATGGCTGGCAATTATTGATATATTTATATACTATTATTATTTGGAAGACAATTATTTCATTAATTTGTTTAAATGCAATCATTGTTTTTGCCATTACTGTAAAGAAACCCTGCCTAAATTGTTGTTTTTTTTTCTTCTGTATGGAATGGATGCCTTCTTTTACTTTGTCTTGTCTTACAAATTAGCTCCTAATTTTTTTTTTCTTTATACGTTTCAGAAGCTACTGCTGAAGATCAACTTCCTTTTCCAACACTGCAAAGGCAATTCTCGGGTCCCAGACCATGCCTGGTCACAACATACCCATTCATCACCATAAGAAGCAGGTCCAACGTGCTTACTCCTCAATCAGAAGTTTATTTTTAAAAAGGCACTTGACAGTGCAGTACTGTATTAACAACAAAAAGCCTTGATACATTTCACACTAATGTGCTTACTCGAAAGGAGTCAAGGATTATTGTTGTTGATGTCAAGTACCTTTTTTGAAAATAAACCTCGGATTGAGCAGTGAGCACCTTGGACAGCATCTTATGTTGTTAATTTAGTTCATATTTTTTACAATAATTTAAAGAGGGGTCAGGTAAGGGGTTTCAGTCTGCACATGGTTTGATGTAAGCTCCCATCACAGTATGAATGTTACAATTTCCCCCTTATGGGGCAAGGGTAGGTCAAATCTGGGTTTATCTAAAAAGTAAAAAGCTGAAAAAAAGGGAAAAAAGTCCTAAACTATCTTTCTACTTAAAAAAGGTTTAAATATAAAACATGTTTCTCTGCCTAGAAATATCACGTTGAATGCTTCCAAAAAATCTGCTGAGCCATCAGAGGGCAGATGTTATTTATAGATCCAAATACAGTCACAAATCTGATTATTTTTATATGTAAACTGCCTCTATTGCTTTCTTCTTCTCAATAAATCCACCGTTGGTTACCCAACTATGGCAATACACCGTAAACGTTATTTTAAGCTTTCTTGATGTTAATACCAAAAATGGCTTCAAATTTTTTAAGCTTTGGTTCTACTACTTGCAGAAGCATGTAGAACATGAATAAAGGGGAAAAGTGAACAAAAATTTGTGTAATACGCCCCTACCATGAAGTGCCTAAATGTCAATGCCTGTAGAATATTTATAGGATATCTGAGGATATTAGCAGTCATTGAGGAGTCCCATGGCCATATAAAAGCACCAGGCTACAACTTGATTGTTTTTAGGCTATATAACTTCAAGTTTACTTCTTGTGCCCTTAAAAACCGAAACACGGGTACATTATGTTATATCATACTAATGCATAGCTACAGAATGACAGTGACAAATGGACACATATAGATAACAGCATGTGCTGTCTTCTGAAAATAAATTTTACATAACAATCCCAATACTCTTTATAAAGTCAATATGTTATATAATTCATTTCGGTCTGAATACAGATGCGGACAAATGTTTAGTTTTTCGGTCATTCGGATGTTTATGAATCTCCAAATAAAATAGTAACTAATAGTAAGGAATTTTGCTGAAATGCGTTAAAATTTGTTTTTGTTTATTCATTTTTGAATTCCAACTTTTCAGAACAGTTAGAATTCGGATCAGTCGAAGAACGATCGACTGATTCAAATTCTGTGTAAAGAATAGCAGGTTGTTAAGCAGTAGGCTGGAAGCCAGCTGCCTGCATCCTTAACAACCATGACTCATCATCTGTCAGCTGGCTTCCTCACTGACAGATAAATATAAAAAAAAAAGATTGCCGGCATTGCCCGGCAATAGAAAAATGTAAAAAAAAAATGGCGGGGGTCCCTTCCAGGTCCATACCAGGCTCTTCGGGTCTGATATGGTTTTAAAGGGGAACCCCACGCCAAAAAAAAAAAAAACTGTGTGAGACCCCCCAAAATCCATACCAGACCCTTATACAGGCATGCAGGCTGGCAGGTCAGGAAAGGTGGGGGGACGAGCAAGCGCCCCCCCTCCTGAACCATACCAGGCCACATGCCCTCAACATGAGGTAGTGGGTGCTTTGGGGCAGGGGGGGCTCTGCCCACTCACCCTAAAACACCTTGTCCCCATGTTGGTGGGGACAAGGGCCTCATCCCCACAACTGTGGGCGGTGGTTGTGGGGGTCTGCAAGCGAGGGGCTTATTGGAATCTGGAAGCCCCCTTTAACAAGGGGGCCTCCAGATCCCTACCCTTACCTATGTGAATGAGTATCGGGTACATAGTACCCTTACCTGTTCACCAAAAAAGTGTCAAAAAGTAAGAAAAACAAGAAACACATTTTTGATGATTCCTTTATTAAAAAAAAAAAAATAAAATAGTGTCCCTCAAAGTAAATCTATTGTCAATCACGCCGCCTGCTGAACCGGAAAATAAAAAAGAATCAAAAACGCTCCCACCTCCTGGAAGGGCCTCCCACCGAATGCCTGCTCTGACATACCCAGGTGATGTACCCAGGTGGCCCCGCCTCTTACCTATATAAGAAATGTCAAAGCACAGAGCAGAAATTCTGCGGGAGGCCTCCCAGGAGGTTGAAGTGTTTTTTTGTTTTTTTTAGGGTCGGTGATTGACGATAGATTTACATTGAGGGACACAATTTTTTTTATTTTCCAATAAAGGAATTGTCAGAAACGTGTCTCTTGTTTTTATTACCTTTTGTACACATTTTTGGTGAATGGGTAGGAGTACTATGTACCTGATACTCATTCACATGGGGGGGTGGGATCTGGGCCCCCCCCCCCCCCCCCACAACCACCTACCTGCAAACCCCCACAACCACCAGCCATGGTGGTGGGGATGAGGCACTTGTCCCCATCAACATGGGGACAAGGTGCTTTGGGGCTGCCCCAGAGCACTCACCCCCCCCATGTTGAGGGCATGTGGCCTGGTATGGTTCAGAAAGGGGGGGAGGAGATAGTGCCCCCCCTCCTGAACCATACCAGGCCACATGCCCAGATAAGAGTCTGGTATGGACTGGGGTTTTTTTTTAACATTTTTTTATTGCTGGGCAATACCGGAATTCTTTTCTTCACATTCATCTGTCAGTGGAGAAGCCAGCTAACAAATAATGACTCGTGGTTGTTAAGGACGCAGGTGGCCGACTTCCCGACTGCCCGTCCCAATCATTCTGAAAAGTTGGAAATTGTTAGAAAATGAATAAAGGAAACTAATTTTAATGAAAAAAAAAAAAACTATTTTTAACAAAAACAAAACTAAACTAATTATGAAACCAAACTAAACTAATTCCAATAACTAAATGAAATTAGTAACATAGCGAGTCTATCCAAAACAAAACACATTTTCTGTTCTGCACATGTCTAATATGTTATGTCTCTATAAGCAGAACATGTGTTGTTTAACCACTTTGAAAGATACCATGTTTCCATGGTTTAAATGTTCCCTATATTTGTTTTCTGGTGACATCCTAAAAATAGAGAGAGTAAATCTCTCTAGCCAGCACAAATACAGCAATAAAAACTTGAGAAGGGTTCTAATCCTTCCCTGTTTTATGCAAAATAAAAAAGGGGGCTTTGTATACATTTTATTATAAATTGTGTCTACATTCAGAAAAAAATAACATTCACTATTACGAGACAACATGCAATAAAGTGGTCAGTGTTTTCTGAGGAAAGAGAGACATCTTATATAAGAATTCATCTACATATCTCTGTCAATGAAAGAAGCTAATGGCTCTCTGTGTCCATGTATCATAATTTGTTACAGGGAATGCCTATCTATAACTGTATTTTAGGCCACATTTAATGAAATATCTCAGTTTCAAACTAATACTCTGTGAACTTCAAGCTGTGAATTTCTATTTGATATTTTTGTAAGTATGGTATAAGGAATAACATATTGCCTGCGATGAAATGCTAAATATATTGGGATTTGCTTTAGCTTCTTGCATTTACTATACATGGTTACTGGACTACAAACAGAATCCTAATATCTGTACAGCGTAACTGCATTGTTGGTGCGCATCCTGAGGAAGTTCCTATTTTAGGGCACATTGTAGGGTTTGCTAGCTTGTGCTGTGCCTCCTCTATGTATTTAGGATTGACTACTAATGCTGACTTTACTTGTTCTTACTTCACTGGTACAGTGCCTGTACTGACTGGTCTTTTCTGATTATGTATCTTTCCATTGTTCTGCCTTAGATGTTTGGCCTTAGTTAAACCATGGCAACAACCTTTGGCAGCACTTTCCTGCAGTGGTTCTGTCTCATCCTTTGACACTTACACCACCTAGTTTGATATAGAGATGGGCTCAGGCATGTTCGAGATCACAGTCCCAACCCACCTGCCCGATCCCGCCAGAAAGCCCTTTTAGTCCATTAATTGACCTCTTACCTCACCTGATCTGCACATCTAAGCTCCCACTAATTGGGGCATGATCTCATAGTTACAAACAGGGAAATATACCTGCCATCCAGGACATGTTCCTGGTGTTCTCTACACACCCCTACGCTTTAGAGAGACCTTGATTGGTTAATGCATATGAATGAATAATCTCACTGGTGTATACATGAAACAAGCAATATAATGTAATATAATGCTGATATAATGCTGATAACCTGCCAAGAGTCAGCTTCAAGCAACAACAGAGGAAATGGTAAGCCACATTTGTGCAAGGATTAGGCACATTAGTCATCAAAATATACTTTTTCAGTTCACACCTACATCATTTTGCATTTTACACTTATCAGTTTCAATAAAGTAAATGCAAAATAAATAACATTGGACTCTCTTATCGCAGCGTCAGTAATCTGCCAACAAGCAATACATCAGTATTGCCATAACTAAGCTGTAAATTAAAGTGCATGTGTTATTCAGATTAGGCAGATGATGTGAAAAAGTATTGCTATTTTTATTCTGAAGTCAGTTTGTGCTTTGTGCAGCACAAATGCACCGACAAACTCTATGCACTCTCTCTGTTCTGGTGGAATTGAATACCACCACTATTGTTGCTTCAATAAATTCTCAATAAAGAAACCATTTCTTTGCTAATGCCATATATGAACTGCTAAAAAAAAAACAACCTATTGGTGCATCACCAATTAACATATAGGCTTCTTTCACATGACTGCTCAGTTTATTTCCTCCGTTCAGTTACTTTTTTTTTTTACGGACACGGATGACACTTGTGTCATCTGCTCCGTATGTCCGCATATCATCCCATCCGTTTGCGGATGATATACGGACATAATGTATGTCTATGGGGATTGCGGATGTCAGCGGATGACACCGTTGACATCCGATTTTGCGTCCTTTCCATTTTTTTAAATGGAAGAAAAATAGGGTTCTGTTCCAAAAAACGGAACAGAACTGAAAGGATGCAAATCAGATATCAGCGGATGGTCATCCGCTGACATCCGCAGTCCCATTGACATGCATTATGTCCGTATATCACCCGCAAATGGATGGGGTGATATACGGACATACAGAATGCCCATGTGAAAGAGGCCAAACTCTGTTTCAGACTGTCAATCAGGATTCAGGTACTTGTCCATACGTACTGCCATCTTTCCTCTCACACAACATAAGAGCTTGTGTCAACAGGCTTGGTCTTGTGTTGAAGGCATCAGTTTCATACTAGTTTGAGACGCTTTTGAAAACATCTAGAATTTAATGACAAGTGCATTTGATCTGCAGTTTACCACCTTCTGACATGTTTTAAAAGATTTGTATGGAAATGAAAAACTCATCTGATTTAAACAAAAGCCCACAAATCAGAAGCCCTAAGAAGCTAAAGTCAGCCTTTCAATCACGGTCAACGTTAATGAGACCTCTATCCTTCCTATCGCAGTCTTGTGTACTCTCTGCATAAGTCAGCAGCCCAGTGGTTAGTGATAAAAGTCAAAATTGTATTTCAGTAACAGGTCTGTTTATTTTGCTTAGACCACACATTTTTGGGGAAAGAAGGAGTGCATTTAGTACAGTTAATAAAACCGGTGGCTTCGACTGACACTTTCCCTAGCAACTGATATTCATCTTTCTTTTGATCACTATGCCACAGTGTTCTGACCCTAGTTGTGAAGAGAAATACTGGGTACTTCTTCATATGGCAGAGTATGTGACTGTCTCACCATCCTTCTATGTAAAAGTGTTCATACTTAGTGGTTGGCTAACCATAAGGTCAAGGGAGTTGGTCTTTTAGCCTTGTGTAAGCTCAAAATCTTGACTTGTATCTTATATGAGGCTTGCTCTCTTTACTCCTAGTGCCCAAAAAGAGCCTGAGGGGGGACTAAAAGAAAATTTATACTGTAAAAGAATACTGTGTAAGGGCTTGGCAGCCATGATAAACCATAATTAGTTTACAGGGGGGAGGGCAGAAACTGGCAGGATCAGCCAAGTTTTTTACAGCTTCCAGAAGGGCAGGTTAGACAGCATAAGCACTGTGCTGTTTAACCAGATATAAGGAAACAGGAGCTCTTTTTTTTTTATTTTTCCTTGGGTTTCAAACACTTTCAACTCCAACAACAAACATGGAAAAAAGTTTAAATAAACTATCTAAAAATGTAAAAATAAATATTATAGGGAATACTACCATTACAGACATTGATCTCAAACAATTTCCTGGAATACAATAGTTTGCTCTACAGTGGACCTTTGATTATTGATGTAACCTTAAACTGGCACACCATTATATGAATAAGGTACATCTAAAAACAAGTCCTTACCTGAAAATCTGAGTTTTGGTGTTCATAAGACCTGGACCACCGACACGCAAGACAACGTTCTGTAGTTTCTTCTTTAGTGGGTTAGTGAACTCCACCACCACTTTCATTTCCTTACCAACCATCTTATCTCCAATAGTCTAAAGTGAAAAAAATATATATATGTATGCTGAATATCAATGAGGATACATGTCACAGCTAAATCTAAAATCAACACACAATACCCAATTATATGTTAGCCTTTGTATTCTAGTCTGTATATTCTAAAAAATGTATAATGAACATCCACTATAACAATTAGGCCACCTCATCATAGACATTCTACTAGAAAGATAGTACCATAATTATTGTGTGGGTAAAATAACAAAAGACTGTGCCATCAATCAGAGATCAATTGCTTCTTTCTCATTATTAACCAAAAATACCAATATTAAAGTTCTAAAAATTATCAATTTTGCCTAAGCCTTTGTAGGTGATGACTGTAAAGCTGAACTCTAGGCAAATATAAGATACAAACTAATACAGTTCTGTAATTACGAATACAGCATTATATGTATATTTTTTAAAAGCAACAGTGTAAGTACCCTAAATTGATTTGGTATCACTGGTCTGTTGAAGTCCTGTTACAGAAGAGCTCGGGAAGGCGGGGGGGGGGGGTGAATAGGTGCAAAAAGGCATGTTACACTGCAAGGAGCTTGCTGATGAAAAAGTGAAAGAGCAGAGAGGCAGTTGGGCCTCTTGGTGTGCTGCTTCTCTTTTCACTGTTTAGTCACAGGGTTTGGGTGCAGTAGACCTGTGAAAATGAACCTGTTGCAGATAAAGAATAAATTCCTTCCCTGCCAGGTAGGACTGTACTGTGTGGCAGTGCTGCATAACAGCAGAAATACAAACTCTTTTGACAGCTAAAACAGTCCCCTTTTTATCCGTGTGCCTGGAATTCAGCTTTAACTTTTTCCTCGGGAGAACCTTATTAAATATATTAGTTTTTAGTTTGAAATTAAAGCTGGCTATTATTAGATCTAGCAATACTCCTGGCTACTGCAGCTTGCTAATATACATATAACTATATTGTAATATTACATATATTAAAAAATAACCACATTACATTATGGGTTCGACGATGAGATTATAATTATTTTCATTAATGCATTCCAGTGATCTCTATGCTAATCATAGCAAAATGACCTGGCCCTCTTACCTGTAGTGTCTTTCATTAGGTTTTTGGACCTCATAATAAAGGTAAAACCTACACAGCTATGTGTGGATATATTAGTTCAATCATAACTGCCACAAGATGAATATTCTTTGCTTAACTGAGTGCATTATTTTGCACTAAGATACATTACATCTATATTAACAGGCACCGTTAATGTCTCCCTCTTATTAAGTTATTGAATGACAGATCCGTCCATCAGCAGCACAGTTTAAGGCGCATTATATTGCTTAGCGGATTTCAGAGAGTAAATGTAAAATTATGAAAATGCTGCAATAATTGTGTCATGTCCATGTAAATAAAGATAACACATCCATTTTTCTTGGAAAAGCCATCAAAGAGGTTTGCAGTAAACCCTTCACACCAATAAATATTTACTACATGTCCCAAAGGTATAATTATATGTAAACAGTTGTGACCTTAAACAGCCATTGGTGTGTTTAATGGACATGCAGTTAACATGTGTAGTATATATGGAAATGCTGCATCACAGTGGATAAAACATGCTTCTGATAAACCATTAGGTGTTTGGCACTATTACCAATTTCTGCCTTCGAGAAATGATTTAAATGCATTTTATAAGTTAGAAGTATTTTGTGATAGAAGCAGTCAAGAACAAACAGTCTTTAGTATGCATAGTAAATACATACTATATAGTACACATTTTTATTAGGCAAACATGGTTGCCCACTTATACATATATAATAAAAATAGGAAATGGAAAAATGTGTTGTTATTATATTAGCTATAATATTAACAATATCCTGGTCTCATTTTTCATTGCATATCATTGGATGTTATATGCTGGTCCGACTGCAACATTCTCAGGGGAATTTTTTCTCAGAGAATGCAGGTACTCCCCCTTTCCCCTTGGGTTATCCTTGGCTTTGCTTTCTTCATACCTCCAAGAACTGAACTTTGGCTCTGCCCCCTACCTACCTCCCAGTACCACCCATTTTAGCAATTACAGAACCATGTATGATTTTGTATTTGTATGGAATTTGATAATGATAACAAGAAAGACAGTAAAATAAATCCCCCTAGCAACAATAGGTCCCCTCAGAAACAATCCTCCCCAGCAAAAATAGATTCCTCAAGCAACAATAGATCCCCCAAAGTAAAAATAGATTTCCCCAACAACAATAGACCCCTCCAAGAAACATAAGGTTCCCCGAGAAACAATAGGTCCCCCACCAGCAACAATGGATGCCCCAGCAGCCAGCAGCAATATAAACCTCCAGCAAGCAGGAACAATAGATACCCCCACCCCACAACAGTAGATCCTCCCCAGCAACAGTAGACCCACCAGCAATGCTACACCCCCCAGCAACAATAAATCCCCCAAAAGCCAGCATCAATAGACTCTCCAGCACATCCAAGCATCCCTCGGGAGTACACACATTGAGTGCTGGAGGTGCCGAAACTGTGTATGGCCAAGCTCCCACTGAAAAAAGCCCAAAATATGAATATTATATTACCCTTCTGTGGCTATAAAGGGCACATACATACTTTTGCACAGATGCTGATCCCTGTCTAATCCTTACTCCTTTTCAACCTCTATATGTGCTGGGTATTGGATTGCATTCATTAATATGATGACCCCCTTCAGTGTACACCTTTGCTAGTGTATGTAAAAAGACACAACGTATTTCTTTTAAAACATTAGATACAAATCTTCAAAGTATAATCTGCTGCATTATGTCTCAGCACTAGAAAAATTAACCTATATTAATCTGTATTTGCATTTACGTGAGAGTGGTGTTCATAGTAGTGCATACTGTAGAAGGCCTCAATATAGGAAGGTTCAGCTTAATGTTCTTACGTACAATACCATCAGTCTAATTCCATTTTCAAAGATGTGGTTCTAACCTTAATGCGCAGCTCAGGAACTTGCAATACTACAATCTTCTGCTTGGCCATTATCTTCCTTGTTTCATTGATACGAGCCGTGACGAAGAAGTGTAAAGATGCCTGTTCCACAAGATGGGTCATGTACTCACTGGCTTTTATATTAACATCCACTGTTTTAGCTAATGGAAAAATGTAATGGAAAAGAAGAAACACAATTTACATTCTGAAGAGGTCATTTGAATTGCATTTCCACATATCACAAAATATATACCACTTATCTTGCCTGTTGCAAGTAGCTAAAAGGTATTGCACAAATTCCGCCTCTTCACACTCAAAACACAGGAATACTTGTGCTTAATTTAAGCATCTGCTGATTGTGTAGTTCAATGTATCTTTCAAACACACATTCTGCTTTTAATAAATAGGCCTTAATGTAAATCACTTGAGCGCTGCATTGTGAACATTACACATAAAAGTTCAAAAGAAACTGCAAAGAGTTATGGTTTTTCAAAACTGCAGTTTTTGCTTTATGACGAATAGGTTTCTAAAAAATGAAATCTATTCATATCATTTGTTCTTAAGTAATTTCAAATAAAGAGACAGCTCAAAGTATCCACAGGGTGCAATATCTATGCTTAGAGGAAAAAGAAAAAAGTTGTTCACAGATACGTAAACACAAAGGACAATAGACTTTGTTTCAAAAAAATGATATGCAGTGACCTATTTCCAACAATTGTAGACCACCTTTAAAATAAAATTTCACATTGGCTTTTTTTCTGTGTCACATAATATTTAGTTCTGCATAGAGTAGCTATGTTTCATTTCCCAAAAGACTACTTTTAGGATGCTGCCCATAGGAAGGAAAGGTGATGAGAAAGTTCTGTCTGAACTGCAGTCAGAGATAAAAAAAAACACCAATTAATGCAGTATTTATTTTTTCTACAATCAATAAATTAATTTTTTAAAAGTACCTACCTGAACCTGTATTGATATCAGCCTCTTGAAATCCCCTGTACAATAGAACGTAAGCTAGTCCTACATTGATCACAATTCTAAACTGTGTGTGGCCGCTAGACATGTGCAATTTGTTTCGGTCCGAATCTAAATTCGGACAAGTTTTTGGTTAATTTTAGATGTGGAGGTATCCCCATCTCCGAATGACAATAGTAAACAATTTTGTTGAAATTTGTTTCCTTTTGTTTATTTATTGTTTTCTAACAATTTCAAAATTTTCAGAACGATTCAAATTCAGATTGATCAAAAAGTGATCAACTGATTCAAATTAACAACCGATGACTCATCAGCTGTCGGTGGGTTTCCTCGCAATTTTTAATCAATGTGAATAGGAAAGGTTATGACAAACTAAATTAGTAACATAACAAATCTATCCCAAACTAAACTAAACACATGTTTCCATTCTGCACATGTCTGGTGGCCATCCCTGCATGACAGAAGTCAATTGTCTGATTGACTTCTGATCAGCGGAAAGCTGACCAGTGTATTCTGGTAGCAGCAGAATACAGTGTCCTGATGGGGGTGATTCCTCCATCCACCCTGCTTGTGGGGATTGAGGAATCTGTTATTATTTTTCATTCAGCCCACTGAGAATGGAAAGGCAGTGTTTGTGGAAGGATCGTTGTGTCATCTGTATATAACAAGTCTTAGTTCCACGTGTTTCATCTATTCAGGTTTGCAATCAATAAATATATTTTCAAATGTGACAACCTGACTCTATATTGATATCAGACTCCTGTAATTCCCTATACTTAAGCTGGCCATACATTAAAGTGGTTGTAAACCTCAGTCATGGAACCTGAGCAAATGTCTGGACCTGGACTTGAACCTGAGACCTCTGCTGTGCCTGGCAGTTCTCTGCTTGCTGGGCCACCTAGAATGCTGGACAGTTGCCTGGAAAATTCCTTGAATTATCCTGCTGTGAATCTTAGTTGCCTTGAACCTTGCTCCTCTTATGAACTTCCTGATTTAAGCCATATCTATGCACTTCCTGGTTGCCAGAATATTGTGTCTCCTCCAGCCAATATCTCACTTTTGTCTCTCCTGCTGCCGTCCGTATCTTCGCTACCATTCATTACCAACATTTGGCTTGCACCTTGAGTATGCTTCTGCTTAATACCAACTTGCAACTTTTTGTTACCAGCCTTTGGCTTGTTCCTTGACTACGCTTCTGCTTGATCCCTACCTGCTATATCTGCTATTGGGCCCTGGCCTACTCACCTTCTGGTGGGGCAATCCTGAGGACTGTGACCTGGTGCTAACATGTAGCAAAATCCATCTCCACCATCAGGAGCTCTGGTGAACATTGGTTAGTACTTAGATTCCGCACCTCAGGTGAGCCTGCGTCATCTGCCAGGGTGACCTGCCTGTGTTCCTATCCTGCTGGTTCCTGTGAGAGCTTCCACTGCTATAGCAACTGGTCTTCAAGCCTGACCCCTGATCTTGACAGAAAAGCACATATATCTGCAGTGTTTACTTATCTCTCTCTAAATCTTTAAGTGTCGTTTCTCCCTGGTGCTTCCTTCCTCTGTTATCAGCATGTCTCACTTCTGAGAAGTTTTCCTGATGCATGGGATACATTTGTGTCGGAAGGGAGGAGGGGGGGGGGGTAAAGAGATTAGAACAGAGCTTGTTTATTCACAACACAGTTCTTCTGCTATGTGGAGGGGGGCGTCTTCCTTTCCTCCAATCAGCTGTCACACACTGTAACTGCAGTCTCTCCACCCTCTCCATTATGCTGCTGACAGATGAAGAAAGATTTTTAACACAATCTGCACTTTTGAAAGGGTGTAGAGAGGAGAAGATTCCAAACAAACAACTAAAACCTATGTAGGAGGATTTGTTTCACCTTTGTGTATCATCTGAGGCTGTTCACTTTACTGGGTATATGTAAAGGGGTTTACAACAATTTTAATCAGAATTCTTATCAGTGTGTGGCCCCCCTTCATTTGACAGACTTCTGTCACATGGGCAAGCACTGAAACTTTTCTCGATCAGTGGCTGCAGTCAATCGGCTTCAGCTGCTGATTAGTGTATGCTAAAAGCAGTGGAACATACTGTCCCAGCAGGTGGATTCCCTCATCCACCTTGTTTGTGCAGATGGAGAAATCTGTTAGAATAAAATGGTTGAATGAAAAAAAAACTGTGTATTGCCAGCTGTACTAAGTACAATCTTTATCTCCATCTTTAACATTGGTTATACAGTAAAAGTATATAAAGTACAAAGTAAAAGTAAAATGATAGAATAAAAGTAACTGCTTGGCACTTGTTCTCAATGTTTATTTCAGTGTTTATTACAAATTCATGGGAGCTCTGTGGCTGTCTTGTCTTGTCCTCTCATAGAGCAGCACTGCACCTTTAATGCTTCTTCAGACATTTGCTTTGTGGCAAAAATTTACTGTATGTCACAATCGGGGGCGGCACTTCTGCCAAATGGGACCCATTTAAATGAAGACATCGTATTGACCATAGACTGTTTTTCTGAGGGGAGCAAGAGCTGTTACATTTGAGAATGGACCCTTTTAGTAGATTCTAGTAAGTCACAGGGTAAGCTTTGCTCTTAAAATGGCCATAGACATGCTGGCTGAATGAAAAAAAAAATGATTTCTCCATCCCCACAAACAAGGTGAATGGAGGAATTTCCCCTGTCGGGACATTGTATTCTGACAGCAGGACCCAGTGCTATCAGAATACACTGATTAGTGGCTGCAGCCACTGGTCAACAACAGTTTTCCAATTTGTCCATTTGAGAGAAGTCAATCCAACTATCCCTTGATCAAAATGTTGATTCATCTATGGCCAGCTTTAGTTTATTTATATCTACTGTATATACTTCTAAGTATATACTTCTATACATAGGCCCAGCTGCAGGTGCCCCCTTTGTAACTTGAACTCTTCAGGGTCCACTGACTATGTACCCCCTTTGTAACTTTTATAGGTTGAACTGGATAGACTGATGACTTTTTTTGACCTTACATGTAACTATGTAACTTGCTGACTCTGGATCCCAGAACCTCTTCCGGAGTGGTCCCCTTCTAACTCTAGGCAGACCCCCAAGGGCAATCCTCAGTACTCACGACCTGTGTAGGCTTTACTGAGACTGGACCCCTCTCGCTCTCCGCAGGTTCTCGGCACACCGGATCCCCCTCAGCCCTCTCTCAGCTCTCTCTGGATACTCAGACGACACCCCAAGATATCTGCTTCCTCAGACAGGAGGAGAGACAGCCGTACTCTCCCTCTTGGGACTCTTCTCCCGCCAAAGACACCATGCCATGCACTTCCTTCCAAACTTATACCCACTCCCAGAATCCCTTGCAGCCTAATCTGCCTTCTGGGGTAGTTACAAGCTGTGTCCCCTGATTGGGCTTCCTCCACTGCCCTATGAGAAGCAGGGCCGGATTAAGAGCATCATGGGCTTGGTGCTGAGGATTTTGAAGGGCCTTAAGGGCCGTGCCTTGGCATGCACCCAGAGGAGGAAGGGTGCAGCCATGCATGCCTACTTCAACATGGGATGCTGTCTCTGAAGCCCATAAACACATCCATGCATCGGCAACTGTCCCTCCTTGTCCGGCCTTCGTGCTGTGTGGGGAGGTTCTGAGGGAGCTGCCTGGGGAAGCGAGCATAGAAGCCAGACTTCTGTGTTTACAAGTGACAGAAGAGCGGTAACAGTGAATATGGCCAACCCGGGGCCTATATAAAGGTAGGGGCCTGGAGCTGCAGCTCCAATAGCCCCTACATTAATCTGGCCCTGATGAGAAGCCTCTCACAGGAGCCAGTGGGGAGACTTCCCCCTCAGCAAACACACCTGGAAACCATGACACCCTAGCTAAATAAATCACAGCCTTGCTGTTAAGCAGACAAGGCCCACTATACATTTATCTAGCACCTATCTGCAGGGTGCTACATATATATAATTTTAGATATATTTTTCACATTTTTACCATATATATATATATATATATATATATATATATATATGTATATATATATATACAGTGGTGATCGAAAGTTTGGGCATCCCAGGTAAAAATTTGTATTAATGTGCATAAAGAAGCCAAGGAAAGATGGAAAAATCTCCAAAAGGCATCAAATTACAGACTAAACATTCTTATAATATGTCAACAAAAGTTGGATTTTTTTTCCATCATTTACACTTTCAAAATTACAGAACACAAAAAAATGGCATCTGAGCTACTGCACTATACTTTATTCATCACATTTGCATATATTTTTAGTTACTAGCACTGCCTTATTTATGTTTTCAGTTTATAGATTTATTTTTTATAATGCTTAAAATAATATATATATTATATAATGCTTAAGCCTTAGCATAAAATGTAAACTAAATCATGCTCTGCTAATTACCATACTATTTTTAGAATAAGTTCCAAAGACTGGATGGTTGATAGGCATCAGCCTTATTTTCAAATTACTGTTCATACCAAAGAATTTGAAGCAATACAGAAATAGTAGTAAACTTATTGAGTAATCTTGTAAAGATCTGTGCATTGGAAAAAGTAAGAGCTGTCAAAGGCACTAATTTTACCTCTTGATTATTAAATAGTTAACGCTCAATCAGATGTCACTTTAAGCAAGCCTGTCATGAATGAAACAGAGACTGCCATTGCTGACCCCTCCCTTTGAAAATCCTAATTACCACGCTGTCTTGCTTTCAATCATTGATCTTGAACAAGTATGCAGATAAAGCCCTCATACACCCTGGGCCTTTATCTCTTCTGCGGTGACTATATGGGGCTGGATGGTGCACCAAGTGGTAGTAATGTTTAGTGCCATATGCACCTCGGAATACATTCTGAACAATCATCCCTGGGCACATACAGCCCTAATAGTAATACCACTTGGTAAAGGGCACAGCCTCACCCAGCCATTGCATTTTTCAGCCTCTCATAGACTTTTACAGGTTGCTGGCAGCAGAACTGAATGGTGCACCTGTTCTTTCTGGCTGCATGAAAACACCGGAATCTGAGATGCGAGCTAAGCACCCAATCTGCACGAGGCCAAAGACATCTGACTTTCGTATCTGCATACTTGCCTAGGTTCTATAAGCAAGGGTCGAAGACAGCAAAACAAACAGCCAAGCAGCCCTTTCATAATGAAATCAGCAACAGCAGCCCCTTATATTTTTGTCACTTAATGTGTTACTGTCCGCCGCAACGTCGCATCCCGCTAAAAATCGCTGATCGCCGCCATTACTAGTAAAAAAATAAAAATTACAGAAATCTTTTCCCTACTTTGTAGAGGTGATAACTTTTGGGCAAACCAATCATATACACTTATTGGGATTTTTTTTAAACAAAAATATGTAGCAAAATACAGCTTGGCCTAAAATGATGAATAAATTAGATTTTTTTATTGGGAATGTTATATAGCAGAAAGTAAAAAATATTGTTTTTTTTTTTCAGAATTGTCGCACATTTTGTTGTTTATAGCACAAAAAAAGAAAATCGCAGAGGTGATCAAATACCACCAAAAGATTCCATTTGTGGAAAAAAAAGGACATCAATCTTATTTGGGTACAGCGTCACACGACCGTGCAATTGTCAGATAAAATAATGAAGTGCCGTATCCATAGGCAGACTGGCAACTTTCAGCCCAGGGGTTCAAGTACAAACCAGAGGCCCATGATGCAGTGACTCGGCCCCCCCTCCCACTTTCCCTCACCCTCCCTCCCACTCTGCCAATCCTCCTGACCCCCATTCCAAGCTGAAGCCCTGCTCCAGATACTCTCTACTTACCGACTGAATACGCGTTCCCGACCTGGCCAGCTGGGGGATGGTGGGGGGGGGGGGGCTGGGACAGCTCAGCCGGGGCTGGCTGGGGCAGAAGAGTCTCCAGTGGGGCATGGAACTGGCCATCCATGCTGGGGGGGGGGGGGCTGTGCTCTGTCATCCCGCACTCAGTAGGTCAGCGGTCGGGGACTTTTTACATCCCTTCACCTGGAATCCTTTAGGCATGTCTGTGGCAGAAGCAGTGCAGCCTTTTTACGGGTTATCAGAGTGGCCCAGGGGGCAATTCCCCCCCCCTCCCCCTGGCCCAGTCTTCCCCTGGCCGTATCGTAAAACATTGCCTGGTCATTAAGGGGGTAAAACCTTCCGGTTCAGAAGTGGTTAAACTGTATATATAGCCAATTTTTTTTTTTTTTTTTTTCATTTTAGATGGAATAGAGTTGAAAATGTTTGAAATCCCTAATGTATTTTTTGTTTGCAGTCTATGCTCCATTGGGTAGGTTACCCTTACTTATGTACTGTAGAAACAACAGGAAATCTTTGACAGGAACAACAGTCTCTATTGAAAGTTTTCCCCTCTTTTCCTGCTCCAGTGACCTCTAAAAATGTTGGATTTTCCTTCACTTTTAGTCCCAATAAAAATGGCTGCTAGGACAAAAAAAAAGGTTGAACATCTCTAGTTGGGACACGGAAAGCAATATACACCTACAATGAGCGCAAGGGGGTTGATTTACTAAAGGTAAATAGTCTGTGCACTCCAAGTGCACCCGTAAGTGCACCCACAAGTGCACCCACAAGTGCACCCACAAGTGCACTGCAAGTGCAGTTGCTCTAGATCTGAGGGGAACATGCAAGGAAAAGAAAAAAATGCATTTTTGCTTACACATGATTGGATGATAGAAATCAGCAGAGCTTCCCCTCAGATCTAGAGCAACTGCACTTGCAGTGTAATTGAAGTGCACTTCTAGTGCACAGTATATTTGCCTTTAGTAAATCAACCTCAGTGTTTTTAGTCATGGCTCCCCAGATTAACCTCCTTGGCGGTAATCCCGAGCGTGACTCGGGGTTGATTTTTCATATCAGGAGCGGTAACCCAGAGTCACGCTCTGGGTGGATTGCAGAGAGCGCAGCGGTGTTTTCTTACCTTATCCTGGCGATCCAGCGATGATCTCTCATTGCTGAGATCGCCAGCAGAGAGTCCCGCCGCTCCTCCGTCCCTCCGCCGGTCTGATCACTTCCTAGTTCCGTTCCCTGCATGGGAGCGGAACTAGGGAGGGAAATTCAAAAAAAAAAAAAAAAAAACGTTGCACAAAACACATTTTATATTATATATATATATATATATATATATATGCATATATATATATATATATATATATATATATATATATATATATATATATATATATATATATATATATATATATATATATATGCATATATATATATATGCATATATATATATATATATATATATATATATACCGGTATATATATATATATATATGCATATATATATGCATATATATATATATATATATATATATATATATATATATATATGCACACACACATATATACATATATAAAATTATATTATTGATTCAATTATAATTCATGCGTTATATATATATATATATATATATATACACACATATATCTATATATAATGCATGAATTATAATCTAATCAATAATATAATTTTATTATATATATTATATATTAAATAATAAAATAATATTATTGATTCGATTATAATTCACGTGTTTGTGTTTCAAATTTATCACATCTGGGATGTCTACTAGATTCTTGTTTTGGTCAGGTTTAAGTCAGTAATTACTAAGAATTGTAGGCCTATAATACATAACGCCAAATTTCCATGAAAACAATTGTACCGCTTTTGGTATGTAATTCCTGACATAATCATACCGCCAGGGAGGTTAACATGCGCCATCAGTAATTAAAACCTGACATGGGGTCTAACCTTTATGTGCTTCATCCAAAACTAAAAAAATGTGTACACTTTATGCTGTGAATGCTACACATATATATTCTTGAACTGGTTCTTGAGAAAGGGAGGTTCTTGAGAAAGTGGGTTCTTAATCACCCAAAACTTAGGTTTTTCCTCCTCCTCTCTCTTTTCACCAGGATCTGACTCAGTTATCTTTTTCAGTACTCTATTCTGGGTACTGAACTCCTGTATGTATTTCTTCAGAACATCGGCTCTTCTTTGTTAGTAGCACCGCCTATCGTTGCTAGAATACTAGAGTTAGGTTTTTGTGTACAGAGTAGGTGAAATGTCAGGCTTGGCTAGCAGCCAGGTCTGTGCGTTTTTCTGGGTTGGGGTTGGGTGACTCAGAAAGGGCTGGTATGACTTACAGGCAACATCTCTGAGACCTCCCCCTTCTTCTGGAAACACACAGAAGGTTCTGCAGGGATGGGAGTGGAGGGGAAGAGAAGCTGTCTGGAGTATTCTGAGGGCCCTGACCAATCCCCAACAGATGAGTTGGCAGGGGGCAGGCCCCCCAAATATTCAGGGTCAGCCCAGCTGGGGCAGTGTGGAGTTCGGGTGGAAGATGGAGATAGAGTGTTGAGCTGTTGGAGACCTTTGAGAGTAGCCCCCTAGTCTGGGGGGGGTGAACTCAGGCCTGTGCTTGGTTGCGGAAGGGGCCCCTCTTCATGACACACAGGAACATCCTGACCAGGAGGCATGGGAACATAGAGAGGACAATGGGATAACACTGCCGAGCAAATCTCCAGGGAGGTAGACAGCCAGGAGGGCTGTTGAATGGAGGGACTGGGTGCAAGCAGTTTAAGAAGGATGCAGAATCAGTCTGTTCAAAATCAGAACTGTTGAGAAGTAGCCAGGAGAGCAAGTAAAAGGGACAGCTGCAGCCAGGCTGGTTGGCACTGCCTCAAGAGGCGGTACTGGGATCAGTAGCCACAGGAATAGGACAGCTGAGCACCAAGAACTTTTTTCTGCTACACTACTAAAGGCGCCTATGGTCCCTGCCTGGAAAGGGCAACTTCTCTGGATCTGACTGAGTCTGTGTTGGATCATCTTTTCAGTGCTAGCGGGTCCTGGGAGATGTAGCTCTACAAGCAAGATTATTATGACAAATAATGGTATCACGTAGAGTAAATAGAAATATAAACATCTTAAGTAATTTCAGGTTGTCTCCCTTAAATATGGGAGTTTGATATCAAAATAACAACAAGGATATCAAAAATATAGTTCCTGGATATAGGTACATAGCAGTATAGTTAGAAAGAGTTTGATTGCCATTCATTGGAAATCAAACTCTTTCCAGGTTTCACAACTTAAAACAAGAATAAATTTGATCTATACGTATTATGGAAAAAAATTTCATACTATATACAACTCTATGAAATTTCACACTAATAAATGGGACCCATGGATCACACACTCAGATATATTTTTTTCTAACTACTGTCCCTAAAAAATTCTATGTTGATCAAGTGGGCATCCCATAATAACCCTATTCCCTACTCAAGTTCAACTCCCCTAATAAAACATAAAAACAAAGCTGCAAGGACTGATCTCTGACTTCAGCGTGCGTGGAAAATTTGTATGCCTGGCTGTGCAGGGTGGGAGATACCCATATTTACCAGTGGCTCCAGCAAGGGTAGCGCTACATGTTCTAACTGTGGCTCAGTCTACCTATATGCATGAATGTGTTTTTTTTCGCTGTGATTCGACAGAGGAGTGAATATCTTTGCTGTATTATGAATGTTGTTATATGACTGTAGTGCCTCCCCCTGACCCCCAGCTGACATTTTACCTCAGGGTGTTGGTTCTTAAGCATGGTAGGTATTGACGGTTGCAGAAAAGACCGTCGCCAGTCACTTTTAGGATTAACAAAATTGAGTTTATTGCTCAAAACAGAAAAAATGCAGGAGAGAGGGTTAGGGCACAGGACACCCTAGGACAGTAGACAGACAAATCAGCAGACTCCGAAAACAAAACAGCCAGGTAGACAGCAATACAGAGCAAGGGCCATAGGCCTGCACCCAATGTTCTGTACCTAGGGTAGCAACATCTGTCTATTATAGCAACTAAAAACTCACAACTCAATGCTTTCCCAGCCTCTCCACAGTCCCAGATCAAAAAGAGTAACCTCTGTTACTTCATTTCAGAACTCCATCCTTCTCATGCCCCCAGGCAACAAGAGGCTCTCTCTTTAGCAGAGCCTTTCCCATGCCCCCAAGCAACAAACAGATTTTCTCTAGCAGAGCCTCGAGCACATGGCCATCCTTAGACTTCAGGCCTCACCAAACGCAGCTGTTCCTCCAAAGTTCTTGTTCCACCAAGGTCTGGGTGGGAGGACCTAGATCGCCTCATTTCATCATAATATAATCTCCCCCAGCATGCTCAGTGACCTGAAACTCCTTGGCTGAAAGAGATATGCATACTCATAACTCAGTCTCACTGCAGCTCATCATACTAATGCCAAAGGCAACAGTGCCACCTATTGACAAAGGGGAGGAATCACAGCTAAACCAGGCTTAAAAGAAAACCCAAATGATCACAAAGACTACAAATTATCCAGATTAGTTACCACCAAGCACAGCTAAATATACCAGTAGCCCCTTGTTTAAGGCAAGGGTGCTACATGACATATTGGGATATCTGTACCTGCTGTATACTTGTATGTATTTGCCTAACACCAGTGTATTGCTACAGCATTTTGGTTATGTGGTGTGCTTACTCTATATATTTAAAGTGGTTTTAAAGGCAGGAGTTTTTTTATTTTTATCTTAACCACTTAAGCCCCAGCCCTATTTCGGACACTTTTTGTTTACAAGTTAAAATCAGTATTTTTTCCTAGAAAACTACTTCGATTTACTGCTACTACTCTTTATGGAGGGATCGAGGGTCTAAAAGACCCTAGACCCCTCCACTACACTTTCATGTATGCAAAACGCCGAAAACTGCATTTTTGCATACAGCCGTTTTTTAAATCTGCCGCCATTTGCAGCAGAGTAACCCGGAAGTGACGTCATGGACGCCGCCTCCGGGTTACGTCATCAGAGACCCGATCGAAGCCGTTTCTGGTTTTGATCGGGACTCCATCCAGCCGGCGGACGCGCCGGCTGGGTGCTCGGGGCTCCCGGTGGGACGGAAGGCGGAGGGGGGGGGGCGTCCCCTCCCGCTTACCCGGGTAACGATCGAGCGGCTCCCAAGCCGCATCGGTCATTACCGACGGAAAGCCGACCGTCGGCTGTAAACCACGGTATCGGGATGGTGTCTCTAGCTAGAGGCATTATCCCGGTATACTACCGCAAAGTCTGCCGACGTACGTTACTATGCGGTAAGTGTTTAATGCATTCTATACATTAAGATAAAAAAACTTACTGTGTGCAGCAGCTACCCTCGACCTCCCTAATACTTTCCTAAACCCATCTTGATCCAGCGATGTTGCATGAGAGACTCAGCTGTCCGGGATTCTCACTCCTCATTGGCTGAGACACACAGCAGGCGCCATTGGCATTGCAATCAATCAAATTCAGTGAGCCAATGAGGAGAGAGAGGGGACGAGGCCGAACCAAGGCTCTGTGTCTGAATGGACACACGGTGCTGCGGCTGGGCTCAGGTGCCCCCCCTAAGAGGCAGGAGGGAGGGTCTAGGAGCGCCGAAGAGGGACCCGAGAAGAAGAGGATCTGGGCTGGTAAGTATGACATGTTTGTTATTTTTAAATAAAAAAATAAAACAAGACTTTAGTATCACTTTAAAATTACAGCTGAAAACATTTTACTGTTTGTTTATGAACTTGGAATGTATTTACCTATTTTACACTGAACAGTCAGTAGGCCTTAAATAGACTATGCACAGGTCTGCATTTGAATTCTTATTTAAAACATGCAAGCGGGTGGTAATTGGGTATATAGTACGTTACTATGGTAGTACTGGCAATAACATACTAGGTTTCTATGAGCAGGCAGTAGCTGTATTACTTTTATGATCTTGCTTCAAAAAGTCCCCACACTTCCTTGGTGTGTCATTGATAATTTAGTATATATCTAAAAGCCCAGTGAAGCTGAATGACTGAAATATGTCAGGATTTGCTATAAAGCCACAACGACCTGACTGTAACCCTGTTTCCCAGAGGTAATCAGAAGAGGGATTTCTATGACAAAGATGGAAAGTCATAGCGGGGTGAGCACTATTTCATCTAGCCGAAGCAAGTCTGCTGTTGTTTGTAAGGAAAACATGCTATTGACACTGCTGTTACTGCTAAGGATGAAAACAGCAATAAATATTGATTGCATGGCATTCTTTCAAAGCAAGGCTTTGCTTTGCATATATCCTCAGGTAAGCTTAATAATACATAAAGAAGTTACTGTCTTCAAAAAGCCATGTCAGCACGTTTAGCTTTAAAACTATACAATCTTTTTGCAGATTATGCCAAGCATTGCTCCTTCAAACGTATTGCCCACATGGCAGATGATGCCAAACACAGCAGTGATTTCTTTCCTCTCATTAAAACACATTATTCTTCTTCTAAATAACATTTCTTGCAACGATCAAGCAAAAAACATTTTCCAGCTTGTTTTCTTTGTGCTGTTATTTCTCATTTCTTAGAACTGAATTACAGGCAGATTTAAAGGGCACATATTTATATAGCAAAGTATTTGTTAATGCGTCACTAATTGTTTTAAATTTAAATGCAATGGGGTTGATCCACTATAGACAAATAGTCTGTTCACTTTGTAAGGGAAGTTGCATTTTGCCAAAGCTTAGTAAATCGGGTGAAGGTTCACTTTTCAAAAAATACCCAATCACATGCAAGGAAAATACAAAAAACTACTTTTTTGCTTGCACACGATTGGATAATGAAAGTCAGCAGAGCTTCACCTCATTTACTAAGCACAGGGAAGCATTCCCTTTCAAAGTGAACAGTCTATTTGCCTTTAGTAAATTAACCCTATGAGTCTAAGTTCCTTAATTTGATTACCTATCAGCCACTTGTGATCTCCTGTACAGTAGCACTTCATAGGCGTGCGCAGGGGGTGTGCCTGGGCACACCCTAATCACTACGCTGCAGGATGGAGAGTGGGGAAAGGGGCTAGTAAATATGTAATTTACTGGCGCCTTCCTTTTCCAAATGAACATTGTGAACACAACTAGGTTTACTATGCTTCAGTTTGTGAATGGACAGGAAGCCGTTTAGCACAGAGCACTTCCCATTCATTCACTGTCCAATGCAGCTGAGGCTGCACAGAAAGGCATGTGTGGTTGAGCTTTGGGGTGCACACCCTAATACAATAGGCGGCGCACACCTATGTAGCACTTCAAGAGAGGGTGAGACAGGACTGGGAGCCAACTACATGTGCTACATGCAGATGCGTTGACAAGTAACATTGTGATAGGAGGGGAGATTAAAGTGAGCAGAGAGTTGACCTCACCAGTCTGCTGGTGCTATTTCACTATCCATTCAGCAGGTTGTGGGTGGAGAGAAGACACCACGCTATACCTTCTACAAATTTTAACTGTAAAATAGCAAGAGTTGGCATTCATCTGGCTGTGCTTGTGAAATGTCTGTGTTCAATTTCAGGAATGGATAAACAAAAATAGAAATCCTTTGGCAGGTAAAACTGTTCCATTATTTGGATCTTATCTGAGTATTTATATGTTAGTCTAGAATTTAGCTTTAACTCATGCACTACTATATTCTATAGTGTTTGGTTCTGAAAGCCCAAACTTTTTTTTTTTTTTTTTGCAATATTTGATAGGGTAATAATGGTTTATAACCCATGCAGGACATTATAGATGGGCAGATTTGTCCTCTCTATTTCTCTATCACTAGCTCTGAATGAAAGGGAAAATCTAGTTGTCACCCATACAAGATTAGATGGGAAAAATTATGGTAGGACACTTGTTAGGTTGACAATTGCCTAAGAGGTAATTTCCCTTACTTTGGAGAGATTTCAGGAGTCAGGACAGGAAACAAGAGGATATTCCCCCAGTGGGACTTTACAGGGGTCCCAACCATTCTATAGTCCAGTGTTTCTCAACCCTGGTCCTCAGGGCACACTAACAGACCAGGTTTGCAAGAAAATTGAAATACATCCCAGGTGATATCATTTGCTGCTCAGTGATTGCAGTATTCTAGTCTGCATCTCCCCCAGGTAATACTTTAAATCTGGCCTGTTAGTGTGCCCTGAGGACTGTAGTTGAGAAACACTGCTAGTCTGTCCAAAATGTTTTAAAAAACTAGATTTAAATACACTTTATGAGACTGTAGTATTAAATATCTCAGTGAAGCTCTTGGATAATAACCATGACTTTCAGTTACAGTAATTGTTTTTTTTTTTTTTTTTTAGGTAGCTACAGTATTTTTTATTTTTTTCAACTTATGCAATGCAAGGTATAGCAAACAAATATTATATTTTTTTCCTATAAAATGCATGTATAAAGGTATTCTAGTCATTATAGTACTTTTGCAACATGCCAAAAAGAGAAATGGTAATTGACATTCAAAAAATGTAGGTAGCTTAGAAATATATAAATGTTATTTATATATTGCACAAATGTGAACTTATGAGTTCACAAACTGCAAAAAATGTAAAACAATTCAGGTGTGTATAAGTGAAATAAATGAATAAAGTGCTGTGCAAACATGTAATTTGGATAATAAATCCACTTTGTGTATACACACTAATTTAATAGTATCCTTATTTCACTTAAAAATGACTTTCACCACACTTTACAAGTGATGTATCACATATCGGAATATGTATTATATATTATATATACTGTAATATATATTCCGATATATGATACATCGCGTGTAAAGAGTGGTGCGCTGCAGGCACCCAGTGAATGTAAGTGCAATATATATGTTTTTAATAAATAGTGATTTTATAAAACAATACTTGGAACGTTTTTTCCCATACATGTGAGTCACTCAAGTGTGATACGGACCCACTGGGAGCTTTTATGGTGAAGGAGAGAAGCCATCCAGTATCCTTAATTATTATCTGAAGCTCTATTTGACCAAGCTTAGCCACAAGGTCACACACCTTAAGGTGAGATACCCACCTTAAGGGGGGTCACAAATGTGGAGGTGGCACATTGAATTATATTTTTGGAAATTTCAGCAATGGTGATTGGGATCTGTTTCTCAAACATATGATCACGGTTATCAGCTATTCAATCATGGATACTATTGATTCAGCACTTTGTTTCTTATTGAAGGACTTATTTCATTGTGTCATTACTAATTGCATTGGATACTATCAATAGGATCACACATTGTATTTATTGGAAGTCATCTTCATGTGAAATAAAGATACTTTTTATTTTCTGTGTATGCACAAGGCGGATTTATTTATTGTATATTTGCACAGCACTTTATTTATTTATGTTGGATTTGAAAGTCATTTTTAAGTGAAATAAGGATACTATTAAATTAGTGTGTATACACAAAGTGGATTTAGTATCCACATTACATATATGCACAGCACTTTATTTATTTATTCATTTATTTCACTTATACACACCTGAATTGTTTACATTTTTTGCAGTTTGTGAACTCAAAAGTTCACATTTGCATAGCACTTTAATTTATATATTTCTAAGCTACCCACACACTTACATTAAGGGGAGTGATTAGTTCTAGCGGCATACCCTCATTATACCCATAGAAGCTCGCAGATCATTGTGTTATTATTATTCAAAAAATGTACCCGAGCTGCTGTGTTGTGAAACCTTGCTCCCATTTTATCAAGACGTCACAGCAGGTGCAAAATCTGCTCTAAGCTCCAGGAGCCCACAGGATCTTTCGGTGTGTAAAACAACTAGAAAATCACAGCCTTCCTCCCAAGTAGCCCTAACAGTCAATGAAGTTGCAAGACTCTATCACTTACATCCAATTTTAAAGACCTACTCTAGGCAGAAAAAAAAAAAAAAATTATGGGAGGACACACTGCAAGGGTTGTTGAGTCTAGGGCTAGAGGATAAGATCTAATACTTACCTTACTCCTCAATCCTACTGCTCCAGCTGGTATTTGTTAGTATAGCATATAGTATTATGCAGGGTCAATAGTCTTGAATTGTACGTGAGGATCCCAAGGTCCCACCCACAACCCGGAGCATTGTAGAGAAAAGTATAGCGCTAATCTTCAAATATATTTCTGAGTTTTTGCTGAGCCTCTAAATCCTAGGCCCCTGTTTCCATGGCCTGGACTTCTTGACAAGTTTACAACTTAGCTTTTCCACCACCATACTTAGTGTAAAACATCTAAAATGTGTTTTAGCTATAAATTATGGTTTCATTCACTGCTGTTACCCATTTTAATATTTGTGCTGCACCTTTTTTGATGACTGTCCAAAATTAAGCAAAAAAGTTTTGGCTAAAATTACTTATTCAGTAATACATTAAGAAGAATATTGTTATTCTTTCAATGACTACCACAGGCAGTGGTGCACGTGAACTGTGCTTGTGCAACCGACACAAAAATGCTTTCTGTGGCCAAATACTCAGCTTACCTTGTGGTAACAATGCCCCAATTAATAAAAATATAATAAAAATATAATGCAAATGAATTTGAATGCTTACTAGAAGAAGGATCCAGAGTTACTTCAATGGTTTTATTCTTGAATTCTGACTTCAGGACTCCAGTGTAAAATACAACATGTCCAGTTAGATAGGCTGATACTGTATACAGATTGGAGCTTTGATTCTTGAATGTTAAAATGACTTTGAAGTCACTGCCAAATACTGCATTATCTTCCTGAAAGTCTATTGTAGTGTCATGCTCGGTGAGTAGCTGTAGCTCGTCTCGGATTTCCTTTTTGACACCATACATGAGAGCTGCTTCAAGTGCCAGTCTCTCCTCTTCACAGCCTGGTAGAGAAGACAAAAAAATCTATTATAAGATTCACAGATATATAAAAATGAATACAAAAACCATTGCTGAATTGGTTTATTAGTAAAGGAAATATATTATAAAGAGTTTGGTACTAATGAAAGACAGTCATGGCTAAGCATGGCCTTACAAGGCTCTGTTGACTGGAATATGCAGTTGGGTGATTAGTAATACGTAATCAAGAGCTGGGTCAATTTAT
This sequence comes from Pelophylax lessonae, assembly GCF_965119305.1. Classification (NCBI taxonomy): domain Eukaryota; kingdom Metazoa; phylum Chordata; class Amphibia; order Anura; family Ranidae; genus Pelophylax; species Pelophylax lessonae. Next base: position 326,469,419 of record NC_138772.1, read on the forward strand.
TTTTGTATTAATTACATACATCTTGCATTATTGCGCTGTTTCTCCAGTGTCCATATGAACATGGGGCAGGAGGTAAGGTGGCTTATATTGTTGAAAGAATAAGCACAGATTTGCTGGTCATTCCTTATGATAGAAAATGTCCTGTGCTGCATGTTGTTTATTCACACAAAATAGTAAAGTGGCTTCTATTTAACAGGTCCTTTTCAGGCACTTTACATAAAACTCACTATCTGCATAAACCTGTAGGCTAGGCCTCCATTTGCACCATGACTTAGAGACGACTGCACAATTAACCACAGATTCAGTTTTGAGTAAATAGCAAGTTCATTGACACTCAAATGGACATAACAAAAGGGCAGCATACCTAAACTGGTCTGCATATTGAGCAAAATGAATGTCAAGGTACATGCAACCCCACCAGTTGCTATGACTGCCATAAGGACTGAACAATACTGTCCCAAAATTCTTCAATCCACAGAGAGAGGGTTAGAAGATTGCCCAATGCAAGCTATGCTCTGACTGGTCTGCTTCTTTCCTGTTCTAGACCATCCCGTGAAACCTCTTCTCTTGCTTCTCTGTTACTCTGAATTGAGTAAGTAACATACAGTATCTATGTTTTTTACTTCCAAAATTGTTAAACCCATCTGTTTGCCAAAACCTCCTTAACTATTAACCTCCAGAAGTTTTTCACCCCTTCACGACCAGGCCATTTTTTATGATATGGTACTGTGTTACTTTAACTGACATTTGCGCGATCATGCGACCCTGTACCCAAATAGCTTCCTTTTGGTAGTATTTTTTCACCCCTGCATTTCTTATTTTTTGCACTATGAACAAAAAAGACCCACAATTTTGAAAAAAAAAAAAGAAAAATATTTCTTACTTTACTTACTGCTTTAAAACATATTCAATAAAAAAAATGTCTTCATAAATTAGGGCTAATATGTATTCTGCTACATATTTTTGGTAAAAAAAAATGCCAATAAGCATATACTGATTGGTTTGCGCAAAAGTTATAGCATCTACAAACGATGGTATATATACTGGAATTATTTTTTTAAGCTAGCAATGGCAGCAATCAGCGAGTTATAGCAGGATTGCGATATTGCGGTGGACACTAACTGACACTTTAGGCACTTTGTGGGAACCAGAGACACTAAAACAGTGATCAGTGCTAAAATATGCATTGTCACTGTACTAATGACACTGGTTGGGAAGGGGGTTAAACATCTAGGGCAATCAAAGGGCTAACTGTGTGCCTAGCTAGTGTTTTACTATACTATGGGTGGTGCTTTTACTATTCCCTGGAATACAAAATCCATCCCTTTCCCCTCTGTAAGAACAGAGGGTGAGATCTGCCTGTAACACTGCTCAATGATCTGCTGGTGCCAGCGGACATCCAATGCCCGCCACCCACTGATCGGCTTCTACTATGAGTAATCACAGGAGAAGCGGTCCACCGGCCGTATATATACGTGATTGTGCGCAGGGGGGCCGCCCTGTAGTAGTAAATCTGCTCTAGGGCGGTCCTTAACTGGTTAAACCCAGTTATGTAGGCCCTGTGACTTTGACCTTTTCATATCTATCGTGATTTTCATTGCTTTATTATATTATTAATTATTATTAACAAGCTTACAGTAACTGAAAGCTTCAATTCAATGATGCTTTCAGTTATGTTTTTACTATCCTGCCTGCAGGCAAGCTGTAGTTAATCATTATAGGATACAAAATATTACATTTACTGAATATTTTCTGCTACAACTTAGCCATCTGGCCTGAAAAATATATGTGCTGATGGATGTTGCCTTGAAGTCAATTTTATATGTATTTCGTGATGTGTTTTACTAAAGGCAAAATCAACCTACCATGCATGTAAATCATGGTCCCGCCAAAGTGTAACAAAAAACAGCAATGCTCTAGTGAAGAATTATAACAGGATTGCATCATACAACAACGCTCAATGGTCCCATTCACCCTTGGTTGGATAGCAGTTATGTTTAAGGGGTCTATTTATAAAAAATTTGCTTTGAGTCTCAACATTTGTGCAAGCATAACAAAATAGCATTAGACATGCACATGATACTCCTGTTTGAGCATCTCCTTTTGGCCTCTTGCACACAATACTACTGTTTGAGCATCTCCTTTTTCCAGACCTTTTTTTTGTATGTATTTGCGAGTATTTACGAGTATTCACGAGTATTTGTGAGTATTCGCAAGTATTTGCGTGCTTTGAGGCTTAAATTACTGACCAAAAATGCAGATTTTTCTATTATGTTCTTACTGAAGAATGCACAGCGATTGTTTACGCGCCTGTGTGCATAGGCACATAACAATTAATGGGCTGTATTTTAGCTCAAAAAGCTGTATTGAGCATTTTCAAGCCGTGAGATGCTCAAACAGGAGTATCGTGTGCAAGAGGCCTAAATGTTTGTAATCGGTGAGTAATAGTTTCCTTGTTGCCTTTTACTGGGCAAATGTAGCATTTCCTAATATTTAATCATAACAAAAAAACCCTAAGAATATTTGACCATGAGAGTTAACATTCACCAATAGAGAAAATAGCTTAACATTATAGGATCACAATATTCGACGAGCAGGGTAAATACTATGAGGGAAACCTCTGCACAGTGTACAATCTATGGAGAGTCTTGTGTGAACAGTTGAACTAGTGGGTAACTTGCCAAGCAAAACTCCAACTGCTGTGTAAAGTGAAACATTAGTAATGGTATTATTACCACTACTAAATGTGATAGCTTCCACCTGGTTGTTCTGACCATCTGACTCTCTTATAGCGGACCTCCACCCAAAAGGGGAAGCTCTGCTTATTTGCCCCCCCCCCCCCGCTGCTACAATTGGCACTTTTGGGGAGGGGGGAAGCGGATACTTGTCAAAACCAGGTACCCACTTCCGGTTGAGATCATCAAAATCCTTGTGTGGCAATCTATGAAATTTTCGGCTCCTCCTCCTATCCCCCCCACCGCCTTCTGGAAGACACACAGGTCCCAGAAGATAGCAGGATCATTCAGAAAGTGCAGACTCGCACATGTTCAGTAGGAAACCGGCTGTGAAGCCGCAAGGCTTCACTTCCTTTTTCACTTAGTGAAGATGCCGTCCCCTACACCCAGGCTTCCTGGACAGGTAAGTGTCCTTATATTAAAAATCAGCAGCTACAGTATTTGTAGCTGCTGACTTTTCAATTTTTTTCCCAGGCTAGAACTTCTCTTTGAACAGTATTTCTCCTGCATTCAAGTGGTATGCATAAAAGTGAGTGGTATGTGTGATCCCTGATATCATACCCTACGATCTTGCTGCCCTCTCAGGACCATGGGTATCCAAACATACTGCAAAACAACAAAAACAAGAGAAGGGCACACCGACCTAGTGCATTACCACTATAAATGTTTATTAAAAGAGTGAAAGAACAGCATACATTATACTCACAAATGCATGATGTATACACGCATGTCAGTAAAAGTGGAACAAGTCACCTCCAAGACTGCTGCAATGCACTGATAATGCAAGGAAACCTGGTAGTGACCGTGTAGGCTTGGCTGATACATTTCAAGGGAGAACCCTCTTCCTCAGAGCCAAAAATGACCCACCACCTCATCTTTAAATGCATTTTGAAGATTCTGAAGCCACATGGAAAAAGGTGTTATGGGTAGATGAGACTAAAATCGTATTATTTGGTGTCAACACCAAACAATAAGTCTGGCGGAAATCCTATACAGCTCACCATGCAAATAACACCATTACTACAGTAAAGCATGGAAATGGTAATATCCTTTTATGGGGGTGTTCCTCTGCAGCAGGGACTGGAACATTTGTCAGGATAGAAGGAAAAATGGATGAGGCAAAATACCATCAAATTCTTGAGGAAAATCTGCTGCCCTCTGCCAGATAGTTGTCAATGGAAAGAGGGTTTACCTTTCAACATGACAATGACCCAAAGCACAGCAAAAATGAGCACACAGTGGTTGAAGGAGAAAAAGATGAATGTCCTTGCATGGCCTAGTCAGAGCCCAGCCTTAAGCCCTTTTGAAAATCTGTGGAATGACTTGAAGACTGCAGTCCACAAAGGTCGCCATCAAATTTATCTGAACTTGAGCAATTCTGCAAAGAAGAGTGGGCAAATATTGCAATATCTAGATGTGCAAAGTTAGTAGAGACATATCCCAACAGACTAAAGGCTGTAATTAAAGCAAAAGGTGGTTCAAAAAAATACTGACATAAGGGGGTGATCCTTTTTGCAACTCAATGAATCTGTTTTTGATTTTTGATTTATTTTTTTTACATGTTGGTGTTATATTTTTAACTTAGATATCATAATTTGCACTAGTTAATACAACTGGATAATAAACAAATAAAAAAAAAAAAGCAGGTCTGTCTTCATAGCAGGCTGCAAAGCAACAAAATGTGATTATTTTAACCACTTCGTGACCACCCGCTGCCTTTTTACTGCGGCAGGGTGGCTCTCCTGGGCAAACCGACGTAGACCTACGTCGGTCACGCATGGGAAGGTAGGGGCCCCACTCGGCAGCGGGGAAGCTGATGCAAGGGTCAGGCGGCTCCTATTGCTGCCTGACACCCGTGATCGCACCCCGCTGAGAGAGAAGGACGGTCGGCTGTTGTAAACACAGCTGACCGTTCTTCTCCCTGAAATGATCACAGAACTCATGTGATCCTTCTATATACTGTAGGATCACATGTCTCTATGGTAATTTCACAAGCCCACCCACAGTTAGAATCACTCTTCAAGGCTCACATTTAACCCATTGATCACCCATAGGATTAACCTCTTCCCTGCCAGTGGCATTATTACAGTAACAGTGCATATTTTTAAAACTGATTTCTCTAGTAATGTCACTGGTACCCCCAAAAGTGTCAAAAATGTCAGTTAGGGGTCCGCCGCAATGTCTCAGTCCCGCAAAAAATATTGCGATTTTTTTTACCAAAAAGATGTAGCAGAAAACAAATTGGCCTAAAATGTTAAAAACATTTTGATTTTTATATTTTTTTTTTGCGAATGTCCTATAGCAAAATGTGAAAAATTGTTTTTTTTTTTTTTTCAAAATTGTTGCTCTTTTTTTGTATATAGCGCAAAAAAATAAAAATCGCACAGGTGACCAAATACCACCAAAAGAAAGCTCTATTTGTGGGAAAAAAAGGACATCAATTTTATTTGGGTACAGCGTTGCCCGACCGCGCAATTAGGGCCTGGTCATTAAGGGGGCAAATCCTTCCAGTCTGAAAGTGGTTAAGGGGGGGGGGGTGGTTTGTGATTATTTTCTATACCCACTGTAAAATCTATTATTAAATGGGAATTGTACTGTATAGTACATAAAACAGAATCTAATACATATTAAACTGATACAGATGCTGCCTGCTGCCTAATTACAAATGATATATAGAAAGACATTTTTAAAGCACTAACATCTTGATAAGATTCTTCAAAGAGTGACTTTTTCATAGTATATATATATATATATATATATATATATATATATATATATATATATATATATGGTATATCTAAAAGACAATAAAGGACTATAGATTCCCTCTAACTTTCATTGTATTTTTTTTTTTCCAATACAGTGTCATTTTTCTTAAAACACTATCTATGACATAGAAACTTTGAATATTGAGTATATTTTAGCCACTAGCCAGTTACAATAATAATATACACTACATGGCTTTGTGTTTCTTATGAACTAGGACTGTCTGTGACAGTTTCTCCTTTCTTGTTCGATGTCATTGCTCTACTCTTCTGTTAACTGCTTGGTTTTCTTTCTACAACCTTTCCTTGCATGCATCCTCTTGGGATCCAGTAACTAAGCAACCGCACAGTACTCACACTACAAATCTCCCAGGGATTGCATGGCAAATAGACCTCCCATTAAATATTGAAAAACCTTAATGGTGATCACTGACATGCTTTCTTTTAGTGGACTTTTTTCCAATTTCCTTTCCCTTTTACTTTCATTCCAAAACTGCTATTAATGTTAAAATATTTACTGAACTGTCTGCTTGCAGATGCAAGCAACTAGAAGACATAATCATAGTAATATTTCCAGTCTTGCCACTGCAAATTATTTTTAATCACAAACATACAGCTATGGCGTGACATGGTTGTACCATGGGTTTTTTAAGGCTTTGTTCTTTTATCTAAAATAATAGCTTCCTTTCCTCAGATATCCTATTAGATTTATATATTATAAAGGGAAGGTTCCATACACATATATTTTTGGAGTTGAAAAATAAAACAGCTATTTAGAGCTGAATAAAGTGTTGCATGCTATAATTAATAAAAATCTTAATAATTATCCATATTTGTTTTATAGTATATTACATTCATTCATTAGGAAACCACATTCTATCACTTGTTTGGGTCCATCAACAGGTCACAGATTTAGGAAGCAGATGTACAGACTTCATGAGGGCGGCCTGAGGGTCCGACGTCCTCTAGTGGGCCCTGTGCTCACTGCCTGGCACCGTGCAGCTCGATTGGAATTTGTCATTGAACTCCAGAATTGGCAGGTCTGCCACTGGTGCCCTGTGCTTTTCACAGATGAGAGCAGGGTCACAATGAGCACATGTGACAGGCGTGAAAGGGTCTGGAGAAGCCAAGGAGAACGTTATACTGCCTGAAACATCATTCACAATGACCGGTTTGGTGGTGGGTCAGTGATGGTCTTGGGAAGCATATCCATGGAGGGACACACAGACCTCTACAGGCTAGACAATGGCACCCTGACTGCCATTAGGTATCGGGATTAAATCCTTGGACCCATTGTCACACCCTATGCTGGTGCAGTATGTCCTGGGTTCTTCCTGGTGCATGACTATGCCCAGCCTCATGTGGAGAGTTTGCAGCCAGTGCCTGGTGGTTGAAGGAATTGATACCATTGAATGGCCCCCACGCTTGCCTGACCTAAATCCAAAAGAACACCTTTGGGACACCATGTTTTGGTCCATCCAACGCCACCAGGTTGCACCTCAGTCTGTTCAGGAGCTTAGTGATGCCCTGGTCCAGATCTGGGAGGAGTTCTGATTAGTGTTGAGCGTGTTTTGTATGTAATGGCGTGCTTTTAATGGCGGGCTTTCAACAGCCAATCAACGAGCGTTTCATTGGTGTGCCTTAAGCCATCCCAGCCATGCCTACTAATGTATTAGTAGCTGTGATTGGCCATCTGAAGCATGTGACCATGTCTTTATAAGTTCGAGAGCCCCAGCGCGCTGCGTCATTCTGCTGTAGATTAGGGAGAGAGCACACATCATACGTGCTGGCTGCTGATTAGGGACAGACAGTGATTCTGTGAAAAATTGTGTCCGAAAAGAATGCAGGGACAGGTCGGAGTGCAGGCAGGGAGAGTTATTAGAGCATTTTAGGGTGAGGCTGGAGATTAGGCAGGGTCAGTCTTCTACATCGATTTTGCTGTGTGGGGGTTGGTGCAGTGAACGATCTCATTGAGCATATTAGGGACAGGCTGGAGATTAGGCAAGGTCAGTCTTCTACATCAATTTTGCCGTGTGGGGGGTGGTGCAGTGAACAATCTTATCGAGCATATTAGGGCCAGGCTGGAGAGATTAGGCAGGGACAGTATACATCGATTTTGCTGTGTGGGTGGTGGTGCAGTGAACAATCTTTTTGCCCTCACTTGAGCCCACTGAGGAGGAGGAGGAGGGAGAAAAAAATCTATTTTTATCAGTCAGTTATGTGCAGCGTTCATCTTAGATCTATTTTACTACAAGTTAAAAGGGGATTTTTTCCCCCCCTTCATAGCCTTTTTGCTCCAGTGCTGACTGTGATAAGACACTGCTGTGTTCACATGTGCTATTGAGTGATTTTCAATTTTATACACTTTCTTCTATTCCACTATTCAATAAACACCCTTTTGGGTTAAAAAAATTAAATTGTGGCATAGTCTGTACTAATCTATTTAAAAATTACAAACTTAAAGGGGAATTTTCTTTTTTTTCCCTTCATAGCCTGCTGCAGAGCTGAATGACATAAGACACTGCTGTGTTCACATGTTCTATTGAAAAATCACCAATTTTATATCATATTTTCTATTCCGCTATTCAATCTACACCCTTTGGGGTAAAAAGAATTTAATTGCGGCATAGTCAGTATCGGTACGTGTGAGATACACCTTTCCAATTTTTGGGGCGCATCTTACACCTCCGAGGATTGCAGGGTGCTTCAGTTTGCCTCCTGCCTGTTCCGAACTCCTCCTACTCCTCATCCTGCCTTTAGGGTACAAAAAATAGTAATCGGGGCCTAGTCTGGGTCTGTACGTGTGAGATAGATACACCTTTTGATATCATATTTTCTATTCCGCTATTCAATCTATACCCTTGGGGTAAAAAGAATTAAATTGCGGCATAGTCTGTATCGGTACGTGTGAGATACACCTTTCCAATTTTTGGGGCTCATCTTACACCGCCGAGGATTGCAGGGTGTTTCAGTTTGCCTCCTGCCTGTTCCGAACTCCTCCTACTTCTCATCCTGCCTTTGGGGTACAAAAAATTGTAATCAGGGCCTAGTCTGGGTCTGTACGTGTGAGATAGATACACCTTTTGATATCATATTTTCTATTCCGCTATTCAATCTACACCCTTGGGGTAAAAAGAATTAAATTGCGGCATAGTCTCTATCGGTACGTGTGAGATACACCTTTCCAATTTTTGGGGCGCATCTTACACCGCCGAGGATTGCAGGGTGTTTCAGTTTGCCTCCTGCCTGTTCCGAACTCCTCCTACTCCTTATCCTGCCTTTGGGGTACAAAAAATAGTAATTGGGGCCTAGTCTGCGTCTGTACGTGTGAGATAGATACACCTTTTGATATCATATTTTCTATTCCGCTATTCAATCTACACCCTTGGGGTAAAAAGAATTAAATTGGGGCATAGCCTGTATCGGTACGTGTGAGATACACCTTCCAATCTTTTGGGGCGCATCTTCCACCGCCGAGGATTGCAGGGTGCTTCATTTTGCCTCCTGTTCCGAACTCCTCCTACTCCTCATCCTCATCCTGCCTTTAGGGTACAAAAAATTGTAATCGGGGCCTAGTCTGTGTTTGTACGTGTGAGATACACCGTTTTATAAAAATTCTTCTATTCCGCTATTCAATATACACCCTTTTTGAGTGTAAAAAATTAAATTACGGCATAGTCTGTATTGGTACATGTGAGATACACCTTTTTAAATTTGTTTGGCGTATCTCTGAGTGCAGCGATGCCAAACCACTTATTTCTCAAGATGAGTACATAGAAGAACCATCGCTGCACGTCTCCGATGATGACGAAACGCAGGTGCCAACTGCTGCGGCACTCAGAATTGTGGAGACCGACAAGGAGGGCAGGGGTGAAGAGTGGGTGGAAGATGATGTGGAGGACGATGAGGTCCTCAACCCCACATGGAATGAAGGTCATGCAGGTGACCTGAGTAGTTTGGAGGAAGAGGCGGTGGTCGCACAGAGCCACCAGCATAGCAGAAGAGGGAGCAGGGTGCAGAAGCGGAGCGGCCGTGCCCTAGACACTACGCCTGCTACTGCCCAACGCAGCAAGGGACCGAGCGCACCAAAGCCAGCTCAAAGGAGTTCTCTAGCGTGGAAGTTCTTCAGAAAATGTGCTGATGACAGGACACGAGTGGTTTGCACCCTGTGCAATCAGAGCCTGAAGCGAGGCATAAACCTTCTCAACCTGAGCACAACCTGCATGATCAGGCATCTAAGTGCAAAGCACGAGCTGCAGTGGAGTAGACACCTTCAAAACCAAGAAAGGTCTCTGGCTCCTCCTGCTTCCTCTTCTGCTGCAGTCTCGGCCTCTTCATCCACCTCTGTAGTGATACCGGCACCTGCCACCCCGCAAACAGACGATCTGTCAGCAACACCACCACCTGGGTCACCAACCATCTCCACAATGTCCCGTGGAAGCGTTCAGCTTTCCATCTTCCAAACACTTCAGAGGAAGAGGAAGTACCCCCCTACCCACCCGCGATCCCTGGCCCTGAATGCCAGCATTTCAAAATTCTTGGCCTTTGAAATGCTGTCATCCCGTCTGGTGGAGACGCACAGTTTTAAAAGCCTTATGTCGGTGGCTGTCCCACAGTACGTCATGCCCAGCCGCCACTACTTTTCCAGGTAAGCCATCCCTTCCCTGCACAACCAAGTGGGGGAAAAATCAGGTGTGCACTGTGCAACGCCATCTGTGCCAAGGTCCACCTAACTACCGATACGTGGACCAGTAAGCACGGTCAGGGGCGTTATATCTCCCTAACGGCACACTGGGTAAATGCAGTGGCGGATGGGCCTGAGGCGGATAGCAATTTGGCGCATGTCCTTCCACCACCGAGAATTGCAGGGCGCTTCAGTTTGCCTCCTGTTCCTAACTCCTCCTACTCCGCTTCCTCATCCTCTACCTCCTCCTCATCCGGTCAGCGTAACACCTTCACCACCAACTTCAGCACAGCCAGGGGTAAACGACAGCAGGCAGTTTTAAAACTTGCCTGTTTGGGGGAAAAACTACACACCGCGCAGGAGTTGTTGAGTAGTATGGAACAGCAGACAAATGAGTGGTTGCTGCCAGCGAGCCTCAAGCCCGGCCTGGTGGTGTGCGATAACGGGCAAAATCTCATAGCAGCTCTGGGCCTAGCCGGTTTGACGCACATCCCTTGCCTGGCGCATGTGCTGAATTTGGTGGTGCAGAGGTTCCTTAAAAATTACCCCGATATGTCAGAGCTGCTGCAGAAAGTGCAGGCCCGTCTGTGCGCACTTTCGGCGTTCTCACCCTGCTGCTGCTCGCCTGTCAGCGCTGCAGCGTAACTTCGGCCTTCCCGCTCACCGCCTCATATGTGACGTGCCTACAAGGTGGAACTCCACCTTGCACATGCTGGAAAGACTGTGCGAGCAGCAGCAGGCCATAGTGGAGTTTCAGCTGCAGCACTCACGCGTGAGTCGCTCTGCAGAACAGCACCACTTCACCACCAATAACTGGGCCTCCATGCGAGACCTGTGTGCCTTGTTGCGCTGTTTTGAGTACTCCACCAACATGGCCAGTGCCGATGACGCCGTTGTCAGCTTAACTATCCCACTTCTATGCCTCCTTCAAAAAACGATTCGGGCAATGATGGAAGAGGATGTGGCACAGGATGAGGAGGAGGATGAAGTGGTAACATTTCCAAGGCTTTCAGGGCAGTCATTTGCAAGTGACTCTGAGGGTGGGTTCCTGCACCCACAAATGCCAGGGACACAATTGTCCAGCAGGGGCAAAGTTCTGGAGGATGAGTAGGATGAGGAGGATGAGGAGGAGGAGATGGAGGAGGAGATGGAACCATGTTCACAGCAGGGTGGCACCCAGGCCAGCTCATGTCCATCACTGGTGCGTGGCTGGGGGGATACAGAGGACACAGACGATACACCTCCCACAGAGGACAGCCTTTCGTTGCCTCTGGGCAGCCTGGTACACATGAGCGATTACATGCTGCAGTGTCTCCACAACGACCGCTGAGTTGCCCACATTCTAACTTGTGCTGATTACTGGGTGGCCACGCTGCTGGATCCCCGTTACAAGGACAATGTTCCGTCCTTAATTCACTCACTGGAGCGCGATTGCAAGATGCGCGAGTACAAGCGCACGCTGGTAGACGCGATGCTTCTGACATTCCCACCTGACAGCGGGGCCACAGTGGAAGCACAAGGCCAAGGCAGAGGAGGAAGAGGTTGCCAACGCAACCAGGGCACCGCCAGCACCTCAGAAGGCAGGGTTAGCATGGCCGAAATGTGGAAAAGCTTTGTCAGCACGCCACAACAAACAGCAGCACCAGCAGCTCATATGGAACATCTTAGCAGGAGGCAGCATTTCACCAACATGGTGGAGCAGTATGTGTGCACACACCTACATGTAGTGAATGACGGGTCTGCCCCCTTCAACTTCTGGGTCTCCAAATTGGGCACATGGCCTGAGCTTGCCCTTTACGCCTTGGAGGTGCTGGCGTGCCCTGCAGCCAGTGTATTTTCTGAACGTGTATTTAGCACGGCTGGGGGCGTTATCACAGACAAGCGCAGCCGCCTGTCCAGAGACAATGTGGACAAGCTCACATTCATTAAAATGAACCAGGCATGGATCCCACAGGACTTTTCCGTACCTTGTGCAGAATAGAGATGGATACCGACCTTACCCAGCCATTGTTCTATTTTTGATCTTTCTCACTCTTTTGGGGTGTACCCTCATTTAAAATGACTGAAAAAAAGCAGTGTTGGCTACCTCGTCCTCCTCCACCGCCGCTTCCACCTACACCGCTACATCCACCACCACCTCAACCTCCCTCCCACTCCATATGGGCCTCGTCCTTCACAGATGAAGAAAATTGTTTTATTTTTCTGTTTTTTTTGTTGTTTTAAGTTATTTCCCTATCCACATTTGTTTGCAGAGCACTTGCCATGCTCGTAACTACGTTTTGCTGCCATTTGCAGCACTCTAGCCCTTTCCATTGGTGTTTTAGAGCCATTTTAGTGCCTGAAAGTTCGGGTCCCCATTGACTTCAATGGGGTTCAGTGTCCGGGTAAAGTTCGGAAAAAGTCCGGGACACGGACCCAGTCTTTTTTTCAAGTTCGGCCGAACCCGCCGAACACGGACATCCAGGTGTCCGCTCAACTCTAGTTCTGATGTGTTGTCAAAGTGTTCCTATATTTTTTTTGAGCAGTGTAGTTCAGATTTTTATCTTGTAGTAGTTCTATGATTAGAAATACATAGCGAGCTCTGCAAACACTCTTTCTGGAATGAAAATGAATACAAATGTTTTACTATTAATGTTTTTCAGAGAGAATACTGCCTCTGAATTTCACAAGTTCAGGGCACAGCTGAATTCTAAGTACTGGGTCATGTATACACTGGTGAGGAGGGGGACTAGGGTTCAAATTACCATCATCTTCTACTTCAGAGGAGATCATCTGACCTTTTGCAAGGAGACCTTTTCCTTCTCAACCTCCCATTGTCTTAGTAGTCAGGTAACTGTGTTTGCTATGCTTAAGTTTGTGAATGAATAGGAAGCTTCTGTACAAAGATTCATTTATCTGCAGGACAAGAGAATTCTATGACCTAAGACACTTTATCTGACTCAGAAAAGAGACATCAGGGGTCTGCTTAGACCCCTGATGTTTCTCCAAAAGTTCTCAAAAAAGTAAACAATATTAAAAATAACATATTAAAAAAAAAAAAGACAAAACATGGGAAACACAGGTCTCATTCACACAGGGCATACTAAAGTGTATGCCCATCCAAGGTCATGTTTACCCCCACAGGGATGCACAGGTGTTCTGTGCATCCTCATGCAGGCAGTCCTATTGATGTCAATGGTGTGACGGCATTGTTTGTGCTGATAGTTCCTACGCTGTGCTGGAGCCGGCGCCGAAGCCAGCGGTGGTTATATGTATTCATTGTGCCATTCATTAGGATGTTCTGTAAGTAGATTGTATTAGTAATTTTAAAATACACAACAGTGGTATTTTACATTTGGACGCTTGTTTATTCCCTTGCTGGGTTTTAACTGTGGAATGTGAGAGGGAGATTACAGCCTTATCGAAGGTGCTGCAAGTGACCCTATGAATAAGGATCCATTTCTATTGTCCATAATCCAAGCAGCTTCATGCTTTGGTAGACCTCCTATAACCTAGGGTGTCAGGCTTTGGTAAGATGCTATGTGTGCAGAGGTGGAGGGTTCACAGAGTATACAAGATTGAATACATTTTCATGAAGGATGGACACTATGTTGCTTTGACTTTTTCTGTATGGTTTATTTATATTTAATGCTTTCAAAATTTCTCATGAGGTCTTTTTGTGATTCTTGTTTTTGCATTTGTACTTATTAGGATTTTATTTGAGATTTTAACACAGCGCAACAGCATTTGATATATGTATACACTGCATTTGTATTTTTATGCTTCTGAATGCAGCTGTTAATGGATTATCACTGCTATTTATGCATGGTTCAATTTTGAGGAGCTTAGTTTAATTTAGCACTGAGCGCAGGTTTTTCTTTTCACATGTATGCAGTGGAGCTATATTTCAATGCTAGGCACATTTAGTTCTGGATCTCTGTAATGTTTAACTTTGTGTTTGATTGTTCTGGTCTATTCTGTGTTTCAGAGGCTGCAGGATTAATGCTTCCCCCTGTTTGTCCAGAAATGTTCTGGAAGATAGTAGGTGGGGAGAGTATAATCAGCAGCTTAATATGTATGCACCCCTGGCCAATCCCTGGGGAGAGGTTCCCAGATAGTGGCAGGGAGTGTTTATAAATACTCTGAGACCATTAACAGAGGGATCTTTTTCCCTGAGGAGAAGATCATAGCCCAGGGGGGGGCTGTTTGCCCCATAGGCACTTTGGTCTCTGCAGCTTATATATGTATTTGCAAATGTGTGCAAACTAAACCCCTGTTTTTAACGTGAACTGTTAGACAGGATAATTTGGTTTGTTGCAGGCTGGCTGGCAGAGATGTATAGTAACGAAGTAGAACTACTTAAGTACTGTACTTAAGTACCGAAATGCGGTATCTGTACTTTCCTAGAGTATAATTTTTTTCTCCTACTTCTACTTTTACTTCACTACATTTTTTCGATGATTTCGATACTTCTACTCAAGTATTTTTTTTTTTTTGTGCTGCATAGTTACTCGTTACTTTTAAAAAAATTACCACTGCCAGAACAGTAGATGGCAGGTTGCATAAAGCTCAAAAAAATGTGTATAATGTCATTTGTAAATCAGCGCATACGAAAATAAAGGCTGTGTATAATAAAAACTGCTATACCAAATCTTTCCAATAAAAAGAAAATATGAAACAAACAAATAAATGGTGCTACAGCGCTTAAAGTGCATCAAGAAACTACTAACAAACACAGGTTAATCATTTGAATAAATCATTTGAAATAATAAAAAACAATATGATGTTCAAACTTTTGACTTCTTTCTTTAATAACTACATAACACAGTACTTCTACTTCTACTTTCAGTACTTGACTAGAATTTTTTTTTCAAAACTACTGGTACTTTTTACTTTTAGTACTTAAGTAGCAAATTTTTTGAAAAAACTACTTGCAATACTTAAGTAAAAAAATGTTGAATACTTTAGTACTTCTACTTAAGTAACTTTTTCTGTGAGCACTTCCACTTCTACTCAAGTCACTTTTTGATCGAGCACTTGTACTTTTACTCAAGTAGAAATTTCGAGTACTTTATACAAGTCTGCTGGCTGGTAAGTTGATCTGGAAATTTTTCTTTGTTTTTGTTTGACATGCGTTGCCCTTCCATGTGCTCCTTGCTGTTAAAACCCAGTTATAGGTTGGGCAGTGGCTATTTTTTTGTACTGTTGGTTATATAGTGGACACCTTTGCTGACATTGTGCTATTTGCTGGGTGTCCAGTGAGCCCCTGTGCCTTTAAGGAGGAGTGGGCTCCCATTGCGTCTGGGGCCCGGAAGAGCTCAGTCTATTGAATTTTTTGGGAAATAACTTTGCTCGGATTTCCAAGTGGAAGATTAATCTCCTCAGGCTGCTACTACAAAACTGAGTCCATCATTTACTTGTGCAAGGACTTGGCTTACAGTTCTAAAAGAGGAAAGTTTAGTATCCTCAAATTGCTTTTAAAGGTTCCTGGAGTTTCCCACAATTCTCCAGTACCTATACAAGTTCAAGTTTTCATTAAAGCATCTGGAAAAGAATACCACAGACTGGTTAATGAATCGAATGAAGGATTAGAATTGTGTTTCTGGCTGTGGGGCAATTACTGGGAAAAGGATAATGGGCATCTATCCAGTGGCTCCTGTGTTGGTAGTGCTACAACTAAATGGCCACCTGTCCTCAGTGGATCATATTACAACATATAGAAAATACCCCCCCACCCCCAAAAAAACAAAAAAAAAAACAAAAAAAAAATTGCTCTGTTCTAAATAAATAAATGGATGCCATCTAACTAATTTTATTAAAATAGAAAAATTACCATCCCCCACCCCAAAACATTTTTCAACTACCACACAAGTCATATAAAGCACATCAAAATGTTATTACACACCAAATTTTAATCTGTAAATTGTTCAAGCACTAAATTTATTCTCGCTGGAGAATAGACACTTGAGAGGGGACATGATGGCGATTTACAAATACCTCAATGGTGAGCCCAGCATAAGAAAAAAGCTATTCAGTCTCAGGGAGTGTAAGAGGACACATGGCCACAAAATGAGATTGGAGGAGAAGCAATTTAACCTTTTGCTGCGCAGGGGGTTTTCACTGTCAGGGCGGTAAGAATGTTGAAGTCTTCCTCGATTGGTGGTGTCAGCGGGGAGTATTGATATTTTTAAAAGACATCTTAAAGAACACAACATACAGGGATATGGGAAATGGTTATCGACACTGACACATACATGCCTACACAGGTTGAACTGGATGGACTATTGTCTTTATTCAACCTTACCTACTATGTAACTATATTTAACTCTTGTGAAACAGTTAATTTTCCTCTGCTTCGGCAGGCTGGAGTCTATATAATATCAATATGTAAGCACTATAAATATTATAACACAGTTTATATGGATTGAGATATATTAAAGCAGAATAGGGCCTTGGCAAGGTATCAACTTTGGCCCCCCAATCCATCCATTGACACCGATATAGATTGCAATAGGCTCAGAAAATCTGCCCCATGTGCATTGTCTGTAATGGCATTGTCCTCAGGGACATCTTAATAGCATCAAGAGCCCCTGGGCAAAGTAATGATCTGGGGCCCCTAATAGCATGCCCCAATTTATGCACCTACTTTAAAGAATTAAAGTATAAATAGTTGAGAGAATAAAACATTTTTATTAGCACTTTCAATAAAATAGATTATAAACAATAAAGAAATGCCATAAATCAAAGACTAATCAACACAAATATCTGAACAATATAAAAGGTCAGTAGAGTAGAGGACAAAGCTTCAGAAAGGCAGAGTATGAGGGTTAGCAGGGAAAAGTGGGAGGACAAGTTGGCACAGTACAGGGGGGGAGGCAGGAAGTACAGTACAGGGGGGAGGGTCTGGAAGGCACAGTACAGGAGGGCACAGTACACTGGGGCAGAAGGGCACAGTAAAAGGGGTCAGGAGGGTACAGTACAGGGGGTCAGGAGGGCACAGTACTGATCATGGGATGAATAGAAAGGAAGGATTTGTGGTGATTGCAGCAGTATACATTCTGCACACACAATCAGCAGTGGTAGTAAGATGCTCTGCCTTGGGGGTTCTCCCTCAACCCATGTAAAGTGCCATAAGAGTGCCAGAAAATGCAGGTGGGGGGGGGCTACTACAAGTAGTATAAAATTAAAAAGGTTTCGCTAGCTGAATAAGGTGCCTGTGGGTGGAGAGCGGTAACTTCCGGCTTGCGTTCCACCTGGCTGTGCAGCGTGCGTTCCACCTAATTTTATACTACTTGTACTGGATGACTAACTTTTTGGAATAAAGGCAATATTAATGGTACTGCACTATTTGGAGCACTTTATTTCCCCCTAAACGGACCCTGAGGATCGCTATCCAGGAGAGGGACCCCGGATCACGGAGGGACTACAAGGCCCAGCAGATACCTCCTTCAGATCGATGAGGCCATAAAGCTCTGAAGGTCTTTTTACCATATGGTAGTTAAGACCCACCACATCTGGTGAGTGTACACTCCGTATAATCCCACTTATCACGCCCAAGTACCAGCGGTTGGATCACTGGAAGATTCGCACCCTGCACTAGCACTTTATATATTTTTTTGGCACTGAACTCATATGCACTAAAGTCACTATTGAACTTTGGGTTTTGGACATTTTGTGTCAAAATCTTTTTTTATATATATTTTATATATTTATTGATATCACCATGCACTTCATTTAATTTTTAATATTTATATGATTTATTGTGTATTACACTGTATAATTATCTGTGCATATTTATTTCAGTAATTTACCCTATTTATTGTTTATCCCACAACACACATCCATTTGCTATACCCCATATCACTTTGATACTGTTTATTTTAGACTAATATTAGCAAGCACTATATAAATCTCATTTTTGTAATTTACCTTCTCAAGTTTAACAGGACAGGTTCCACTCAGAACAGGCCTCGCCATGGTCGACCAATGCAGTTGAATGCACGTGCTTAGCGTCTTATCCAGAAGTTGTCTTTGGGAAATATACATATGAGTGCTGCCAGCATTGCTGCAGAGGTTGAAGGGGGGGGGGGGGTTCAGCCTTTCAGTGCTCAGGCAATACGCCGTACACTATATCAAATTGGTCTGCATAGCTGTCATCCCAGAAGGAAGTCTCTTCTAAAGATGATGCACAAGAAAGCCCACACATAGTTTGCTGAAGACAAGCAGACTAAGGACATGGGTTAATGGAACCATATCCTGTGGTCTCATGAGACATAGATAAACTTATTTGGAACAGATGGTGTCAAGCATATGTTGCGGCAACCAGGTGAGGAGTACAAAGACAAGTGTGTCTTGCCTACATTCAAGCATCGTGGTAGGAGTGTCATGGTCGGGGGCTCCATGAGTGCTGCCGGCACTGGGGAGCTACAGTTCATTGAGGGAACCTTGAATGCCAACATGTACTGTGACATACTGAAGCAGAGCATGATCCCCTCCCTTTAAAAACTGGGCTGCAGGGCAGTATTCCAACATGGTAACGACTCCAAACAGACCCCCAAGATGACCACTGCCTTGCTAAAGAAGCTGAGGGTAAAGGTGATGGACTGGCCAAGCATGTCTCTATACCTAAACCCTATTGAGCATCTGTGGGGCATCCTCAAAATGTAAGGTGGAGGAGCGTAAGGTCTCTAACCTCCACCAGCTCCGTGATGTCATCATGGGGGAGTGGAAGAGGACTCCAGGGGCAAACTGTGAAACTCTGGTGAACTGCATGTCCAAGAGGGCTAAGGCAGTGCTGGAAAATAATGGTAGCCACACAAAGTATTGACACTTTGGGGCCAAATTAGACATTTTCACGTAGGGGTGTACTCACTTTTGTTGCCAGCGGCTTAGACATTAATGGCTATCTGTAGAGTTATTTTGAGGGGACAGAAAATTTACGCTGTTATACAAGCTGTACACTCACTAATTTACATTGTAGCAAAGTGTAATTTCTTCAGTGTTGTCACATGAAAAGATATAATAAAGAATTTACAAAAATGTGAGGGGTGTACTCATTTTTGTGAGATACCGTATGTAACCAGCCTGATTCTAATTTTCACATACATAGTAGGTAGGAATGGGGTACCTTTATCTTTATTTTCCACCTTGATTACCTGTAGCTGACCTATGTTGCCATTCATCTCAAAGGACGTCATCCTTGATGTCTGTCATGACCTTTACATTAATCCTGACCTCACCTTTGCCTCATCTTACTTTCTATTCAACTGAGTTCAACCTGTATCAGATGACTTTCATTTTTCTTTGTCAAATTTTAGAGATCTTCCATGGTTCTAATAAAAGTTTTAGTAGATTGCATAAAAAAACAAAACAAAACAGAATCTGTCTCCAGATG
This sequence comes from Pelophylax lessonae, assembly GCF_965119305.1. Classification (NCBI taxonomy): domain Eukaryota; kingdom Metazoa; phylum Chordata; class Amphibia; order Anura; family Ranidae; genus Pelophylax; species Pelophylax lessonae. The sequence goes on from NC_138772.1 coordinate 326,488,976, forward strand.
TTGTGTGTGCGGCCTACAATTATGGCACTAATTGCTTACAATATTTAGATTATTTATATAATGTTTTTCTTAAGTATACTGTGTCTTTACTGCGGTTTCAGGTATATTATATTGTTTTTAGCATTAACATTTTGGCTGGGGAGACAATAATAAAGCATTACTATGAGATTTTCTTTCCTTGTCTTTTTACAAAATGTCACGTTTACAGGGGACTTCTAGGACCATATGTGTTATATGGAAGGCAGGGGTACAGGGGTTTGGAAGTTTGTTATTAATTATTAATATTATTATTATTATTATTAATTATTCTGATCTTGGTAATTAATTTGGTAATTTGGATATATATTTTTGAAAGAATTTCCAAGTTATTTATTGAAATATTTAAAGCGGCTCTTAAGTCATTTTTCCATCTTTTCATCTATTAAATCCTCTGCCCTTGTTGTTTTAACTTTGGATAGTAAAACTTTTTTTCTGTCAGTAAATACCTTATAGAGCCCAATTCCTCTTTCTTGTCTGGTAAAAAGCCTAGGCTAATAACATCATGCACAGCTCTCTCTTTAACTCTCGTGAGAGTTTGCCAGCAAGGGAGGAGTCATAGGAGAGCCAATGATAGCTGCAAAGCTCGGTGTTTCTGTGTAAATCCATGAAGTGAACAGGCAGAAGCTTCAGATTCCCACAGTTAAAACAGCTGCAGCCAAACTTAGTGAAAGGAGATGTCTGCATATTTGGCAAGTACAGAACCACAGTATATATAAAATATTATGCAAAGTGGTTGGAGGGAAGCGTCAGAATGGCAACTATGTTTTTATTACAAATTATGTAAGCAGACTGCAGTTCTTCTTTAAAGTGAATCTAAGGCCAAAGCTTTTTTCGTTTTTTTTTTTTTTTTATTGCTGTCTGTGTCTCAGCTAGGAATATTCACCCTCCCTATTTGTTTTGATAACCAGTGTCACCAGGACTTAGGGAAATCCAAAATTCTTAGTTGTTTCCAAAACAGGAATAGAAAACAATCTTCCAACTGAGATACTTGTTATGGGGACAGCTATCAAATTGTCAAAAAAGGGATTTCCCTCACTTTGGAGAGATATCTTTATTTCCTGTTGTGCCTACTATAGGACAGGAAGTGAACATAACTATCTCAACTAGGAAACATATGGCAAAAACCCTGCTAACCCTCCTTTTCAAAATGCTACTTATCTAGTCATCAGGCTGATATTTTGGATTCAATATTTTTAGTTTCTATAACCTGGGACAACTATGCTGAAAAGCAATGACTTTCCAAATCTGCAAGACTGCCCAAGTCTGTGTCTAGAGGCAGAAGATCTGCATAACAGCCAGGCAACTAGCATTTTCAGGTGAAAGTAAGCAATAGCAGTGCCCAAGTTTCTCTAATAAAAAGTAAACCTGTGCCCAGACTTTGCACACCAAAGTATTTAATAATATTCTGAACAAACAGTAAACAGACATTTTAACAAGACGTCATTTACTTTTGTGGCTATAAGCATTGTGGATCAATCCATCTTTAAATTCGCAACAGAGGCACAGATATCTTGTTTTTTTTTTTATATTACTTTCTATTGCAGCACAATCTTGGCAACCTGCCAGCCTTCTAATGTAAGCACACATGAGTATTTATATGCTGGTATAAACTGACTAACACTGGAAGAGTCTTTGTCTTTGAGGTTCTTTGAGAATGAGTTACTTCACATTACAGTTAGCTAGGGAGGTAAAAGCTGGCTCGTTTTAAAGCTCTTTTACTAGTGGTTAAAATATTTAAAAATATAATGTCTTTAGTCTGGGCACAGGTTCATTTTAATAAACTTAAAAAGATTGTGAAGTCTTGTTATTTTTTCATTAAAAATAATAAACATAATAAGCTTACCTACTCTGTGCAGTTGGTTTTGCACAGAGTGGCCCCGATCCTCTTCTCGGGTTCCGCTTTAGCTCTCCTGGCCCCTCCCTCCTGTTGAGTGCCCCCACAGCAATCAGCTTGCTATGGGGGCACCCAAGCCAAGCCACAGCTCCCTGTGTCCATTCAGACATAGCGCCCCACCCCACCTCTCTCCTCATTGGATCACTGAATTTGATTGACTGCAGCGGGAGCCAATGGGGCCTTGCTGCTGTCTCAGCCAATGAGGATGGAGAGTCTTGGGCAGCCAGGACTGTTCTGCAACATCGCTGGATCAAGATGGGGCCCAGGTAAGTATTGGGCGGGGGGAGGGGGGCTGCTGCACACAGACTTTTTTTATCTTAATGCAGCAATGAAAAAAACATCTGAATTTACAACCACTTTAATTTTGTTAATAAACATCAATAAATTTGCTGAACTGTAACACTATGTATGTCACATTTCCTCATCTTAAACAGAACTATTTTATGTATAGAGTGCTTCTTTTAAAATGTTACTAATTAGCATTCCTTTTAACCTGGTAGAATAAAATCGAATAGTGAGTCTTGAGGAGATAATATATATATATATATATATATATATATATATATATATATATATATACACACATATATATGTTGGATATGTTTCCTGAGGTCACACTATCACACAGAAAGGAAAAGTTAGCGGGTGGGTAGGCTAGTTTCCTATTTGGTAGGGATGGGCGAACGGTTCAACCCGAGCATAAGTTTGGGCCGAACATTTGCCTATTTGCCCGTACAGATTGTTGATAAGGGTTTTTGCTTTCCTTTGGACCATCTGTGGATAGAGGGAATATGATAGTTATCAATTTTTTTTTTTTTTTAATAGGTTGAATTTAACTGATTTGTGCCTTCTCTACCAAGTAGGAGAATTGGACTATGAGCTGAATAGGTTTTCCAGGGTTTCGTTGATTAAAAGCTTGATATCATGAGTCTATCCAAAGTTAACTTCTGCAACCTAAGGTAGTAGACCAGCATTCCTCAACAGTAACACACAAACCTCACCTTCTGAGAACTTGTACAGATCAGTTATCTCATGCGGTCCATCTCCTTCTATTTCTTTAGTTACAATTTTTTGTCCCACATGTGTTTTATCAATATACTGAACCACTTTTGATCCATCTTTCAATGCCTTTGAATAAACAATGTCACTGTTTACCTATAACAAACAAACAGAAATATGTGGCTTACCAAAATATTTCACTTTATCCTCAGCTTTCTGACATAGATCAATGCATTTTAGGACACATTTCCTTAAATAAATACATGATATTTAGGGTTTACTAAATCTGGAGAGTGCAAAATCTGGCACTAATCTGCATAGAAACCAATCAGCTTTCATATTTTATTGCCAAAGCTTAATTGAACAAGCTGAAGTTTGAAGCTGATTCGCTACCATGCACAGATGCACCATATTCTGAGTGCACAGTTTTAGTAAATCAACCCCACAGTGTATAAGAAGTATTATTTTTACTGCTGTTGATGCATGGAAGTAGATTTTTTTAAAATCCTAAGATGTTTGTTATAACAAGTGAGTGCAACGGGGTGAAACTAACAGATAGTATGTTGTGTTCTAGAAAAAAGGGTAGCCATAGATTGGCCAAAGGGCACAGGGATGATAGTCAGTAAAGTAGTTTTTCATAAATAACTGTACATCTCTACATGATGATAATGTTGGTTTTCTGCAGATTTTAACTACATAGTCCTGTTGAAACACGCATTGGAGCATATTATTGCTCTGGTGGACTTTATGAAAGTGACAATGGGGCATGCTTGTACTATGTGTCATTATGGCTGCTTATGCTAACCAGTTAAGGTGCATGTGACAGATAAACAATGGATCGGCACAGTTGGGGGAAGCAGTTGTCACTGCATGACAAAAGCCTCTTAGCAAGGACCTCTTTTTTAGGATCACCAGGTATTACTATCATATGTACTGGAAATGTAAATAACTTGTGAACTGACATAAAAATGTTAAAGTTTATATAAGATATCAGTGGTTGGGGTTAGATATAGTTTAAGTCGCACATTTCACTTCCTTCCTTGACCATGGAGGTAACATAAGGCGCTTCCCTCTTAGGGAGTGTTGAACAGCCCAATGCCTGGAAGGACCTTGCCTTTAAGAGTAGTTCTCATTTTTGGAGAACTCTCCATGAGGGACTATAAGGTGTATCCCTCTTAGGCCATGGAGGTAATATAAGGTGTATCCCTCTTAGGGAGTGTTAGACAGCCCAATGCCTGCAAGCACCTTGGCTTTAAGCGTAGTTCTCATTTTTGGAGAACTCTCTTAAAGCATCTACTTACGTCTAAAAAGGCATATAGGCTGATATTAGCAAAAGGGCCACACACTTGCCACATGGCTAATGAAATATTAAAGTTTATGTAAGATGTCAGTGGTTGGGCTTAGATATAATTTAAGTCACCTGTTTTCATTCATTCCTAGACCATGGAGGGAATATAAGGTGTATCCCTCGTAGGCCATGGAGGTAATATAAGGTGTATCCCTCTTAGGGAGTGTTAGACAGCCCAATGCCTGCAAGCACCTTGGCTTTAAGCGTAGTTCTCATTTTTGGAGAACTCTCTTAAAGCATCTACTTACGTCTAAAAAGGCATATAGGCTGATATTAGCAAAAGGGCCACACACGTGCTACATGGCTTATTAAATCCATGTGGTTATCTGATCAGAAAATGAGAAGGCTAAAGTGCTTATTTAAAAAAAAAAAATGCTGTGTGAAATAATCCCTGTAATGTATATAATATGTTTATATCCTTTGACCAACAGAGCCATCAAGTGGCCATAATGCAATATTTTCTTAAATGATATCAAGAAAAAATTGCAATATGACCACTAGACGGAGCTGACGATCATAGGAAATAAACATATTAGATAAATTTGATACATTCACACAGCATTTTTTATTAAATAGACCCCAGTGCAGCAAAATGTTAGAACTCTAACTTTGGTGGAGGAGTAGTCAATATTTTGGAGACCATTTACACACTCATGAAAAAGAAAATGAAGCTAGGTACCAGCTTTATAAACTCTCAGTTTCAGTTTAACCAGATGCATAGGTTTATTTTAAGTTGGTCAGTATGAGGTGGGATGGAGCACAGTTTTGTATGGTGAAAGAGGCCTTTCCCGTGAAGCACTTGTAAGCCAAAATGCCTTTCACATTCTGTAATGGTTACATTGCTCACAAAACAACACAAGTGCAATTCAGAGCATATCTAAACCTAAGAATAAAAATTTAATATATTGCAGCTTACCATCCCTTGGATGTGGATGTGGTTACTGTATTCATTGTAGTATCTGTATTATCTGTAATATCACTGTATTATCACAGTGACTGTGATTCTTTTTATCAGACTTTTTTATTCCTTTATTTTCACCTGGTGATCTTGCCAGTAAGACACTTTCTGTCCTAGAGTAACAACGCTCACTCACGGTACTGTATTGGCACTTTTCCACTGCAAGTACCGGCTCGGCTCTACTCGGCCCTGCTTGGCCCGGTTTGGTTTTCCACTGCATGGTACCGCATGGTACGGTGTTGGAACGGTTCGGTGCGGTTTGGTATGGTTTGCTTTTCCACTAAAGTAGTACTAAAGTAAGTGGGTGGGATAACAATGATTCTCTGACCAATCAGTGGCTAGTAGTGACAAACAGTCAAGGCTGCATGCAAAGGATTGTGGGATATGGTACCTGTACGGCCCTGTTGGAACCACAACTGAGGTGGTACTGTTTAAGCTAGCCATACCGTTTGGTTCCATGTACAGTAAACCCCCGCTCCATCGCAGTTCAGTTTTTGCGGTCCCGGTATATTGCGGTTTTTTTTGTAATGTTATTTTACTATATAAATCATTAAAAATAAAATATTTTTGTGTTTTCCATAGCTCTTGCTATGTCTCTCAGTATCTTTTATGTGTTTAAATGAGTTTCTATTGTTTTAAAAGTGTGTTTAAAGACCTTAAAATGCTTTTACACGTACAGTGACAGTAAAAAAACATGCCTACAATGCATTTTAATAGGGTTTTTCTATTTCGCAGATTTTTACTTTTCGCAGCTGGGTCCGGAACATAACCCCCGCAATGGAGGGGGGTTTACTGTAGTGGAAAAGCGCTGCCGCCGTACCATACTGTACCGAACCGTTCCTACACCGTACCATGCGGTACCAGCAGTGGAAAAGCACAAAAGCGAGCCAAACCGTTCGGTTCCATGCAGGGGAAAAGCGCCATATGTATGGAGGAACAGCATTATCAACCTAGGACAGAAAGTGTTTTAGAACTATACAACACGTTCCCTTCTTCTCTTCTCCATAACATAGAGGAGGTATTCTGTAGTTAACAGAAAACTGGGAACAGTTCTGATAACAGTGACTACACAAAATGTTATAAGCAAACACGATTTCCAGCAGGGCTAAAAGTTTTTAGGGTGTACATACACTTTTAGAAAATGTATCTTGCTGTAATTATAATTAATTTTAAAGTGACCACCATTTTTTGGTATGGGCTAACTTGTGTTGGCAGTATATTTAAAATGATAAAAAAAAAATATTAGTGTGACTAATATACATTTCAGTCAGTTGCAGTTAAATGTTGGAAAATGAAAATGTCATATCAGATCTTAAAGGCTTTGAAATATTGTTGCTTTTATAGAAAACATTACAGATTTAAATTGTATGAAACAGGGCTGGATAAAACAAAACACTAGAAGCTGGTATTATTTTACTGTAGTGAATTTATTTTACAAATTGAGTTTATGATGAGATAGAAGAAAAACATACCTCAGAGAAAAGGAAAGGCGTATCAAACTGAAAGCAGACGTGTCCATGTTTAATGGCTTGAACAGATGCAGGACCACATCTAAACATACCTGGAGATGATCAATATTACAAATTAGAAGGCAAATCTCGTAGCATTCTCTTTCTCATTGTTTTATAGCTTCCTTGTAGTAATGTAGTCTTTATACTTTGTTTTCTCACATATAGCTGCTCTGTGACCTTGTTTGCTTTTTTTGTATGTTCAAGTAGGTGTATTATAATATAATATTATAGCATGCTATTAATTAGAAGGCCAAATGACTTTTCAGCCTTTTGTTGGGTGGTTGGTGTCAGTTCCACTGTTTAGCATAAACATGCTTTAAACTCTGTTCTCAACTGCTGATTGTGTGAAAATGTGAATTTACACGTCACACAGGCTGGCTTCAGCAGCAAATTGCTTATGGCATTTGTTTCAAGCAATCTAATTACTAATGTACTTTAGATCAATATCGCGTGTGTGTTCATTGACATGATGGTGCTTATGAATTGATTATTGGATTGACTAATTCATTGATTGATCAATTGTTTGTGTTATGTATTGTATTCTAAGATCACCAGATCAGTTACCGAGAGCTCTAAGAAAGTAGGACTAAAACGCAAACTAAATTTCCCTGATAGAAAATTAGTACTGTTTAGCGTTCTTCATTGCCTAATTGATGTCCCTCCCTTATATTCCTTCTATTCTCAATGTTCGGTATTGTGCAGGTTGTACATTGTACCACCACCCTAGCTGTAGGAGTAACGATGACCAAATTGTCAAGCATATAAAAACAACCTACCAACAACTGGGCAAAAAGTGGTTGCAATGACTGAAAATCCATGTGTGTGGCTTTCATTTGCCAGCACATTGACTTCAGTTTGAATCTATGACTTCGGGCTAAGTTTTGGGATTCCAGTAGGATTCCTAGGAGCTACTGTTTACTCCAGTGACACCCAATAGATAAGCTGGCTAGATGTGTAAAGGTAATCAGATAAAGCTCTACAACCCTCATAAAAAAAAAAAAAAAGGAAGTATATGAAAAATGCATGCTCATAATGCCTGAGGGTGTATGTTTATGCACCGTCTGACTAACCTCAGTGTCAGCTTTAGCATGAACATGATATCTCCAGATTTAATTTGGAGGAACAACAGCAATCAGCCAACTGCTAACACTATTGACACCTTTCAATTTTAGCAGATAAGAAACATGGGGTTCCTGCTAAAGCTGTGTTTTTTCTATATATCAAGCAACTGTCAGTTAAAAGAAAATATTGTCCCGCCATCCCCACCATTGTTATGATTTTCCATGGGTTCTTAACGTTCTTACTGATTTAAGGATCTCCCTTGCTGACTCCTATGTCAATCTCTATACAAATAATGATTTCTAATTGAAACACACCATGCAGGTCTAGGAGGCCCATAAATAATCCACTGGCCTGCAGTCCTCAGGCAAGCCCAATACATCTTTCCTTAACAATCCAGCATTTCTTCCAGCTTTCCAATTTATTTTTCAGGCAGGGTGACTCAAATCTACAAGCTCTTTGTTATAATAGACTTATCAACTGCCAATCACAGAGCTATATCAATATCTCCACATAAAACACTTTATAGAACATCATATTAAGTTCCTTGATGGTCCTTTACTTTTGACCCTATTTCAGCAGTGGTGCTATGCTGACCCACATTCGCCAGGCATGATATCAGTTATATATGCTTTAGCATCATCTTGCTCGGCATTTCAGTTCCCAACTTATACTTAACAGCAGGCAACAGATGTGAGGTACTGGTCTCGAATACGGGTGACATTAAAATCCTGCACACGTAACATACTAGCTGTTGAAACTGATTATAAAGTAATTATGTGATGTTACTTACCCACCAGAATCTCCCATTCTGTACCTGGATACTCTCCTAATTCTATTTGCAGATGTGGACAACTGGGAACCTTCTAGTATACATGGTGGGCTGCTGTCTTTTCCCTTCTAACTTAAAGTGGATGTAAACCCCATTCATGAAATTTAACCTGGGCACATATATTTGTAGTGTGTACTTATCTCTCTTCAAAGCCAGAAGTCCTGTGGCTTCTCCTGCTCTGTATCAGCATGATAACTTCTGACAAGGTCTTCGTCAACTGAGATAAAACCAGGCTGAATTTTGTGTTGGGGTGGATGCTATAAATAGATTAGCAGAGAGGTGGTCTACTCACAGCACAGATCTTCATGTTTCTGCCTATGTGGAGAGGGGGTGTGTGCCTTTCCTCCAATCAGCTGTGTCACAGTGTATGGCAAGAATCCACACCCACAGATGAATTAGGAAGAGGAAATTCTAACAGGACGTACACTTTCTAAACAGTGTAGAAAGCTGAAGCCAGCACATATACAAGTAAAACCTAAGCAGGGAGATTTGTTTCATCTCTGTGTATCATCTGAGGCTATTCACTTCACTTTGTATATGTGAGGGTTTACATCCACTTTAATTATTGGTCCAGGAAGACCTTCTTGCAGTGGTGTCTGCCCTTCATTTTATTAGACCACCTTGTCTCCTCAAAGTACAATTTTAATGTATGATCTATGTCCTCACTGTTGCTAAGCAGATGATTGGTAAAGCATGGAAAACTTTCATTATCTTAATAGCTGAAACTAAATCCAGGTACACTCAGACTCTGCTGTATGAGAAAGCAGAGGCCAGGCTTTCTGACACAATGCAAAAATACTCCTCCATCTGATGCCCCTGGTTAACACACTTCTTTCCTTCCTGCTGAAGATTATGTCAGCCTATTTGGCCTTTAGGCCAAGCTAGACCATGGCTCTTCTACCCACCCTTCTCCTTAGGTCCAACCTTTCCTCCTTCCTTCCTTCCCTCCTTCCTTCTTTCCTCAACCCTTACAGCAACTCACCAGTCTAACAGAAAGGATTTAGACCATTCAGCCACTTAACTCTTTCTTGTTTCTTTCTAGAGTGCTATTTTCAACATTAAAGATTTTAACTATTGTATACTTTAAATTCTAGATCTAGTAGGTCAAACCTGTATACTGCTGCAGTGAAAATTGTATTTTTGCACTTTAAAATGCCTGTGACAGAATTTTTAAAACTCAATAAAAAAGTATTGCATAATAAAAGAAAACTTTGTAAGAAAACATTTGTAGCCTAAATTAAATGATGAGTGATCCATAGCTTGGACTCAGTATTAAAGACATGAGAAAAATTCTGCTGCTCATAGCAAACTAACTGCAATAATTTTTTATTGTTTTGACAACATTAAAATGATAAAAAGTAATTCACATTGGTTGCTATTAATTACTAGTATTGGAGGTTGGTTGTGCTTTTAAAGCTGAACTCCAGCTAAACAGCTAACTACACAGGGAAAATACATACAAGGGATTAGTTTTTCCTGCCATCCAGTTCTGAGATTTACACAGCCAGTGCCATATAGTACAATTCAGTCTTACAGAGCAGGAGACCTGATTGTTTTTTATATATTTTTTCTTTCTGCAGGTAAAAAACACAGAGAGAAAGGTCTTGCACCTCCCCCAGCCTGTGACTGGACAATGAAAGGAGAAGCAGCACACTAGTTAAGTCATCTCTCTTTCACTCTGCTCCCATCTTCTCAGCATATTCCTTGTCAACACATAAACACTGCAGCATAACTGATTGTCTTCTTGTACTGCTTTTCCCTATCCCAGTCTCAGCTCCACTGTACAGGGATTGCAAGAGGCTAATACCAAGTTCTGGTGCTTACATGCTTTGTATTAAAAAATACAATACTTGACATAATAATGAACACAGTCTCATTAATTTGTGTCTTTTATATCTGCCTGAAGTTCAACTTTAAAAAAAGCAAACTGCATTTCAGTGCTGTATTTTAGTAGTATAATTTTCATCTAAAAATTAGCTTTTTTATGTTTTTTTGTTACTAAGACACAATTAGCAAAATAATTAAATGCACAAAAAGCCAAGGATTACCTTATATTAACATTTATGTAGTACTATAGGGGATATTTTTCATATATCTTTTTAATTAAATCTAATTCTACTTTTGAGTTACACTCCAATAACCATCATCGCAGGAACTTAGAATATTTCCTAACCTTATTTAGTAAGAGAGTAAATATGGTGCTTTTAGATGGCAGGAATACGCTTGTCTTCTCAACAAGTTATGTATCTATATGTTTTTTTGTTTTTTTTTTTATATAAAAAGGGAGTAAACAGCATTATTTGCTGTAACTTATAAAACTTACTGCTACCTCTTTATTATCCTTATACTCCTTATTTATCAAAAAAGTGTATGTCTATATGATTGTTGATATTTACCTGATGGACTGGTGAACCTGAGGATATGATGTGCTAGGTTGAGCTCTTGTTGGTTGCTTAGCCTGGATACGTTTTAATAAAAAAAAAAAAAAATATATATATATATATATATATATATATATATATATATATATATATATATATATATATATATATATATATATATATATATATATATATATACCAGTACTTCAAATTTTTCATGTTTTATACCTAGCCCCAATTGTCTTAGTTGTCAGTTATGTTAATTTCTGTGCATTTTCAGTTTACTGACCTTTGCAAATTTTGGTCACGTACACAAATGTGTGCTAATTTGTTTTTGCTACCATTTAATTGCAGTTTGGCAATGATGCTAATCTTAAATCAAAGAACAAAAGCTATCTACCTTTTTTTGTGTTTTTCTATTAAAAATGTTTGTGGGAATAAATGTTCTCATATTCATAACAGCTGATATTATTTTAGTTATTAATTTACACACACACAACTAGAGAGGAAAATTTACTGGATGATAATTATTTTAAAATTTTTTTTAACATTTACTTGAAAGTATCCTTTGCAATTCTTGTGTTATTCGTATATATGGATTTGCGGCACACTTCCAGATTAGGCTATGTATATCAGACAGTAAAGTCAGTCTCCATGCTAAGCAACTGCTGTAATAAAGAAAATACATGCAGAGGGTATATTGTCATACTGTCTGATCAGACAGTCTTGTATTGAACGTGTAGACATAACATAACATAGGAGAAAATGTATAGAAAGAAGGAAATTACCATCACTAGTCTCCTGTGGTGTGGCATCTACTGCCTGCCATCCTCCAAAACCAACTGGAAGATCTGGTCGGGTCATCCAAGCCTCATTCCAGCAATGATAATTCCTTGATAGAGAAAGATATGCATTTTAAAGTACCACTCTTAGTGCTCATGGTATTCAATTCATTTAAAAAAGAAAAATAAACTTTAGTAAATATGCAAAAGACCTAAAGTACCAACATTGCCACATTACAGCCATTTCGCGGTACCTGTTAGTACATTGTTAGTCTTCAGGTAGAAGCCTTGTAGCCCTATAAAGCTGCTTGTATCTTAGACCATGGGCTGTACACAATTTTCTCCAAGACCCCACCACCACCTTGAAGCCCTGTCTGTGCTATTCAGCTGTCAAAAGTCAGAACCTCAGTGGGCAGAAGACTTTGCAATTTGAATGTTGAATGATGGGCAGGGCAAGAGAAATTGAGGTCTTGTATACAGGCTTAGCCTAAGTTGCAAGAAACAGAGGGATTGGATTGAAGACTAACACAGATAATTGCAGATGCTACTAGGTACCTGCATTTCAGCACTATTGTTACCCTGGACAATATTTGAGGCCATGTCAGATTCACTATAAAAGAGAAAAGAATTCAAACAAATAATCATAATCAGCTAATTTTATTTTTTTTTTAAATAATGAATATTTGCAAACATCCTTTTAATTAACAAAGGGTGTCACAAGCAAGTCTCTAGAGTCTCTTACAGCACTTTTTACCTAATATAGCTCAATTGTGAACCACTGTCAGGGGCTCCTCGTCTCCCCGCCTCCTTGTCATGCTAGTAATCCCCAAACTGTCCACTGGAACATTTACAAACCCACACAAACTGTTATATAAAACTACTTTGGGTATATGCTACATGATACCTGACTGTGTTCTCCCACAGAGCAGTACTGTTCTGAAGTCCTGAGCCCAGCAGTGTCCCATCTACAGTGAGGGCAAGCACCTTCAGGGTATTTAAACATTTAGCTGGGATTCATTTGTTTGCTGCTTACTTAAAGTCTAAATCTACATGTCCACAGGGTGACAATGCTGCAGTGATTTCACTGCAGAACAAACAGATGTGTGATATTGCTGCAAGTAGTTGAAAATCAATTAATAAAACTAAGGTAATAAAACTATTATGAGTGGACACAAATAAACAAAAATATATCAGTCCATGAGAATTTTTATTCTATGCCAATTACACAAAAGCAACTATAATGTTAACCTCTTGCCACACACATAATGTACATGTGCAGCTCCAATGCCCACTCTACACATTAGCGTCCTTGAGAGGCCAAGGTTTCTGTGCTGAGAACATACTAAGAGCACTTAGTGACTAAGCTGTCAAGGACAACTCTGGTCACTAGTAATGATCAAGAGTTGGCAGGACTGGCAGAAAATCAAGTGGTCACATGATTGGGAAGTCCTTTCTCCCCTCCTGGACATAAAGACCCCTTTAAAGGGATGCTGGGGCTGGGTAAAAAGGGGTTAGTGATGGGAATCCTTATTTTAGGTAAAACTTACATTCTATTTGGTTTTCAACTTTTGAATAGTATAGAAGAGGATGATAAAACTAAAGTTGCCACAAGGTACAGTTTTTGATGTATGATAGAATGTTAGTAACTACGTCATTCAATGTACATCAATTGTATAAAATATATCCCATTGTAAGCATCTAGTTAAGTTTGCTTTTTAAATCATGCAAGCCTTGCTAAATGTGAATAAAGCGCTCAAGTACCTACTAATTCATTCCTGATTTGTAAAATGGTATGAGCAATAAGAAATGTCAGTAAAAAAACAGAATTGTTAAACTCTGACCATTTCATTAATAATGGGCAAAAACAGTAACTGAAAGAAGCCAGGAAGATATAACGCTTGTCTAACAAGCCATTTCAAAGCAAGAGTAAAATCTCGGATCAAGGAAAACTTGTCAATGGAGAAATATAATGAGGCACTAGCATACGAAAAGAATTATTTAAGGAAACCTATCTGCAAATCTTGAATTTTTTAAACAGTGCAAGAACATTGCTTTATCCAGAAAAAAACTCTCAGAAAGCCATGAGACTGAATATGAGAGCGTGGTATATTTTTGATACACTGAGTTCTAAATTCCTTATAAGAGTGGAAAAAAAAATTAAATTACTGGTCACTAGGTACAGGTGTGCCCATCTAATTTTATATATGTCTGTATTTCCTTTGTAGGACCAGAAGCAGAAGAAAAGATGTCCCCCTTGCCTTGACAAATGTCATTACATCATCATCATGCATAGTCTACAATCAGGTTGCCAATGCTGGCTTGCCTGATAGTTGTCTCACCTTACCATTTACCATTACTATTACCAGGTGTATGTTTGTATAGGTAAGGACATTTTAAGACCCCTGACAGTTTTTCCTTTTTGTTTTCTGTTTGTGTCTCAATGTGAAGTGGAGCTTTCACTTCTATCCTGACACAAGAAGAAGTAAGATTCTCCCAGAGTGAAAGGAACCTTGCTAAGACTGCTGTCACTGTAGCAAATACGAGGAGTCCCTATTAAATAATCTCCTCGTATTTCCTTTTCTAGGGACAGCCCTACAATTTTATTTTCTTTAATGGGAATGATGGTCACCAGGACAAATATACAAAGTAAATTCCCTCACCAGTGACACAAACAGCAATAAAACCTTAAATGAATGTCTAACCATCTAACTTACCACTAAAACCAAAGAAAAAAAACACGTTTTGGCTTTAGATATACTTTAATATCTATATTATGAGTGAGATGGTACCTAGGGTTTGTTTTTCAATAAAGTAGGGAAGGGTGGGAACCCTAGTCATGTTTTTGTTCCTGTGTCTATATTATAGAGAGTTGCCTGTGCTTCCTGGCCAAGGTATGCCACAAAGATAAGAAATAATGACATATCTTTCATATGGAGACAGAGACAGAAAGCAAAGCACATTTATTTAGTAGAGTGGGTAGGGGTAAACATCTATAATGGTTTTGGTTGCCCTTTATTCTTCCTATCCTGGTGAAACCTGTACCCTTTAATGTATTTTACTGGTGTTACAGGGACAGATGAAAAGGGGAGATCTACCTGGCAAGGACACAAACAACAATAAAAACATGAGAAAAGTACAAACTCCTACCCTCTCTTCTGAAAACGAACTAGCTCATGCTAGGGACTATACAGACAAATAACATGATTATTTCAATATGCTGAGTGGCAGAAGTCCCTAAAATATCTCTGTAATCCTGGGGCACATAAAGCAGATTGAAATATCTTTGGTGTCTTGGCAGTTGCCAAAATTTCGTAATAGGGGTGGAGAAGGCTCAACTGACTATACCACAAGTAGAACGCTGTTAAGGTGTCCGTCTAGCCAAAATGTAATATTTTAGCTTTTGATACAGTAGAGAATGGTTAGAACCTCTTTCAGGTTTTTATTGCTGTCTATGACCCCACTGGCAAGACTCACCCTCACAAATTTGTTCTGGTGACCATTGCCACTGGGAGAGGTGATGAAAAGTCCAAAATATTACACTGGTCACCAAAACAGGAGGTAAGGGTAAATATTTCAATGTAGACCCTAGTTTCTGTGACAACTGTCTAAGAGGGAGATTTCCCTCACTTTGGAGGAATTAGCTGGATTTGCTCTTGAATCTCCGGGACAGGAAGTGGTAGGGGAAATCTGCAAAATAGGGCAAAGACATTAGAGGAAGGAAGGAGGGAATCCCCGATTCTGCATATTCACGGGTTTGTATGATGGTGGAAGAGACAACCTCAGCCTAGGCCCCCGCCAGGCCATGCCCACAACACATTTTGTTCCGCTCCCGGAGCTTAGTCAGGGGGATGGAGAACCCATGTGCGTGGGGTAGTATAAGAGCATCACCGCACATCCTTTTCTTTTTTTCACATTCCACTCCATCATCCTCACCCAACAGCCCAGGACGATTACCTACATACACCTGACAGCCCTTATGAATGACTATTGGTAATGCTCTTGTACTCCCCCATGCACATAGGTTCTCCATCCCCATGACTAAGCTCCGGAGTGCGTAGCAAAACAAGTTCGTGGCTTGGCCTGGCAGAGCCCAGGTTGAGGTTGTCTCTTCCACCATCATACAACCCTGTGGATGTGCGGTCTCTGGGATTCCCTCCCTCCTTCCTTCCTCTAGTGACTACAGGAGCTGGAACGAGCTCCACTCCTTTCCAGCACTCCCGTAGCAGCCGACACAGAACCGTTCACATTACTCCCCAGAATATCAAGCGAGCCTGAGTGGCACACCAATCTTTCGTGTGTCGTGGGGCAAAGACATTCCCAGTTCTATTTAAAACTACTAAAAAACATTTTTGCAAGAGATACTTTAATTAACCCTCAGGTACAATGATCATTTTCTTTTTGCTTCCCAATAATCCTAATTTCAAAGGGTTAATAACAGATATCAAAAATTTCGAAAAATAAAACTTGCTTTTTATGTTCCAAAAGTTATAAGAATCCAGTGGGCAATTCAAGCCACCAGGATCTGACCAACACTGAAGTAAAGTCCACTGATGGACTCACTATTTAACTGTTCTTTAAAGACTGCACAACTTCCTAAGAGTGAAATAAAAGATTGAACACAACATTAATACTACGAACCACCTTAAATGTTCTTATGAAATATTGTTTTAAAGCTCAACTGCGGGAAACTTAAAAATGATCCCATGCAGTGGGCCTGCATGTGCACAGCGAGTGGTAATTGCTCTTTTAGGCCTAGGGGGCACAGAAAAGAAGATCTACTTATCCAGTCCTCTGTGCTAAAAGACTGGTACCCACAGTGCCTTCTCCCCATCCTCCACAGGTCTAAGTCCTGACATCATCAAGACCTATGCATGGTGCATAGCCTTGTACTGGACATAATAACACTGAGGGACAGTCCACCACTAGACTAACTCTACTGAAGAGATTTCCCAGCACTGTGTGTCTCAGTAACATTCCTGTGATACCAGGACAAGGACAAATGCGTATGGATGTCATTGGAACAGGAAGGCAAACACAGTAATGTAAACCTAACCTTTACCCACTGTACTAAACATTATGTTTTTTTTGTTGTCTGTGCCCCAATAGGGAAATGGACGGAAATGGAAAAAAAAATCTAAAAGAGATTCTTATCTTTTATCACTCAACTCAAGAAATGTTATGCCTGGATTTAAGATGCCCTTACTCACCAGATGCTGTCCTTGGTGAGGGTAGTATTAGTTTTTCCTTCGTCATCCAAATAGACATCAGTTTGTAGATTAGCATCATTGTCATGAGCAGAGAAATAATTGGTGATAAGTCGTGCAGGAATTCCAAGACATCGTAGAACTGTGGAAACAAAAATCTACTAATAAATTAAATATTTAGATATATGACAATAAGATGCATACAAACTCTCAAATAAATCAAACAATGCTTACGTTTACAAAAAATGCTAATTTAAATTTAATACTTTGTACTTTAAATTAAGTTTCTGCTCTATATATAACTATACTCCAACTTAAAACTACAAAGCTTTACCATCATATTTTGACCATAAAGAAAAGTTTAGGCAAAAGGAGCTATAAAAAGCTAGTTTCTCCTTGAGGCTGACTGTGCTGTCAATCTTTTTTGTAGTACCTGTCAAAATGATAGGGAGCAGTGAATCTGATCTTATTAGATGCTTTGGCTGTAGAATATCTGAAAGCCCTGAAATGAACAGTAACTCTGCTTCCTCTTTGGGTTGTCATTAACCACTTTACCACCGGAGGATTTTGCTGTCTTACGTCCAGGCCACTTTTTGCGATTCGGCGCTGTGCGACTTTAACTGACAATTGCGCGGTCGCGCGACACCGTGCCCAAACGAAATTTACGTTCTTTTTTTTCCATAAACAGAGCTTTCTTTTGGTGGTATTTGATCACCTGTGCGATTTTTACTTTTTGCGCTATAAACAAAAAAATAGCATTTATTTTGAAAAAATAACAATATTTTTAACATTTTTTAAATATGAAATTCCCCCCCAAAAAATGTAAAAATCTAAATTTTTTTTAATTTTTGGCCAATTTGTTTTCTGCTACCTATGTTTGGTAAAAAAAAATCACAATAAGCATATTTTGATTGGTTTGCGCAAAAGTTATTGCGTTTACTAACTAAGGGAAAGATTTTTGTCATTTTTGGTGTTTTTTTTTTAACGAGTAATGGCGGTGATCTGCGATTTTTTTTGCGGGACTGTGACAATGCGGCGGACAGATCAGACCCTTGACTGACATTTTTGACACTTTTGGGGGTACCAGTGACATTTCTACAGTAATATGCACTGTTACTGTAAAAATGACACTGGCAGGGAAGGGGTTAATTTTATTGGAAATGGAGGGGTTATAATATGCTTGGTGCTTACTAACGTGTGTGGGGGGAGGTGACTGAGTGACAAAGGGACAGATTGCATGTTCAGTTATGCTGAACACTGCAATCTGTCACTGTTTGTCCCTTAGGAGATCCGCCCGCTCTGTTTACACAAGCGGGCGGATCTCCAAACTCGATTCCCCCGACGATCGGGGAAGAGCAGCGGCGCCGGCGATCGCCGCCGCTCCTCCCCTGGCCCGACTCCCGCTGTGACTGAAAACAGTGGGAGCGCGCCTACAGGGGGAGGAGTCTACGTCACTGGACGGAATCGAGCCACTTTGCCGCAGTACAGTCCCAGTGACTGGTCGGCAAGTGGTTAATTACAGCTTATATTTAGTTTTAGTTCTACTTTCTATAAATCTACATTATATGTAATTATTACATATTATTGTATTATCTGTTTAATAAAATTACTTAGAGCAGGGATTCCCAAACTACGGCCCTGCAGTTGTTCAAGAACTACAATTCCCATCATGCCTAGTCATGTATGTGAATGTCAGAGTTTTACAATGCCTCATGGGATGTGTAGTTCTGCAAACAGCTGCCGGGCCGTAGTTTGGGAATCCCTGACTTAGAGGATTACTTTACTTTCAGCGTGAAACAGCAGGCAGCACACCTAATACTTGACAAGTGATCTATTGGATAATTTGTAAAGTAACAACCTATAGGTATAAAGTGCCTTGAAAAGGTATTCATACCTCTTGAAATTTTCCACATTTTGTCATGTTACAACCAAAACATAAATGTATTTTATTGGGATTTTATGTGATAGACCAAAACAATGTGGCACCTAATTGTGAAGTGAAAGGAAAATGATAAATGGTTTTCAACATTTTTTACAAATAAGCATGTGAAAAGTGTGGTGCATTTGTATTCAGCCCCCCACCCCCGGAGTCAATACTTTGTAGAATCACCTTTCCCTGCAATTACAGTCACTGCAATTGCAAGTCTTTTTGGGGGATGTCTCTACCAGCTTTACACATCTAGAGGATGTGACATTTTTGCCCATTCTTCTTTGCAAAATAGCTCAAGCTCTGTCAGATTGGATGGAGAGTGTCTGCGAACAACAATTTTCAAGCCTTCCCACAGATTCTCAATTGGATTTAGGTCTGGACTTTGACTGGGCCATTCTAACACATGAATATGCTAAACCATTCCATTGTAGCTCTGGCTGTATGTTTAGGGTCATTGTCCTGCTGGAAGGTAAACCTCCGCCCCAGTCTAAAGTCTTTTGCAGACTCAGGTTTTCTTCCAAGATTGCCCTGTATTTAGCTCCATCCATCTTCCCATCAACTCTGACCAGCTTCCCTTTCCCTGCTGAAGAAAAGCATCTCCACAACATGATGCTGCCACCACCATGTTTCACGGTGGGGATGGTGTGTTCAGGGAGATGTGCAGTGTTAGTTTTCTGCCCCACATAGCATTTTGCTTTTAGACCAAAAAGTTACATTTTGGTCTCATCTGACCAGAGCACCTTCTTCCACATGTTTACTATGTCCCCCACATGGCTTCAGGTAAACTGCAAAAGGGACTTCTTATGAATTTATTTCAACAATGGCTTTCTTCTTGCCACACTTCCATAAAGGCCACATTTGTGGAGTACACAATTAATAGTTGTCCTGTGGACAGATTCTTTCACCTGAGCTGTGGATCTCTGCAGTTCCTCCAGAGTTATCATGGGCATCTTGGCTGCTTCTCCGATGAATGCTCTCTTTGTCTGGCATATTAGTTTAGGTGGATGGCCATGTCTTGGTAGGTTTGCAGTTGTGCCATACTCTTTCCATTTTTGGATGATGGATTGAACAATGCTCTGTGAGATGTTCAAAGCTTGGGATACTTTTTATAACCTAACCCTGCCTTAATTTTCTCCACAACTTTGTCACTGACCCGCCTGGTGTGTTTTTGGCCTTCATGATGCTGTTTGTTCACTAAGTTTCTCTAACAAACTTCTGAGGGTATTAGGAGAATACCTGTAATGAGTGGAGACCAATGGCCGACAACGTCAGGCAAGCTCAGTTCTGAGGTCTGCGAGAGAAAGGAAAGTCTGAATCACTAGACCAATAATCTGTGTTGGGGTCACAAGAGGAGTTCGGTGCAGGAGAGAGTTTTGTCACAAGCCAAGGTCGATGCCAGAGGAGAGTTTAATAGTTGGGGTCACAAGCCAAGATCGATTTCCAAACAGCAATAGAAGTAGCTCAAGTAGTAAGCAGGATCAGACCACAATAATCTGGGGACAGGAAATGCAGAGGCAAGGCTTATATAGGAAGTTCATGGTAGGAGCAAGGGGTTAAAGGTTCAATAGCAATCAAGACACAAGGCAGGGTTGTCCAATAGATCAGACAGGGTTGTCCAATAGATCAGGCAGGGGACTATCCAGCATCCCAGATAGCTCAGCGAGCAGAATCAATGTCAGATAACAAAGAGGTCCCAGGTTCAAACCCAGGTCCTGACACAGGGCTTCATAGAACAGCTGTATTTAAACTGAGATTAAGTTACACGCAGGTAAACTCTATTTACTAATTAGGTGACTTCTGAAGGTAATTGGTTCCACCACATTTTAGTTAGTGGTATCAGTGAAAAAGGGAGCTAAATACAAATGTACGCCACACTTTTCAGATATTTATATGTAAAAAGTCCTGAAAACCATTCATCATTTTCCTTCCACTTTACAATTATGTGCCACTTTGTGTTGGTCTATCACATAAAATCTCAATAAAATACATTTACGTATTTTGTAGTAACTTGACAAAATGTGGAAATTGAAAAGGGTATGAATAATTTTTCAAGGCACTGTATATTATTTTAAGGCTTATTGTGTTTTTATTGCAGTTTAAACTGAATGCTTTGACTTTAATATATTCTTCTATGCTGTGTCACTTGGAAATTAAAAGCTCTGGTAGATCAATAGCTCTGGAACCTGAAGTTAAAGATAGATGACGGTGTTATGTTCGAATTGGTGGCACTTTTGCATTGGTGTGGTCCCCAGATACTTCCTCATCCTTGGAGGTATACATAGCTGAGTGTTCCATTTATCCTCAATTCCCAGTACACAGATCATGTGTTGTGAGTTGGAAAAAATTGCCCAATCTAACAGAGATGATCTCATTACCCATTTTGTTGTCACTCCAGGCCACTTATTCCTCCTGTCTGTCTAAGTGTTCTGATTGCACTTCTATACAGATATACAAATCCTATCACTCATTGGCCCATCCTGCATATACCCCTGGTCCATCCTACTTCTTAGCTGCATGCTACCCCCAAGTCCTGCCCATCCTCTCACCTCCCTCCAGAATGCCCTCCCAGTTCCCTTCAGGGATGAGAGACTGGCGTCTTTTAAGTTTTTGCACTCCAGCTTGTTGTGGTGTAGTATATACCCACATGTTTCAGTACAGATTGCATTCCACTATACCCTTTACTTTACAGCAGGTTTAATGTTCTCACTGTAGCCTGATTTCTCCTTCAGATATATTATTTTTGTCTTAAATTCCACACTTTGAACTTCACACTCTGCTAAGGTAACACACTTGTTCATTGCTCTCACTTTCCTCAGCAGATCATTCTCTATTTCCCTCCCAATTTATATAATTACTACCACAGCCTATAACTATACAGTATAATGAAGTGTCACCCATAGTTATTAAAATCATCGCAAAATGCTATCTATCACCACTGTAGGAGGTTCATGGGGCACACATTTATTTGTAAAAGCACATGTGTATTGCTTCCTAACCCCAGTGAATTCACTGTCAAACATGTTTTATGGACAAAATTCTATTTTTAGTTTATTTATTCAAATACAACATAAACCTGTTTTTTTTTTTTTTTTTTTAATGAACACATGCTAGCATATATGTCTATTCATATTTCCTTATATTTAAAGTGTATGTTACTGTACATATTTTTTTACTATGTGTATATTCACATAAGTGTATTTTATAAATCATAGTGTCTATCATTTAAGAAAAACACCCCACAGTTCGGTTCGCACCAAAACTCTCCAACATCGCAGAAGTTCAGACCTGAACCCCAAACTCTATTGGAGTCTAATGGTCCCCAATTTAAAAAAAGAAAAAATACCCATTTTGAAGGCTTATATGCAAGTTATTGGACATAAAAAGGGCAGGGGGGCCTGGGTACTGCCCTGGGGACATGTATTAAATTAAAAAATATTGTTTTTAGAGGAGCAGTGATTTTAATGATGCCTAAAGTGAAACAATACAAATGAAAAATTACTTTCAATATAGTGGACCTAGGGGGAGTCCCCTTAATCTGCTTGTAATGTGGCACATGTGTACCATGTATAAAACCTGCTGCAGCAAAACTGACATTTATAAAAAAAAAAATGACATTTAAATTTCTGGCAATACAATACCATTACCCTTGCCACTTTTGTTTTCATTTTAGCATGGAGTTCCCCTTAAAATTCATACCAGACCCATGGGGCCTTGTATGGATTGGGGGGGGGGACCCCCACACCGTTTTTTTTAACATTTTTTTCTATTGCTGGCAATGTTTTTTATTTTGCCTTGCCCAATCAGGGCTTAGAATGCACTGGGCAGTGTGCAGTGCATTGTGGGTCGCTTGACGGGTGAACAGCCCGCTTAGTGGCCCGTTGTTCACTGAACGGGCGAACAGGAGACGTTTGGGCCAAACGTTTGCTCGGCTTGAACCATAGTTACATGGTAGGTAAGGTTGAATAAAGACAATAGTCCATCCAGTTCAACCTGTGAGAATGCCTGTGTCAGTGTCTATAATAATTTCCCATATCTCTGTATGTTGTGTTCTTTAACCCTTTCGCCGCCTGGCCCTGTGCTCCACTTTTAAACTTAGCTGGCCATTTTCACAATTTTTCCATTGCTTTTTTTTTTTCCCTTACAGCTTCTAGAGTTTGTTAAAGACTCCCCTAAACCATATATTTTCTTAAAGCAAATCACCAGTAGAATACAAATAAAGTGCTAATGATTTTTAGGGCACAATGATATTTGCGCAAATGTTTGTCAAAACAATCATTTCACTAAAAATACACTAAAATCATTCTTAGCAGATAAAAACACAGCACATTTTAAAAAATTCCTACTAAATATAAAACCTAACCTGTATTGAGTTAATAAATAACCACAATTTGTAAATTTTATATTGCGCCTTTTTGCGAAATGATTAAAATCGAACATATGCAAAAATGGAAATATCAAAATTTCTCTAAGAATGTAGAGGTTTCATGCTTCCCTGACAGCTTTCAGAGTTTTTTAAATACCCTCAAACCATATATTTTTTGAAAGCACATGACCTGTGACCTGTAGAATAAAAAGAAGGTGCTACTGCTTTTAATGCCCTGTGATATTTGTGCAAATGTTTATCAAGACAATATACAGTATTCGCTAAAAATTCTTTAAAATAATATTTAGCAGATATAAACACAGTCAATTTTACAAAATATCAGCTAAATTCCTGCTAAATATAAAAGCTTATCCTGTATTGAGTAATAAATAGGAAATATTTGTAATTTTTAAATTAGGCCTTTTTGCAAAATGATGAAAATTGAACATACACAAAAATGTAAATAACCACATTTCCATTACAGCTTTCAGACCAGTAGAATAAATTGTACCTTTTTGAGAAATTGGGAAAATCGGCCGTACGCAAAAGTTTCTCTAAAAATCTGAAGGTTTTCCTTTTTCACTTACAGTGTCAGAGTTTGTAAAAGACCCCCAAACTATATATTAGAATAAAAAGAAAGAGCTACTGATTTTTAAGGCACTGCAATATTTGCGCAAATGTTTATCAAAACAATATTTTCGCTAAAAATACACTAAAATCATGAATAGTGGATTCGTAGATGACAAAATGTACAAATTTCCTGCTAAATACCTACTAAATATAAATATGTGGTGAAAACTGAAGGTATGCAAAACTGTAAATAAAAACAAATTACTCTAAAAATCCAGAGGTTACCATTTTTCAGAATTGAAAAAGACCCCTCAAACTATACATTTTCTGAAAGCACATGACCTGTAGAATAAAACAAAGTGCTACTGATTTTTTGGGCCCTGCAATAATTGTGCAAATGTTCATCATATCGCTATTTTCACTAAAAATACACTAAAATCATTTGTATTGCAGATAAACACAACATATCTTACAAAATGCATCGTTCACATATGGCATACTAAAGTGTACGCCCATGGAGGGCCATGTTTATCTGTACAGGGATGCACAGGTTTTCCGTGCATCCCCATACAAGCAGTCCCATTTATGTCAATGGGGATGCAACGGCTGCTGTTCCAAATCTGATATTCATGTGGGTGTGGATGCACGACCCTGAGTGCAGACAGTGTGAGCTCAGGGACATGCATGCAGACCTACATGGATGTCAAATTGGGAGCAACGACTCTGTTCATGCAGTTCTCTATGGAGAGGCTGATGTACATGTGTCCTTTTACACCCGCCTGCATCCTATCCAATCTAGGCCCCTAAAAAAAGATCCAATTACCCATTCATCTAGCAGATTGAAATGGAGGGTATCGGATGGAAATGGACAGGTAAACACATGTGCCAAGCCCCCCCTGAGCCCTAACTTCACACCCGCACCCCTCCCCCCCTGCCCTCAGCCTGACAGCTCTCCGGTGCTGAATGGCGGTCAGCAGCTGCAGGTGGCGGGAGGGGAAGAAGGGATGCCACTCGAAGCAGGGGTGGATCGAAGGTGTGGGGGCCAGTACAGGGGGTGATCGGACTGGCAGGGGGAGATACTGTGATCCCCTCTAAGCCCCTGGAGCACCTGAAGCCGACGGGAGTGGCAGAAGAGGGATGCCGGCTTCTGAGGGTAGCTGCAGGGGATCCGGTTTGTGGGGGCTGGGGGGTTGGATTGGATGTGGAGAGAGATAATCAGTGCTGGGGGGAAGAAGGGGGATGAAAGGGATAGGAAAATAGAGTGGGGGGAGCCGTTTTAAATGAAAGAGAGCAGCGGGAGATGGAGAGGCTGGGGAAAGGAAAGCAGTGGCATGGGGGGGGGGGGGAGCTTAATAACTCTGATCAGCCTATTGTGATCCACTTATCAAAGGTATAGGATCATTCAGCAGCATCTGCTGTACAATTTTGTTATACGTTTATGGTCATTGAAGTGACCATGAGCTTATAGCAGAAGGAGAAATGGCCAGCTGCAAGCAGTGCTGTAGGTCTGCACGCCGTACGGACCTGGCAGTGAAAGGGTTAAGATGCACGTCCAAGAGTCTCTTAAAAATATCAATACTCCCCCCTGACACCACCAATGGCGGAAGAGAGTTCCACATCCTTATTGCCCTGACAGTGTACTTTATACCATTCAACCATCTCTATTTTCATGTACTTCTTTCATCTGAAGTACCTGGTTGATCCAGCCAGTCACCTTTCTTACTTGTTCTAAACTGAGTGACCACACAAAGCACAGAAAATGATCTTTGTTAGTGTGGTCAGTTTTCATCTTTTGGTTAGCCATTGGCTGGCCAATCGGAGTTATAGGACCCTGTGCAATGGATAGTCTGTTCATCTGGATGGATAGTCTGTTCATCTCCTGACAATCAAAATCTGCCTCTGGCATACAACCTTCCCAATCACAGTGTGCCTCTTGAACACGCCTCCTGCTCATGCATAGAATGTAAAATGCGTTAGACTAAAAAGACCATCGAATACAGGCACAGTGAATCTCTGCACAATGTCCTGTAACCCCCCCGCAACCCCTATCCCCTACACTATCAGGAAGAAAAAAGGCATGGTCACATGACAGAACTTTTTAACCTAAAACCCTGAAACTAAGCAAAATCAGTTAAGGGCACCTGCATCGTTATAACTATATAAAAAAAAGTCTATAACATTATATGTTCAAAACGACTTTAAACACATAGAATATTTATTAAATTGTATTAGATGTTCACGTGCTTATGTGTTTATATCATGCTGTATTCATTCACATATGTTTTATATTTAGATATTATTATTTTCATTTAACTATATATTATTATTTTTATTATTTTTGTTGTTTTTAATATTTTTTTTATTAATTATTATTTTTATTATTTTTATTTTTTATTTTTACACACACCTTTGCATATGTCACTTTAAGATTAGTCAAAGAATATTCTTATTTTCCATTTATTATTTTCAACTATTAATGTTCAGTTTTACCCCTAATGAAGAGGGTGATATCAGACCTCTAAAATGCATTGATTCTTTTACTCAATACATTTTTTAAATAAATATAATTTCAGACTCAACCTTCTGGGGTTGGTGCTTCAATCTCTGTTTCAGAATGTTGTAGATTGGAAATTAATGGTTTAAAAGTTCACACATTACCACTGCTCTTTGTTAAATGTCTGAAGTTCATATTGTTTAAATATATCATAGAAAGATGTCTTCAGGCAGCATTTAAAGTGATAATAAAAAATTATTTTACTTTAAATGCAAGTTAAAATATGTAGCCATGTGACATTGCCCTCTTCACACTTAGTTTTGCTTTCATCTCCTACTACTATGCTGGACGCTGTGTTGCACCATCCCCTCCAGTCAGCAAGAGGAGAGCTATAACCAGGAAAGTCTATGGACTTCTATGCAGAACACTGAGGATGATGGGAATAGAAGTCCAGGGCAAAAGCCATTGCACGGGACTCATGGACCCTTTACACCAGGGGTATTGAATTAAAATGTACAGGTCCGAGTAAAATTTTTTTCCAGCAGACGTCCGAATCACATATTTGTGTAAAGGCTCAGATCCTTCCCATCACAGTCCCCCCCCCCCCTTATCACAATGCTGTTCTTACATCAGTGTTCTCAGTCCCCCGCACATCACAGTTTTCCCCTTCACAGTAGTGTACTGAACTCCCTTTATTCACAGCAGTGTCCTCAACCCCCCTTTCAAATAATCACCCCCCCCCCTCATCTGCCCCCTTCACATCAGCCCCACCACACACACACACACACAAACACACAAAACACTGCCCCCCCCCTTCACATCACCTCCCTCACACACAGCACTGCTCTCCTTCACATCTCCTGTCCCTCTTCACATTACCCACCACAGCACTGCCCCCTCACATACCAAATACCCCCATAGCACTTCCCTCCTTCACACTACATATACTCCCACAACATTGCCCATCTAAAATTTACAAATCCCCCACAGCACTGCGCCCCCGTTCACATCACCCGTCCCCTCTTCACATCACCCCCCCCACCGCACTGCCCTCTCACATCACAAATACACCCCCTGAACACACATACACAGTAGTGTGCTCTGCACTGTTCACATCTCTCCCCCACAGCACTGCCCCCCTTCACACACCGCATAGCACTGCCCCACCCACAAATCACCTACCCTCATTTTACATCACCTGCCCCTTTCACATCACTCCCCCACTGCCCCCCTTTACATCACCCCCCCCCACTGAACTACCCCCCTTTACTTACCCCCTACTGCACTGCCCCCCCCCTCATATCACAAACACCCCCTCTCCACATCACCCCCCTCCCCACAACACTGCCTCTCTTCACAGCCCCCCCATAGCACTATCCTTCTTTACATCAACCCCCCCCCCCCCCAGCCTTGCCCCCTTTATATCACCCCCCGCACAGCATTGCCTCCTACAGTGATGTACTCTGCCCTCTTGACATCCCCCCTCCCCTCCAGTAGTATCCTCTGCCCCCCTTCACACTCCTACCTTAGACAACAGAGAGCAGGAGGAAGGATAGAAATGCACCAAGTGCGGGAGACACAGCTCAGTACTGGAAGGACGGCTGGAGCGGAAACTGCAAGAGTTTACTTTCCAGATTACCCAGCAGCTGATGATCCTAGCAACCAATCACATGCAGCTTAATATGAATAGGTAACCACCTTCAGCTCCTGCTCCCGCCGTACACCCAGTGCTGAGCTGTGCCTCCCTCACGTGGTGCATTCCTATCCTGCCTCCCGCTCTCCGTGCTGTCTTGAGAATGACAGCGGCAGAGGCTGGGAGATAGAAGCAGCTCCTAAATGGCCCGACCAGGTCCAGATGGGACAGCAGCTCAGTCCACATTTGGACTGCGGTCCGCCATTTAGTGATGCCTGCTTTATACTATAGTTCCCAGAGGACACTGAGGCAGAGTGGGAGTGGTGAAATAGCTTTTACCAGACTGCTCTAAGAACGTCTTCCTCTTGATGCCACAGGAGTCCATGTGGGTACATCTGCCTGTGTGCCCAAATACAGAATCAGCAGGAGACCAAACCAGTGGGAACTGGGACTGAAGCCTGAGGGCGGTATAGTGCTACCCCTGGGAGGGCTGCTTAAGGAATCAGTACCCCATTGAGTGCCCCAACCTAGCAAGTCTTCCGACACCTCTGACACCCTGGGTTAAGACATTTTGGTAGTGAGCAAACAATCAGGAGCACCCACGCAAGTTAGGTAAAATAGTTAGGCTTAGTTTACTGAAGCATTTAAAGTAGAAGAATCCAATAACATAAACTGGTCACTGATTAAAGTTCTGATTAGACAATTAGGACAGTTAAAGAGGAAATAATAGCAGAGAGCAGGGTATAATGAACAATTTATACTCAAGCAAACTCTGTTTAGATTGACACCTATGGGAAGAGGTAGAAGAAGAGCAGAGAAATTACCCTTTCTTATGTCAGACTACTCCCTTCTGTACCTTAGCAGCACAGATCTACAGAAAAAGATATAACACTGTACTTAATTCAGCATAAACCTTCTACCCATTCACATGACAATGAGTGTAGGTAAGGCCCTTAAAGCCTCCCTATTTTTACTCTCCTGTGGGGAGAGGAAGTAAAATTTAGTAACTTTTCAGTGAAGAAGTCTTGCGTCTTCTTCTAGCTCTTTATTAATAAACTGCAGGTATCCTAATAAGCAGAGTGAAGTTTATACAGATGTATCCTGAGAAGTAAGGAGAAAAAAGTGTGCCTGTGGTATCCTGATGCAACGTGAACACTGTTGCTGCCTGGCAGGGAGTGAGTGCAGCACAGAGTTCGACAGGTGTAGGTGATGAGAAAGATAATAGAAAAATAGTACAGCGCAATCCTAGTGGTAAAATTATATAATCATGCAGAGTCCCAGTGTTAATAGGTGTCCATATAAACAGATAAAAGTCTCCAGTGTAAAGTGGTCCTAGGGAAATTCCATAAGGTGCTTGTCTCCACGAGTGCTCATGCAATCCCACCACCTGTTCACACTGCCGCTCACCTTAACAAAGAGACCCTACAGGGTCAACCAGCATGTCATCTCAAAATCAAAGCATCCTCACACTTTCTTCCTTAAGCGTAGTAAATGATTACACCTCCGATGCACTGTCAGCTCCTCAAACAATGTTACCAATATGTGTAGGAGAAAAGAAAGAACGATCTAATGCTCTCTGTATGCAATCAAGCACTCTTTAATCCATATAAGTAAACAACTCACATTTTTTAAGAAAATAACAGCACATATCTGCAGAGTTTGCAAGCAGGCGTGCATCAGGTCCACCAACCCGGAAGAGTGAGAGGCGGCCGCGGGTCACGTGACGTCCCTCGTACGTATTACGTCCGTAAAAGTAAGCGGGACTTCTTCAGCGAGGGTCCATGATGTTATGAGAAAGATAACATTGTCTGCATGCAGTGTCTCTGATTATAAGAGGGTGAGCAAGTGCTCACACACCAATCCTTTCAATTTTTAATAATGCAGAAAGGGTGAAGCTCTGCAGCAGGCTTCTACAGGGTCCTGGCTCAAGGGATGGTGCCCGACTTCGCATTTCATAGCTGGATCTGGCATGGATGTGATGAAAGCGGCCTCCAGGCTGCTGCTGAATGACCAGAAGTAGCTGGCAGTGGATGCTTCCTTACACACATGTGGCAACTCTCTAGCACAGGCCGCCACCTGCTTGTAGATCCAGGCTGGGGTTCCAAGAGAATGATTTTGGCCCAACACAGGCTTTTTATTCCCTCTCCCAGCAGTCACCTCTCTCACTTCAGCCAGCTGGTAGTTATAGTCCTTTACAGTCCAGTTTGCATGTGAAACTCGAGTCCTGGGACTACAGTTCTCTGGATGCTTTGCTCCCTGGGGTTACTCACTCTGCTAACAGGAGATGACAAAATAAAGTCCAAGCTGAACACTAGGGGGAAACAGTCTCATTGCAGCAAATGCTGTATAATGGCCCCTGACAATAGGGTTGTCACCTCATCCCTTTAAACCAGGACACATATTAGTTACACAGGTTCTGATGCTAATATAATGCACATAAGGCACTAAGTGGGTTTAATTACCACCTTAATCTGCCACAGAACCTGTGTAATTAATGTGTGTCCTTTTTAAAGGGATGAGGTGGCAACCCTACCTGACAATGCAGGCTGCACTAGCCAGCTCCGGCTATAGCGGTGACAACAGGGGAAACGCTGCGGAAACCACGGAGATCGCATCAAAATTGCTTTTGCTGCAGGGAGATGAAAGTGTCCTCTCACCTTCCTCTCTTGCACTGGAGTCATCTGTGCAAAACAAGGGGGAGCTTTTCTACAGCAGCAATTTAACAGCCGCATCACAGGAATCCGGCTTACTGCTCATTATTTGCATACTGATTAGCGGAAACTGAGTTGCTGGAAACAGGATACTTAGTACATAGCACTGATACTTCACCTATACTGCACTCTGGTATATCAAGACTGTTGTTAAGTGCACCAATGCTTCTCAAAGGCCCCCTCCCATTTCTACTACTTCTTAAAGGGGTACCCCCATCAAGTTAGCCTAGGCCTAGTACAGTTGCCATTAAGGCACCTTAACAGTATAGTCTCCTGAACGCAATAAATTGAGCCATATTACTGACCCTAGCTGCACTTAGGTGACCTTGGTACTGTTTACTGATCTGAGTGCAAAGAGTCTTCTCATGCCTAATGCTTGCTACTGAATCACCTCGTACACCAAATTGTGTTATTACTCATACCTCCCAAATTTTTGAGATGGGAATGAGGGACACTTATTCGCAAAAATATGTAGGTATTGGACACACACCCTGGCTTGCCCCTTAAAGGAGAATTATTTAAAAAAAAAAATGATTAGTGAAACTCACACGTGCTTTTTTTTTTTTTTTTGGGTTTGGCACTGGGAAACACCTTTTGAAAGATAAAAAGTGAATTTTATTTACAACTAAATAGATCAGACCAAAATGAGGGACAAATGAGGATGAAAGAGGGACAGAGGGACTTTGTTCCAAATCAGGGACAGTCTCTTGAAATCAGGGACTGTTGGGAGCTATGTTATTACTATAGCCAATCCATCTTTATGCTTTCTCTCAAGATCATCTATATTGTGTGACAATATACTAAGACATGCCTTTATTAACCTGTTTAGTGCCTGTTTCTTGACATACTGCCAGTACTGGGCATCAGGTATTACTGTCAGTGATTTTCTGTGCTATTGAATACTTTGTGTACACAACCTAGTGTGTAGAAGGGGCTGAAGTTCTTGAGGAGGTTGAGACAGAGAACAAAGGACCCATCCTAACCACTTGCTCCTATGGGGGTACAGCTACAATATTTTTATAGGGCACCTTGATACCTGTGTGTTTTTCACATTTTGTATACCAACTTAATGCCATTTTATAGTTTACAATATTTTGTAAGTTATGAAAGGATATTTAGCACCTACCTTTTAACTTTCATTATTTTACATAGTGAATCAGCCCTATAATAATATTGTCGCGCTCTCCCGTCATATGTATTTATCATTTGGTTACGTCTCCTTTCGAAATGCATGATAAGAGTTTTAAATAAATAAAAAAAAAATGTCTGTGAAATTTTATCTCACTTCTAATCCTTCTGATAGCCTGTGACACAGGACAAGAAATAAGGGGAACAGTTGTCACTGACAGACAGTAATAGGAAATTGATAGAGTAGTCTTTCTCAACCTTTTTACCCCAGAGAAACTCTTCAAATAACTTTTAGGTCCAAGGGAACCCTTGCTAAGCTTAGTCCATCAAGGAAATTACCCCTTACAATGGTAGGTCCCAGGGAACCCTTGCTAAGCTTAGTCCATCAAGGAAATTACCCCTTACAATGGTGGTCAGTAGTCAGGATGCCACAATTCAGTGGGGAGTCTTCCTTGCAGTCAGAATACACTGATCAGAGCTTCAGACATTAGCCTGTAGGCTTTAGCAAGTGGGCAAAACCCAACAGGGTAGATGTACAGAAGTTGATCAACGGATTGACTTTTGCTTAACCAAAGTGCTCATATATGGATTGAAATTCAGCCAATTTATTGATGAACTGGCCAAAGTTCGAACTATGCATGGCCAGCTTAATACTGCCAAGAGGACCTTAAAATATGCAAGCACCATCAAATGAGAGGTTGAGCTTCCACACTTCAAGGGCCACCAGGAACCTCTTGAGGTACCCCACGGTTTCATTGACCAATGGCTTAAAATGGCTGTGATAGATATTCAAGGTTTTACCCATTCTACTGAAAAACGTGGAGAAGTATGCAGTGCAGAGATAGGCATTCATAAAGAATTGTGCAACTCTTAATTCACATATTTGTGTGGCTATGATTTACAATGACAAAGAGCAGAGCTTATGTGGACAGGCTAGAGAATTAATTTGAAGATTTTCACCATGTGGAATAAATTTATTGCAACATGTAGAATGTCCTGAGGATTGTGGCTCTAATGAAGGAATGCAGAGACACTGACATTGAGGAATTTCCATATGACAATACATGTCTGCATTTTGAACATGCCTAATGCAGTGCAGGATTGGATAATAAGAAAATATAAATTACCTTTTTTATCATTGGCTTCTCCCTTTTAGATTGTAAGCTCACATGAGCAAGCCCTCCTAAATCCATTTTTATTGAATTGTATTGTAACTGTACTATCTCCCTTTATTTTGCAAAGCGCTGCACAAACTGATGGAGCTATATAAATCCTGCATAATAATAGGATACAAGAATTGGAACATTCATATACAAAGAGTTGGGTGTCTTTTTCTGCAGATTTACTGCTGTATCTTTAGCACCTTTTATTTCACACTTCTGGTGCAATTTCACTCATTTATTAAAACATTTATGGAAAAAAAAGTGTTAAAATTGACTTATATAGGCACGATGTCACTGTTTTCATCCAATCTGCTTTTAGAAGCAGTTTCTGGTGAATCCTCACTTTAGAGGACCTACAAAAATATCAGTTTATACAAGGAAAAATTAAGTGAATCCAAAGATAGATATAACTCATGAATGACCTCATTTTACTAAATCTGAAATGTACTTTAATAAGCCCCGGAAGATTTTACCCCCATTCCGACCAGGGGGTATTTTGCGATTCGGCACTGCGTGACTTTAACGGACAATTGCGCGGTCGTGCGACGCTGTACCTAAACGAATTTGGCGTCCTTTTTTTCCCACAAACAGAGCTTTCTTTTGGTGGTATTTGATCACCTGTGCGATTTTTTGATCACGCACTATAAACAAAAAAAGAGCGTCAATTTTTGCAAAAATAGCAATATTTTTCACATTTTTTTATATGAAATTCCCCCCAAAAAAATGTAAAAATCAAAATTTTTTAACATTTTCGGCCAATTTGTTTTATGCTACCTATGTTTGGTAAAAAAAATCGCAAAAAGCGTATTTTGATTGGTTTGCGCAAAAGTTATCGCGTTTACTAACAAAGGGAAAGATTTTTGTCATTTTTGTTGTTTTTTTTTTAACGCGTAATGGCGGCGATCTGCATTTTTTTTGCGGTACTGCGACATTGCGGCGGACAGATCGGACCCTTGACTGACATTTTTGACACTTTTGGGGTTACCAGTGACATTTCTACAGTAATCAGTGCTATATATATGCACTGTTACTGTAAAAATACACTGGTAGTGAAGGGGTTAACTTTATTTGGGAGGGAGGGGCTGTGTGTGTCCCTAGGGGCGTGCTTTCTACTGTGATTGGCTGTGGCTTGAGCTGTAAGGACACTGATCAACGGATCTACATAGTAGATCCATGTGATCAGTGTCTTTACAGCGAGGAGAATGACAGGCAGCTTGTTTACACAAGCTGCCTGACATTCTCCCTCTCCCCCGCCGATCGCCGAGTGGCCGGCGGACATCGGGTCCGCTGGTCACACGCGCGGGGGGGTCCGTGACCACGCGGGAGCGGGAGCGCGCCTCCGGGGGCGCGCGCTCGCTCCCTAGACCCTCACAAGCAAGCAACGTAGCCCTACGTTAGTTTGCCTGTGAGGGGCTGACCGCCGACGTAGATAGTCGTGCGGCGGTCGGCAAGTGGTTAAGTATTAACCAAGGGCAAAACTTTTTTTGGAAGTTTCGGATAGGCTGTGGAAGGATTAGAACCCTTATTAGCCTTTTATTGGTGTTGGTGTCCTTGATAAATACCTTTGCTTTGTCTGTTTACCATAGCGACCAATCTTACTGGGAGTAAAAATGAAGGGAAATGTACGAGTTTTGAATCTGACCAGAAAAGGAATAGCAGAGTAATCTTCCAATGGGGAAACTCATTTTTTTTTAGATTTGGTCTCAGTTCATACTGTGTCTACAGGACAGGAAGTGAAGAAATATCTTGAAAAATCTCTTTGTGGCAAAAAAGTACAAGGGTTTTAAAAGGGTTTAAAAAAGTAGAAGGGTTCTAAAATGGAAAAATGCTGGTTTTAGATTACCTTAAATACTTCAAAACTTCCCCAGATTACATTTATTGCTCACAGGCTGCTGTTCTCAGTGAAAAAACTCATCCTTTCTATGAATCCTTTCTAGCATTATCAGAGATATGGAAAGTAAAGGGAAATACAACATTATACAGTTGTCACCTGAACAGAAGGTGAGAAGAAATCTCCCAATGAGGGATTTCCTCCCACTTTGCAGATGATTTCCTCTCTGTATTCTACTGTTATGTTTCCAGGACAGTAAACTAAGTGAAATCACCCTAAGGGACATTTTACACTGCTGCACTGCGTTTTGGCTACAGCTGGGGTGTACTTGTGGTTTTCGTGCGGGTTGCCCATGGTTTCCTATGCACTAGTATCTTTTGCAAGTTTGGTGCATTTTCTGAAAGCATACCAAAAGTACTGCTTGCTGCATCTTTGGTAAATTTTCAGAAAATGAGCCAAAAACTGCTGGGCGTAATAGACAGTCTATGCGAAACTGCAGGTAACCCACACAAATATTGTGGGGAAACCAGAAATGTGGCCAAACCAAATGCCTGATTCACACTTGTGAGATTTCAGATGCAAATTGAGTATCACATGACAAAGGAAATCCCCTTGTTTTCAATGGTGCCCATTCACATCAATGCAACTCAGCACGGTGTGATTTTGGAAATGGGTCCTGTACTACTTGGTGCAATTCCAGTGCAAATTTGGCCATATAAACAAGCAAAAAATTGGGGGAGCAAACCATGAACATGTATATCTAAAGCCGGTGCAGCTATGGACCAAGCAACATGTATATTAAAAAAGAATAGCGCATATTTAATAGTCATTTCTTTTGCAAGGTTGCGCTATTCTTTTTTAATAAATTTGGCCATATAGACTTCAATGGAAATGCTTCTATACTTTTTTCTTTCTTTTTTCTTGTAGCAGCAAATATGTTTATTATTGGTCAAAACCAAAATTGCATCAAAGACACATCAAAATCATGTCAAAAATAGGTCAAATGCAAAAAAAAAAAAAAAATAGGTCAAATGCAACCAAGGCACACTACATAATCACACTGAAAATCAGGTCCAATCACAGTCGCAGAGGTGTGAACCTAGCCTAACAGGACAGCGATAAATAGCAATAAAGTCCTGACAGTGGTCTTAAAGTAGATATAAACCCTAAATGAATGACAATTAGTGTGCTAAAGCACAGTGTATCATGAACAATTCCATTTTTTTTTAAATAAAATACTTGTTTTCACCTTTTTTTTTTTTTTTATATATCATATTATATAAAATAATATATATATTTTTGTATATCAGCACTTATAATCTCCTGCAGCCTATTTGCAAGCACATTCTACATGCTTGCACTCCAGCAATGACTGCATATAATTTATTGGGGCAGGTTTTCTTATGGTGCCAACAGTGGACCATGCCTGCGCAATGTATGTAGAATCAGCCACTTGTAGTTGCCATCAGAATCCAGGGTGACAAAACAGTGAAAGTGAAAAAATGTCACCAGCACACCATGGATCTCCAAATAGGCTCAAAAACAATGTTTCCTTCATCAGGCATTGGACAAATTGAAATACATTGACCAAACTATTTAAAGAACCATCCACAAATTAGTAAATCAGATAAAAGCTAGGCCCCGCTCCCTGACATCATGGTGACATCATACTCCTGCCATGGACATACATACAATTAAAAAATGACATAACAGTTCAATACATTCACATTAGCAGCAAAAAATAGCAATCAAGTCAGCCCACAGTATAGCAGGGCATAAGCATAGATAGGGTGACAACACAAGAGTGCAATCAGGACACACCCTAAAACAGGAGGTGTTTGAACAAGAACCTTCATGGCAGGATTATCAGGCATTATTTTAATGAAAGCTGCAGATTCAAAAGTATTGAAAACAACTTTTGAAATGACTATAAAGTGTTAAAACAAATGTAGTGCTAACCCTGGTAATAGCTGGTTCCCCACAAGCACCAGTCCATGCACACTGGCTCCAATATCTCAGTCTAGGGGTTGTCCTCTTAAACTTTATTGCCTAAAGAATTTAAACAAGAGAGGGTTTAGGGCATGGGATACAAACATTTGCACCAGTGGTGGCCGCTCCATTAAAGGCGCAGGGGCGCTGCCCCCCCTAATCCATGTGCCCGACCCCTAATCTATATGTAGGGTGCTGGATGCATGGATTTCAAAGTTTTTATTTTTTGAAGCACATGATTAGAGCCTGAGGCTCTAATTGGCTTAAAGAAAAGGTGGACTCAGGGTGGGGGGGGGGGGCTTCAGTGCGAGTGATGGAGCCAGGTTTGTTTACCACCCCCCAAAAATTTGAGCACCAGCTGCCACTGATTTGCACAGTACCAGAAGGTCATGTTTCTCTAAGCTCCCATCAACTGACTCTGCTGAGGACACAAGGGAATGGCTACTACTCTGAGACCCTTTGAAAGCCATCTCAGTCCATAGCTATCTCTGGCATATACTTTCCAAAAGCACATGGTCACCCAGGACCACTGTATAAGGCCAGTACTCACAAGTCCCAGCCTAGCTGCACACCTTAGAGCTTCTACGGGTCACTTCTCAGTGCAGGAGACAGTGTTTCCCCAGACCAGATCTCATAGGGTGAGGTACCACATCCCTCTCCTCAATTAGATTGCTTCAGGCTCTCAACTCTGCCACAGCTGAGACCTAAAAAAAAGCTATTCAGTCCCTTGGCTGCATTAGAGGGACAGCAGCCTCAGAGAAGTTGGAGCCCTCCAGCACAAAGGAGATAACTGCTCCTGGTCTCCAAACTATTTGTCACCTTCCTCATTCACCTTCTGGGCAACCTCTTCCTGGGATTGGCTAGGGCATGATAAATATTCAGGTTGATCATCTGACAATTAGCCCTATGTTCTGGAAACTTCTTTCAGAAGCAAGGAGAAGCAGTCAAACTCCTAGCCTGTGAAACCCTGAACAGACCAGAACAAACAATCACTACTCCCTTGACTAAAAAAGGAGTCAAAAACAAAATTTACCTTGCAACCTACACTAGGAAGACGCTACGCTAATTTGAGATTTTAATGATTGGGTTTACATATACAGTACTTAACTCAGTTCCTACTCTATCTGAAAAAGATAGACTTACAAGGAACCCTGTACTGAGAGAAATATGCGGGCTGCCACTGCTCGCTACCTTGGTTGATGTCCCCAATGACGTAGTCGGATATGACGAAACGCGTCGGAGCATGACCATACGGCATCCTTAGTTACTGCCAAAGAGGTGGATGTACATCCGGAGGAACTTTTACTGCGGTGTGGAGCCTGGAATTAGCGTCCGAAGGGTGAAGGGTGACTGGCTTTATGTGCATGATGACCACTATTTACAAGTGAGTGCAATGTGATTAGCTATGTTTTAATAAAGAAAGTTTTTAACGCTATTGCACTAGTGGAGGCCTTTTTATTTCCACATGTACCGGAGTGATGCAGTCCTGTCTATGAAATTGAGGGGTGATGTTGGTGTGATCTCTGCAATTTATGCCCTCTGAGCTTAGCCATGAGAGTGGGTAAGCATCTCCTGTTGGTGAGTTTTCAATTCAGGCATTTCCATGGCATGGTGGTGGTGAAGAGTGGGGTGACCCCCCTAATATCACGTCCATCAAAATATTCTTTGTATCAAGTGCATTATACAGTATGTTTAAGCATATGAACTCTATATGGACTTTCCTTTGGATGATTCTTTGATTTTATAACTCTTAGTCATTTAATGGTCACATGTGGGTTCAAGTTCTCATATATGTTTATATACTCTTATGTGGTGGTGGGGTGTGTTCCACCATTCCTGCGCTACTGAAATTTGTTTGATGTTCAACATATGTAACTCTATACTCGAGAGGACTGTCAGAGACTGCAGACCTAATAGAAAAAATCATGGTCAGGGCCTGTGGACATGCTACATTTGTGACTGGAGACATGCTACAGAAGACAATACAAAGCTAGTAACATGTTACATGAGGCTTATATACATCATTACCCCTAATCAATTGTTCCACTGGAGACTGCTGAAATCCAAGGACTGCACATCCCAAACCAAGGGGCTGCATGCATTCCTCAGACCACAGGTTGGGCACTAGGGCTCTAGACATATACCTCTTGGTGAATGGCTCTTGGATGAAACTCTCATTGTAGTGATTTCCGGCCAATTACATCGACAGTGGCATGTGAATTATAAAAAAAATCTCTGACTATAAACTTAAAGCAAAGTTCCAGCCTCAAAAAAAGAAAAAAATTACTGTAGCTGCTGACTTTTAATATAAGGACCCTTACCTGTCCAGGGATCCCGCCTTGTTGGTCCCCAGAAGCCGATTTATTCATCGGCACGGGTGCAGGCGCCACCGTTGTAACTAAGAGAAAGCGGCAGTGAAGCCTCCAGACTCCTTCTGCACATGCACGAGTCGCTGCTCTTTCTGATTAACCCCGTCATCTTCTGGGACACACACAGGTCCCAGAAGGCAGCGGGGGGGGGGGGGGGCAATGCAGATGCAGGAAATTAAGTACCTCGCCGCGGCGGGGTTAGGACAGAAGTACAGCTATGTACACTAGAAAATAGAAGAAAAAAATATATATCCAAAAACGAGGGGGGAATGGGGTGGTCTTTTGTTTAAGACCTAGATGTATTTTTGGGTGGAATTCTGCTTTAAAGTTGGGCTCCAGGGAAAGCAAAAATGATTCCTTGCAGTGAAGCTGTGCCCGCACTGCAATAAATAATTGCAAGGTGTGGATGCCAGTCTGGAAGAGTGAGAGCTTCCAGGCAGAAAACATTTTCATGCAGACTTTCCTAGGTAATGCCAACATGTGATGCTAAACCTCCATGGTTGAAAGAATTCAATCAATGAAAGAGACCATTGCTTCCACAAAGATCAAGAGTCCTTCTCTACAGCCTGTTGACAGAGAACAGGCTTTTCTACTCAAGCTGTGACTGCCTTTTGAAGAAAGCAACTGTAAAGGCCCATAAACATGATAAGAAAATCGGAAGTAAAATTTAGTAGGACGAACGATCTGCCGATTTTCTGATTGTTAGTATAGTGCTTTGACAGCCGATTCTGACTTTTCAGACGACAAAAACGGAAGGTGCAGGCTATAAAATGTTTATCGTACGTGAACCTAATGTCCAATTTTCATTTAATTAGTACAGTTTTAGTCTGAAAAAAATCGAAAGAGCAAGACTACTCATGCTTGGAAATGAAAGAATACGTACAAAACCATTCAACACATGACATCACTTCTGAAGTTGTATTCTGTCATAAAAAAGTTTTCTTGTGTTGACTAATCTCTTCACTTTCGATATGAAACTAGCATGCAACAAAACAACTGAAGAATATTCGTCCGATAATCTGATTGTGTGTACGAGGTCTAATGGCCCGAATACACGATAAGAAAATCGTCCGATAATTTCCGTTCAGCGAGCGATCGGCCGATATTCTACTCGTTAATGCCCAGCCATCAATGAGCGATAACGATATTGTGAACAAAAAATACCGTTTGAAAAACCCGAAAAATTCTGTCGTCTCGTTTGCGAATGAACGATATTCTATACATTGGTGTTGAGGTCGTTCATTCGAAATCTGTATAACTTCATCACTCATGTCTGGAAATATTTTTCGATTCGACTGTTTCGATGGTCGGTGGGTAAC
The DNA here is from genome assembly GCF_965119305.1 of Pelophylax lessonae. Lineage (NCBI taxonomy): Eukaryota > Metazoa > Chordata > Amphibia > Anura > Ranidae > Pelophylax > Pelophylax lessonae. The sequence continues at coordinate 326,529,483 of NC_138772.1, forward strand.
GGTCGGCCGTGTATGTTGGCAACATTTTCGACCAACAAATACTTTTTCAAAAGTCGGTGGTCAAATGATCGGGCGATATTTTAATTGTGTATTCAGGCCATTAGACTTCACAGGCCCTTTGTTTTGATGCATATGGAATACATTTAGTGGATTTAAACTGAAAGTTCATTTGGGCTTTAAATGCATTGAGCCTCTAACTATATAACTTTTTTTTCCCTTGTTGTTTATAGATTTTCCAACATGATAATGATGTTACGAAGCAAATGCTATGGGCCTTTTTATAACCCACACATGGCCTGATAATTGAATAATCATTATAAGAGATGCTCTAATTAGGCTTTCTGCAGCAATAGGGTCTGCATTTTGCCACAGCTATAGCAAAGTAATACAGACTATTAGAATGCGCTTGTAAAAAAAAAGTATAATAAAACCTGCTAAATCCAAATTTTTTCTGACCACAAATAGAAGACATCTCTGGCTGCAAAAGTATAAAACAAAGAAAGAAAAAATGACAAGAAGGGTGAGTATTGGGTTGGACTGTTAAATGCATCAATTTTATTTACTGGTGTGCACTTGCAAAAGTTACAGCCATGTAAGGTAGCCGAATAGCCATTGCATTATATTGCTGACGGGATTTAGGTCTGCTTTATCACCCTCTCACACCCACAGGGATAGAAATGGCAAAGAATATTTTCATACTGATAATAATAAGGTCTCTTGGGAAACAGGTTTTCGTAGTATAAGAAAAGAGTTGGAACTCATTTGCTGTATTCATACTAAAAATTAAATAGTCTAGCAATGAAAGGAAATTAGTTACTCGATGAAAATAAAAATTATAATTTTATTTTTTTTTCTATCTCTTTTTTGTCTTGTGGGCAAAATGTTTTAACATTGGTATGTACTGCACATTATTTTCAGCTCTCCGTGGTCTCCCTCCTATTTATTGAATATATATGAGCTTATGAGATGGACAGGATTCCTTGCCCTGCAGCAGTGTGAGTCACTGTGAGAGTGTGTTCATGTTGTTGTAAATGAAACGCTTAAGGTCACAAAACTGAAGGCTAGTTTTAAATGCTGCTGACATCGGTCCGACAAAGAATTTCATCTTATCTATTAACATCTTTACTAGGACATCATAATACTGATGTCCCTAGCTAAAAGATCAAACGCAAAAAAAAAAGAAACATTAGGCTACATTCACATGGCTGTAGGACTGTAAAATTTTACTGATCATTAGGCAAGGAAAAAAAGTTTCTAGCGAAAATGATCAGTAAATAAATCTGTTTTTTAATGCGTAAAAAATGTCCTGTTCTTTTTCTCAATGGTATACGTGTATACGCATGTCTTCGGATGCAGTTTTTTGAATTTTGTGTTACAGATCTGTGAGCAGTGCATCAATGTCTCCATTGAAACAATGCAATTGTGTTCAGATCCATAAACAACAAAATGGTTGTAAATGCATTTTTTTTTCCAACTATGTTAATGAGGCCTAAGGCCCTGTTCACACCTGAACATTTTTCCGCTCTTAAAACGCTGAACTCTGAAGTCTCAAAACACTCAACAAGCAAGATCCCATTCATTTCAATAGCCCCTGTTCACATCTGAGCATTTTGTCGCCTGAAACAAAATGCCTGAAGCTCAAAAAAGTACATGAGCTTCTTTTTTGGCAGATTACAAGTGTTTTAGTTAGATGTTAATGCCTGCCTCCAAAAACGCCTGAAAAAACGCCTTAAAAATGCAAAAAAAATGCGTGAAAACCGCCCAAAAAAACGCCCCAAAACACGCCTGAAAACGATACGCCTAGGTGGGAATGGAGCCTAAAGGTATAAAGCTAACTTTAAGGCAAAAACAAAACAAAAACAAATATACTTAGTCCCCGTTCACATGCAGGCGACGCTACTTCCAGGGGCGACCTCCACCGCGACCTCGGAGCGGCCGCCACGGACTTCATAACATTGAAGTCTATGGCGGTCGCCTCCTGGTCGCCCCAAAGAAGCTCCGGACCCTTTTTCTAAGTCGGAGCGACTTGTGTCCGGGTACGCAGCTTCCCTATGGAAGGCGACCAGGTCGCCTCACAGGTCGCCTAAGTGTGAACGGGGGCTAAGTTGTCACTTGTTGAATGTTTTTGTACAGTTTTGTATATTTCCTTCCAATTAAAATTCTGTACACTAGTTTTGAAAAATGTCAGCAGCCCATAGAAAAAGTTAATTTGTAATCTTTCCTCGACAGATGCCAGTAACAATCACCTGGAAAAAAAGTACTAAAAACGTTCTTAATATACTATATACTACACTGCTCAAAAAAAGTAAAGGAAGACTTTAATCATAGTATAGCATCAAGTCAAGTAGACTCCTGGGATATTGATCTGGTCAGTTAAGTAGCAGAGGGAGTTTTTAATCAGTTTAAGCTGCTTTGGTGTTAATGAAATTAACATCAGCTGCACTAGATGGGCAATAATGAGACGACCGCCAAAACAGGAATGGTTTTACAGGTGGAGGCCATTGCCATTTTTTTCCCCATCATTTCCCTATAGTTTTTTACTAGTTTTGCATTTGGCTAGGGTCAGTGTCACTACTGGTAGCATGAGGCGATACCTGGACTCTATAGAGGTTGAACAGGCAGTCCAACTCCTCCAGGATGGCACATCAATACGTGCCATTCCCAGGAGGTTAGCTGTGTCTCTCAGCACAGTCTCAAGAGCCTGGAGGAGATTCTAGGAGACAGGCAATTACTCTAGGATAGCTGGACAGGATCATAGAAGGTCCTTAACCCATGAGCAGGACAGGTATCTGCTCCTTTGTGCAAGGAGGAACAGGATGAGCACTGCCAGAGCCCTACAAATTTACCTACAGCAGGCCACTGATGTGAATGTGTCTGAGCAAACAATCAGAAACAGACTTCATGAGGATGGTTTGAGGGCCTGACTTCCTCCAGTGGGCCCTGTGCTCACTACCCGGCACCATGGAGCTTGATTGGCATTTGTCACTGAACACCAGAATTGCCAGATCCGCCACTGGCGCCCTGTGTAATAGTATTAGACAAAAGCTGAGTGTCCGTTAACTTGTACTTGCAAAGGGTAGGTGCTTTGATTACTTTTCTTATTAGTGTTTCTGGTTTGTGACCTAGTTTGATAGCGTATTTTTTGATTCTTGGTTGATCTCTCAGCTGGGACACCTTTTCTTTTTTTGATTGTCTAGGCTATATTATTACATCAAGTGGCAAAGCTAGACATTCTTTCACCCAGGGCCCCTCCTAATCCACTGTGGAGGTGAGGCTTGAAATCACTACATTTTTCAGTCATGGCTGGCTTAAAAAATGCGTGCCCTGCTGGGTTTTTTTTTGTTGCGGTGGCGCCCCCTTCTAATCTGCTGCAGAGGTGACTAGGGAGATGGTGATGTGTGCTGCAAAAAGTGGGTGTGGCTAAATTATGCTACATATTAGGCATTAGGCACTCACTTGCTGTCCCCTGTAAGTCAGTGTCCACTCAGTTTCCCCTGACTGAATGTGAGAGGGATGTGTAAAAGAGAGGGGGTGAGAGAGAGAAGGGGCGTGAGAACGAGAGGGGGGTGTGAGAGAGAGAATGGGCATGTGAGAGAAAGAGAGGGGGTGTGAGAGGGAGAGAGAGAGAAAGGGGTGAGAAAGAGAAAGAGGGTGTGAGAGAGACTGAGAGGGGGGGTGAGAGAGAGACGTGGAATGGAAGAGAGAGAGAGAGAGTGGGTGTGAGAGAAAGAGGGGATGAGAGAGAGAGGGAATAGAAAGAGAAGGGGAGGTGAGAGGGAGAGGTAGAGAGAGTGGGGTGAGAGAGAGTGGGGGTGAGAGGGGGCGTGAGAGAGAGAGGAGTGAGAGAAAGAGAGGGTGAGAGAGAGAGGGGAGAGAAAGGGAGGGTAAGAGGGAGAGAATTGGGGTGAGAGAGAGGGGGGAGAGAGAGAGAGAAAGAGAAAGAGGGGTGACAGAGAGAGAGAAAAGGGGGGTGAGAGAGAGAGAGAGAGAGGGGGGGCACATGTCACTGACTGAGAGGGACGTGAAAAACTTAAAAACCCATGACATGAACTCTTCCCCTATCCCCCTTTATTTTACCCCTTAATCCTCCAAAAACCTCCCCTCCTCCCCCTTCCCATACAAGCTCAACTGGTTTGGCAATGCTAACATGTATTTGATGCTGATTGATATTTCCTTATTAAACATTTTCATCCTCAGCTTTGGAATGTTAAATAATGCTTGTGAAAACAGGGGAAATAGTTTGAGATATCTAAACGGGTCACGGTCACGGTCACATGTCTGCTGGCAAGCATGTCTGATAGAACAAAGTCCTTGGTTTACACCTAAAACTGTCTCTGATCTAATATAGAAAAAATATGTAATTGCAATATGGTGAAAACTTTGGATGGATATGGGGTGTTTTAGGGCAATATCTATACACATCCTAAAATCAATGCTTTGTCATCATTATTGATAGTTATTCTATAACGGGTAAGAGGCTACTCCAAGGTGATCATTTTTGCTATTTTGGCCATTTAGATCTATTTTTTTACTTTTTTTTCCTGGGTGACCCCATGTGCATTTGGGTCTCTTAAATTATTATTATTATTATCATTATCATTATTATTATTGTTATTATTAATATTATTATGCATCATTTTTTGGAGAGCTAAGATCGTTCCAAAAATATATTTTTTCTAGCATAATAAAGGTTTTTTTGATAAAATTTATATTATTTTTGTGGATTGTGGTTTTTAACCTACTGTGTGTCAATAAGCCTATTTTCTCAAGTTCCCATGTTCATTTAAATATTTTTGAAATTTCCACTGGTTTGGGTAGAAAATGTATACATCCCAAAATATTGATACAGAAAGTTTTCTGTGCACTAGCAGATGTCAGTGATTGGTAAACCTTGTAGCTGGCTAACGTTTGAGAATTTTTTGGTATTTGTAATTTTTTTTCTCCTGAGCAATCTGCTACCCACAGTTTCCAGTGGTTCCCAGTTTTAAGCAACCAAAAGATGCAATTGAAATCAATTTTACTGCATTCTCAGAAGAAATGCATGGTCCCTTGATTTTCTTGTCATTTGTGCTCCTGAAAATGGAAAACCAATAAAATCAAAGGCTGCAGGTTGCTGTGGTTAAAACTTAAGTAAGAATTACCCAAACAAAATTCCTAATGTATGGCCAGCATAAGTGTCCTGTAATCTGTACTATAGAAAAACATACTAGATTAAAAAAAGTGTAAAACTTGGCACTCATTACAAACGATAAATGTCATGACTGTCAGGTACTCAGCAATGCTTTCAGCAAGGCTAACCATTGCTAACAGCTCCAGCTTGAAGGGACTGTGGTTTGCAGAGTTCCTTTCAGTAGCATTTAGGTTTTGACTGGCATAGGGGATGACCCTTTCCTGGCCACCATGTATCTGTGAGAGCATGGTCCTTAGATCCCAACAAAGGCCAACGTGGGAGCTGACATTAGTAGCTGCTTTAGGAAATCCAATGACTGAAACAAAAAGCAAGGGGCAGGGAAAACTGCCTGGCAGCGCATAACCCCGAAGGGATAGTTGTAAAGCCCACTGCAAAGCACGTATTTTATAAAATGTGAAAATGTTAAAACAGGCTACACCACATCTCCTCAATTCCTGTCAACTGCCCTCTGAAGAGCCATCTACTGCAGAGTGCTACTCAGAGGTGAAAATCTGTATAAATGTGCCAAGTATGGTGGCGATAACCCTATTGGTTGGATTGAAAGGGTCTCAAAGAAATGTATGTGTGGTTATGTAACAAACAAAAAAGCGTGATTGTAAAATGTGCAAAAGTTAAAGTGGATGTAAACCTTCACATATAGCCAGTGAAATCTCCCTACATAAGTTTTACTTTTATATGTGCTGTCTTCAGCTTTCAATACTGTTTAGAAAGTGTACGTCCTGTTAGAATTTTGTGAGACAGCTGATTGGAGGAAAGGCACATACCCCCTCTCTACATAGGCAGAAACATGAAGAGCTGTGCTGTGAATAGACCAGCTCTCTGCTAATCTATCTCTATGCATCCACCCCGACACAAAATTTAGCCTGGTTTTATCTCAGTTGACAGGGAACTTGTCAGAAGTTATCATGCTGATAACAGAAGAGTGGGGCAGGAGAAAACCACGGGACTTAGGGCTTTGAAGAGAGATGAGTGAACACTACAGATAGATGTGCCCAGATTCAATTTCATGAATGGGGTTTTCCATCCACTTTAAAACCGAGTGAGACAAATTATAAACTTCCAGAGCATGCTGAAACTGAAGGATTTTCTTGTGCAGCATCTTTTTTCAGTTTCGGATTACATTCATGCCCAGTATCACTTGTAGTAGTTGTATAAAGAATAGATGTGCTAGACCTGGGATGAAAAAAAAAAAGCAGCACCTGAAATTCCCTGAACCTTGGGAAATTGAAAAAATATAAAATGTGAAAAGTGCGCTAGAACCTACTCCTGTCAAAATGTTACGAACATTGACATATGTAAGTGAATGTAAACATATAAATATGACTGTCCAAAAACCTTAATCAGGTAAGTGGCAAAAACATAATAATTCAATATATATGTGCAACTTTAAAAGTAAAAAAACAGTGCACAAAAACAAATAGTGGTGAATAGGCAACCAATAATAGTACTAAGAGCTAAAAACAGAGTGCGCAAAGTCCAAGATGAAATGACTTAATAGGTAAATTCTATGAAAAGTATGTTCATATGGATTCTGGCTGCGGTGAGATGGTGAGAGTGATTCCACACAACTGACACCCTCTATTGTAGCATGCAACTCCTCGGTGTTCACACAAATGGATGGCTGCTTGCCAGATTCCATATTTATCAGTGCAGGTATGAAATCAGCTGAGCCGCGATGAAAACACCGGGTGATGACAACAGCTGCTGACTCAGGACCTCCCGCGGGTGAAATCAAGCCTGACTTTAATATGGATGGATGTCTCCAAACTGGAAAGGCTAAACCTCGGTAAATGCCTCGGATGCTAACATCACCCACGGACACTGAATCTCTCACTGATGAGACGGGATATTCCACGTTTGGCACAGTACGACATGAGGAATGAAAAATGGCCAATAGTGCATTATCTCTAAAACTTTTATTAAAATATAAAAATATTGCACTAACATGTAGATGGAATGTTCACAGCTTAGAAGAACAGGTAGGCAACAGGAGAGCTTGGCCGCCTGCAGCACGGACCGAGCAGCATTACGATACAGCTCCGCCCCCGATGCTTTTCCCCTAAAACAGGCGTCCACTCCAGATACCTATACGTGCCTGTTACTTTCTGTCACGGCTGTCTAGCTTCTAATGGCCTCTACTTAATCATTAGTACAACTGTGGCGGCCTTTACTTGCCTATGTGAGCATTTGCTTTAAACCCGGTATTGTTATTATGATACTATCTCCATGCCAATGTCATTCCTGTATTTTGTGGTATTTCCGGTGTTGTTTGCGGTTTTTTTATACTGTTTGTTGTTTGTATTGTTCTTCTCCCTGTAATTTCTTGCATAACTTAAATAAAATATTTGCAAAAAAACAGGCGTCCGCTGGGATTGGATCCCCGATCCCAGTGGACGCCTGTTTTAGGGGGCGTAGGGCGGAGGAGCAGTATCATCACGCTGCTCGGTCCGTGCTGCAGGCGGCCAAGCTCTCCTGTTACCTACATGTTCTTCGAAGCTGTGAACATTCCATCCACATGTAAGTGCAATATTTTTACATTTTAATAAATGTTTTAGAGATAATGCACCATTTTTCATTCCTCATGTCGTACTGTGCCAAACGTGGAATGTCCTGTCTCATCAGTGAGAGATTCAGTGTCCGTGGGTGATGTTAGCATCCGAGGCATATATCAAGGTTCAGCCTTTCCAGTTTGGAGACATCCATCTATATTAAAGTCAGGCTTGATGGCTTGATTTCACCCGGGGGAGGTCCTGAGTCAGCAGCTGTTGTCATCACCCGGTGTTTTCACCGTGGCTCAGCTAATTTCATACCTGCACTGATACATCTGGAATCTGGTAGGAAGCCATCCATTTGTGTGAGCACCGAGGAGTTGCATACTACAATAGAGGGTGTCAGTTGTGTAGAATCCCCCTCACCATCTAAACACAGCCAGAATCCATATTAACTTTCTTTTCATAGAATTTACCAATTAAGTCATTTCATCTTGGACTTTGAGCACTCTGTTTTTAGCTCTTAGTGTTATTATTGATCGTCTATTCACCACTATTTGTTTTTGTGTACTGTATTTTGACTTTTAAAGTGTCACATATACATTGAATTATTATGTTTTTGCCACTTACCTGATTAAGGTTTTTGAACAGTCATTTTCATATGTTCACCTTCACTTACATATGTCAATGTTCGTTACATTTTGACAGGAGTAAATTCTAGCAAACTTTTCACATTTTATATATCACCTGCAGTATCCCTATCCTAAAGACATGTGGGATCACTACTCCATTCTGGTCAAGGTCCTACTCTCACAGCTCTCGTTTCTTCCAGATTATCCCAACTACAACAATTTTAAAGCTAAGACAATACTCTTGTCTACATTTACAATAATAAAATATGTAACTAAATCTTTATTTGGGGAATACAGGAATGTATTAAACAGCAGTTTCCATTTGTTTACAAAATTAGCAAGGCTGTAATATTTAACTTTAAAATAAATTTGCAGGCAGAGCAGCTGTGAGCTGCTGGGAGCCTGAGCCAGCTGCTCCTGCCCCCTCCACAGCCCAGTGCTCCAGTGAGCGCACTCATTTAGCACTGAGAACTGAGCAATCAGTGGTCAGCGTTGTTTGACAGCTCAGTTCTTAGTCTTAGAGTCAGTGGGGGGACAGATGCAGCATCAGACTGGTGCTGCATCCACCTAGGTAAGTATGATTTAATAAAAAAAGGAAAGACCAATACTTCTCTTTTAAATACTTACATATCCCCCATCCCCCCAATTCCAGTAAACTTCACTGATCAGCCCTGCTCAGAGTTGCACAGTTTTTTCCAGAAAATATCCCGAACCTGTCCCACCTTTTAGTGTGAAAACTTGCTGTGGCCATTCATTACGATGTAAAGCGAAATTTGCAGAATGGCTAGAAAACAGCTCACCCAGAGGAATTGGTATTGTGAGTGTGTGCAATTTTTAAGAGAAAGGATTTATGGCATTGTGTAGGGCCATATAGTGAAAATCTCCTGAACAAGAAGGCAGGTAGGAGTTTAACAGGCACTCTGCACTTGAGAGGCAGGGATATAATTAAAGGGTAAGTTTACTAAAAGCTAAATTGAGTAACCAAAATGAACCAACCAAAATCTTAACTGCTAGTTATATTGCAAGCACTTTTAAATGTCTGCAAGTCGGTATTGCTGTGCAGAGAGCACTTAAAATGGATGTATACCTGATTCATGAAATTTGACCTGAGCACCTACATCTGTAGTGTTTACTTATCTCTCTCCAAGCCCTAAATCCCGTGATTTTCTGCTGCTCCAGTCTGCTGTTATCAGCATGATAACTTCTGACACGTTCTCCGAGACTGGAGATAAAAGCAGCTGGAAATTTGTGCCAGATGGGTGCTATAAATAGGTTAGCAGAGAGCTGGTCTATTCACAGGACAGCTCTGCAAGTATCTTCGTTCTTCTGCCTATGTGGAGAAAGGGATGGGGGGTTGCCTTCCCTTTAATCAGCTTTTACCAGTGTATGCCAGGACTACACTCCCAGAGCTGAAACAGGAAGAACAAATTGTAACACAACGTTCACTTTCTAAAGAATATAGCAAGCTGAAGACAGCAGATATACATGTAAAACTTATGTAGAGAGATTTTTTTCATCCCTGTGTATCATCTGAGGCTGTTCACTTCACTGAGTATATGTGAGGGTTTACATCCACTTTAAGTTTATAAACAAATTATTTCCTTCCTGTGAGAGACGGGTAGCATTCTATCAACCCCCAGGTGATCTGATAAAAAGGTCTGTTAAATCCCTTAAATTTTCATTATAGAGCAGAAATTAAACACACAGGGGTTAAAAAATGTCCAGATGCAAACAAAGCCAACTGCCTTAATTAAATTAGTTAAAGGTTAAGTAATTCTAAGGGTTTGCCATCTTTCTCTAGGTCTAGGTCATCCTTTTGTTTTTAACCCATCACTGGTTTCTTTTCTTTACTGCAGAGCCTTCAGATTAACATGGAAAAAGCATGAACTAATCATCCTTTGAGATCCTCACAACATAGTTCCTATATTGTCATAAATCTACTGGTTCATACATGTGACAGGAACTATTGTGCCTGCAACTGACATTTAGAAATAAATAGATCCCGCCTTATAATCCACAATAAACCAGAAACTTTCAAACCAATCATGTAGTAACCATACTGCTCTTTACATTTTTTCTACATTTTACATTAAGAAGTGTGAAAAGTATTGCTGTGTAATGTTGAGTAACACGTTTGGTTCTCAATGCATTTTTTACAGTTTAATCAAACATTTTCACATAATATATAACTATTGGAGTGCCTAAACCTGTAAAGAAGTTTGTATGTGTTATTTATTGCTTACATGTAGTAAATACTCCAGCGAAGACCCAACACTGTCCATATCTAACTGGTAATTTAGAACTGAAGAATTCTAGCAGGATGTCTACACTTCCAGTCCAAGCAGATGGAGCAACACCATAGGTATAATCATTATTCCAGTTTCCTGCAACTACACCGTTATCATCTCTGGCATTTATCTGAAAAAAAAAAAAAAAAATTCCATAAAAAACAAGCAGACATAAATACCATTCTCTAATAATTAAATTAGGTAATGCTACTTACCATATTTTCCGGCGTATAAGACGACTGGGCATATAAGACGACCCCCCCTAATTTTCAAGTTAAAACATAGGTTTTTTGGCTATACTCGCTATATAAGACTTCCCCCCTTCCGAAGCAAGGCAACACCATTGAAAAACATCAGATTTCTCAGATCTCTCATGTATCTCCAAGGTACTGTAAGAAAGTATTAGATGTAATCTCTCAAAGCGCTGTCTGTCTGTGTCCTATTAATCTCCAAGGTACCATAAGTACTGTAAATGTAATCTCTCATATATCTCCAAGGTACCCTAAGTATAAGTATTACCAGTAGATGTAATCTCAAGGCCCTGGCTGTGCGGGAATCCTGTACCGGTATACCGTATGTACCATAGCTTCGGCTACATACAGTATACCGCACTGAGCCAATCACGGTGAGCGATGTATTCTATTATTGAATGCAAAGCCTGCTCGGATTGGTTTGATGTTACTCCGCCAATCCAAGCAGGCTTTGCATTCAATAATAGAATATATCGCTCACCGTGATGGGCTCAGTGCAGTATACTGTATGTAGCCGAAGCTACGGTACATACGGTATACCGGTACAGGATTCCCACACAGCCAATGCCTTGAGATTACATCTACCGGTAATATTTACACTTAGGGTACCTTGGAGATTTTATACTCGGCGTATACGATGACCCCCCCCATTTTTGGGGGATTTTTTGAGGCTCAAAAGTCATCTTATATGCCAGAAAATACGGTATGTAAATGTAATAGTTAAACTTCTGTTCATTTATCATAAAACACCTTTATAGCCATAATGATTTGATATGATAGTGTATTTTTGTTTACTACTATTTATAGTTTGTATATTCCAGTTTACCACACAAAGTTTGTTATCTTCTTAAGCCTAAGAAATAATAGTGTAGGTTCTGGCCTGTGTCAAAATTGACAAATGATAGCATTGGTTATGTTAAATATGGGCAAACAGGGCCAAACAAATCCAAGTTTTCTAGATCTGTTTTTGCTGACAAAACTAGGCTCCTAGATATATTCTTGAGATCACTTATTTACTATGTACTGATAGATTTTTGCAAAATTGCAAAAGAATTGTTTATATCCTGTGACATTCTTAAATCAGAACTAATGTAAATAAAATGAACAGCAAAGCAAAATTAAAAATACAGCTTAGTCTGCAATACTTACCTTCAATCCGGATCTGTCCCTGGCAGTCATTTTTTTCTGGATAGCGTAAAATGGTGTAAAGAGTAACGGCGCCTTCCTTTAGAAGATAGCACTTGTATATTGTAGAGCTGCCTTTAATTTAAGTACAATAAACTTAAATGTGAAATAGTAGGTATAGTGAGGCGCTACTACTATAACATGAGCATAAATGAATACCAAAAAAATACAATAAAAAAAAAACAACAAGTCCAGCACTAATCGCAATTTCAACTGCAAAATTCCCCCCACTGTGAAGTGAGACAATATATGAATCAAAGTGAAATATATAGAAACTGGAAATAAATATATAATAACCAGTGATGATGACAAAACGTGCTGAAATATCAATAAGTGCTGCTAAAAATAGTGCAATATAAAAAATCGCAAAGTGTACAATGGTGTCAAGCGTGCATAAATCAGCCGATGACAAATGAATAGTAATAGTGCTATAGGTGAAGTATGTGCACTAGGTAAGAAAAAATGGAACTGTGACATAAAGTGCTCATTGAAACATCAAGAAAAATATATTCTTATGCAAAACAACCAAAAAATTGTTGTTAAACAAATAAATATTTTGTTGATTATGACCAATCATTAAATAAATAAATGAATAAATAGTGTCCATAAACTATCCATGGGGTGATATCTTGTGCTGTCGTTCTACCCTTAGTGAGTTTCAGTGATCACTAAGTTTTTAAGCTGACCCTAATCTCTTGATTAGTGCTTTTGAACTATGGTGTTGGAGATGACTCCTGAAAGTCCCTTGGACGGTAAAAAGATTAAACCAGTCAATCCTAAAGGGAATAAACCCTGAATATTGACAGGAAGGACAGAACCTGAAGCTGAAACTCAAATACTTTGGCCAACTAATGCTAAGAGAGAACTCATTGGAAAGGACCCTGATGCTGGGAAACATGGAAGGAAAAAGGAGAAGAGGACAACATAAAACAAGATGGATAGATAGCATCATTGAAACAATGAACATGAAGTTAAGCAAGCTCCGGGAGGCAGTGGAGGACAGAAAAGCCTTGCGAGCTATGGTTCATGAGGTCACGAAGAGTCGAACACGACTAAACAACTGAATAACAACAATCTCTTCCTGTGCAGTTTTTAAGTTTTCTCTATGCTTTTTATACAACGTTCAATTCACTGACACTGGGGCTGCTCTGTGCATTTCTGTCCATTTTTAGTGAGGGGTTGGCTTAAACCAAAGTTTCCTTTTTGGCAGATCAAATCCTGCTGGCAATAGATTAAAGGTCATAAAGAGTAATATGTTTTTAAAAGGAATTCTCTAGGGTGAATCTGCACAAAAGATTGTCTCCATCTTTTTATTAAAACAAAGCAACATAACCTTAACAAACTTTTGCTGCAGAGAGGTTCTGCAGCTACAACACTAACAAGTCATATTGAATTCTGTAAAGTAAAGATAAGCACTGTAAAGCAGAGTAGGGATGGGCTCTGTGTTCGAGTCGAACGTAAGTTGAACACACGAACAAATGGGGCGCTCATCGGCTGGCGAAATTCCCGCTGAGCGCCCCATTTTGTTCATAATGCATTGATTGCGCTTTTGCAGTGCATTGATTGCTAATAAATGGCAAAAGCATGCACCTGACCTGTATGATTTGGCCAATCACAGCATAATGTCCTGTCAGTTTAATGGGTAGGGGTATACCCAATCACATGGGGGGCCAGGATCTGGAGGCCACCTTGCTAAAGGGGGCTTCCAGATTCTGATAAGCTCCCCACCCGCAGTCCCCGACAACCACAGCCCGGGGTTGCCGGGAACAGGCCCTTGTCCCCATCAACATGGGGACAAGGTGCTTTGGGGTGGGGGGCACTCACTCCCCATGTTCAGGGCCTGTGGCCTGGTTTGATTCAGGGGGGGTGCTCACTCACACCCCCCTTTTCCTGACCTGCCAGGCTGCATGCTCAGATAAGGTTTTGGTATGGATTTTGGGGTGGGTTTAATTGTATATGGGGTTCTTCTTAAAATCTATACCGTACCCCAAATGAGACTAATTCATTTTATTACGGTTTCAATGTTGTGGCTCATTGCCTCAAATTGGAAGTCACCATCGGTCCCTACTACTCACTGGAAATCTAGATTAAATAACATTATGATAGTAGAAAAGATTTTTCATACCCTTTATAATTCTATGACATTCTTTGACAATAAATGGAATCCTTGGTTTACCCACTCAGATATTCACATATATTAATGCCTATTCTATTTTTTTGTACTGCCTTTTTACACACCCTGAATAAAAGTTTTTAAACAAAATAAAATCTATAACAGACCCGAAGGGCCTGGTATGGACTGGGCAACCCCCCCCCCCCCCAATCAGAATACACTGATCAGCGCTGCAAGCAATGATGATGAAATGCTGATGTTGCAGCACGAGTGTTTGACAGATAGCAGTACACACATACAAAAATTCAGCTGGTTCTTACTACCCAGGCTTAAGAATCAGCAGCACATACAAAGATCTGGATGAGAAACGAATGCAAATTTACAGGATCTCCATTACAGATGGGCAGATGATTTCCCCAAACTTGATTTTGTTTAAAAAATAGAATTAGCCTCTAATTTCATAATGCAGCACTGCTAATCAAAATTAACTTAAAAAGCTATGAGACGTTGCGGCTGTGTGATGTAGCTTTGTTTATTAACAAAGCCATGATAGACCCTGTCACTGTGTGATATGACTTTGTTGATCTGATGTTGACATGGCAATCTCATGACTTTAATATTAGAGAATTAGAGTTGTTTCTGGGGGGTGGAGGGGGGGGTTTACCATTAGTGTTATTAGCAATAATGTTAGCACTAGGAATAAAGTGACACGAAAGCTTTGGATTTTTTGATTTAAAAATAACTAACATGTTATATTTACCTGCTCTGTGCAATGGTTTTTCACAGAGCAGCCTCGGTGCTCCTGGCTCCTCCCTACTGCTGAGTGCCCCAGAGCAAGCTGCTTGCTCTGGGGACACTTGTTCATGCTCACTCCCAAGCCAGCTCTGTTTGTCTACAAGACACACAAAGCATGGCTCGGCCCTGCCCCCCACTCCCTCTTCACTGGCTGAGTCTGTCTCAGCCCATAAGAAGAGGGGCACTCGGGAGAGCCAAGGCTCCTGTGCACAGCACTGGATCAGGATCAGGCTTGGTTAAGTATTTTGAGGCTGGGGGGGGAAATAGCACACTGAAGGTTTTTATCTTCATGCATAAAATATATGAAGGTAAAAAACCTTTAGCCTTGGGTTAGAAATATCATTAAGTTTAGAGTTTTTTCTGGCACAATCACAGGTCTAGGATAGCTGAAAGGTGCTCCACTAACCATCAAGGTCTACTTAAAGATCATTTCATAAGTAAAAACCACAAAAAAAACTCTTTAAAGCTATTGTCAGGATTATTGGGAAAATTAAATAAAAGAAAAATGGAAATATGTCATATTTTGTCCTATATAGAAATATTAAGCAGTGACATCCATTTTTGTTAAGGTTACTGAAAGGTTAAATCTCCTTTAACAAAAAGTGTCTATTCAGGAGATCTTTAAAAGGTTTACCCAAACAGGCTGTGTTGACTTAAGGTAATAAATAAATAGATAGCCTGTTGACTTTCTTTAGGGCCCTTTCACACGGGCGCTCCGTATGTCTGCAAATCATCCTATTTTTTTGCGGATGATTTACGGATATAATGTAAGTCAATGGCATTGCGGATGTCAGCGGAATACATCCGCTGACATCCGATTTTCTTCCTTTCAGTTCTGTTCCGTTTTTTGGAACGGAACAGAACCCTATTTTTCCTCCGTTTAAAAAATGGAAAGGAAGCAAAATCGGATGTCAGCGGTGTCATCCGCTGACATCCGCAATGCCCATAGACTTACATTATGTCAAACGGATGGGATGATAACGCAAACGGATGCGATGATATGCGGACATACGGAGCGGATGACACAAGTGATACTAAGTGAAGTCTTTGGGTTTAGACAGTCATTTCCAATATAGATAAATATATATATATTAATAATAGATTCCTTTTAAATGGTGTTACCAGATTCAATCCTTACTTAGATACATGATGGATATATTAGATGGACATGTATATTAGATGAGAGTATGGATAAGATTCTTATGTTGTTTTTATGATATTCTTAAATAGAGAAATCATCATTTAATTTTAATATCCAAAATAATGGAGGTGTTGACCAATGACATCACCAGTTAATGAATAAGATGTCCCAACCAATGGGGATAAAGTTCATCCTTCTGGGTTTGACTTATGGTAATTTTACCGCCCTTTTGTTCAATACAATATAAAAAGGGAAACCCAGATGTGAGAGACACATTACACTACTGACAACATACATTACACCTACAACACACATGCTACTACAGCCATGCATATACTCATCTATACATACTCCATTTTGCTCCATCATGTATCTGAAACTTTGAAGGATGCCAAACGAAACTCCTCCCTAACTGGCCACCATTTTGGGAAGGCAGCCATCTTTAGGACTCTGGTAACGACCATTTTAAGCTAGCAGCCATCTTAAGTGTGGTAAATATACCTTGCTGTTTATTTGATTATAATTGATTATTGTTTATTTTCTTCCTTAAATGTTTTACATTTCATATTTAAGGGTAATGAGATTACAATCCCAGCCGTATTAACCATATGGCGATTTTTCTCTAAGAGCTGATTTTTGTTTTTATACATTTTTATTAATATCAGATTTAGCGCATATTGGCGTATTAGTCTCACGTTTTGCATGGCCTATTCTCGCTCCATCTGCAGTGGAGTGACTGTCGGCTAAGTAATTCGCAGACAATTGTGGTCTGATTATATAGAACATTTAAATATGGTTTCTACTGTACCTGGGAAGAAGGTAATCTTGCTTTATTTTTACTTTCATTATTGAGCTACACATCACATTGCATTTATTGTTTGGAGTTTGTATTTTATGTAAAGTTATCTTTTTGGTGTCATCACAAGTCTAATCATTTATTGTGAATACATGTCTTGTGAATAAATATTCTTATATATTCCCTGCTGTAGACTGTTTTCACTAAGATTGGTATATGCTTTTAAAAAGAAATTAATCGATTAAAAAGAACTTGTTACATATTGATTTGTGGAAATAAGTTGAGATTCTCCTACCTTACAGATCTTTGCTTATTTACATAAATGGAGACACTGTTATATTCAGAGCAGTATAAATATTCTGACACTATCTTCCCTATTGAATCTAATGGCAATGTTCAAATTTTCTGCAAATTAAACAAACACTTTTGCTCATTTCTTGTAACAAGGACCTATCCTTATGCTGTGCTATGCTCTTCATGGACACAAAAGTCCTTCCTTGGCAGGTACACACAAGTGTGTGTCTATCCTTTAGCAAACTACATTGCTTCAAAACCATCTACCAGTCTACCTATCTATTCCACATAACAGACATTCAGGGAAGGACAAAGAAGGCAAGGAAGGAAAGTTGTGCCAAGGGTAGGGTAGCGAAATGATGTCTGAGATCTGAGCTGCAGCCTGGCTGAAGTAAAAATGAATAGCAAAAAATAAACACAATTAGGATAGGAATAGGGAAAGAGCAACAAGAAATCAATTAAATATCAGGATTATCTCCTCTGGATTTGATCAGTAGAGGTATGAATTTCAGAAATAAAATGGCAAACAAATTACTGCACTTCCTTCTGAATCTGGAACCCACTTAGTTGCATTGTTTGACCCCTTGAACTTATATAGGATGGCGTATACTGCTTTTATAATATTTAAAGAAATTCCAAGATAATATATTTGACAGATATTTCTCAGTGAGATTCGTTATTCCCACCAGTTATTCTAAAATTTTTACACTATCTGCCTCCATTACTATCTACCTTGTTACATGCTTTTGAAACAATGTTAAAATGTTACCCTCAATTAAGTCTTAAGTCAACTTCTTTGACTTCCCTAGAGCTTCTCTGCGTCTTTGATGTCACAAACCATTATACTTTGTTATTGTTCAGTCAATTACTGTAAATGACTTATTGCTGAACATTAGATATTGGCCTGCCACTTTCTATCATGCAGGACTAAAAGCATAATAACATGCTTCTTCTTATAAGTAGGAAGCCTTTCATGACTTCCTATATCCTATGCAGCTTCATCATTTACAGTTCAAAAGGGAAACTAAGAGACAATTCTCAGTCATTATGCTATATAGGATATTGCAGTAAAGTAGGATATCATCGCATGCCATAATGGACAATGACTTGAGCAGGCACAGTGAAATGTCTTAAAAACACAAATGGTGGGACTGCATGTGTAATTAGGGTTGAGCGAACCCGGACTGTATTGTTCGTGTTCGTACCGGACTTTTGGGTATTCGGTACCCGGACCCGAGCCCGGACATTTCACTGTATGTTCGGGTACTGTCCGTTGTTCAGTAACATTATTTGATGTTTTGGCGCGGTTTTAATGGCGCGCTTTCAACAGGTGCAAGGCAGCCAATCAGCAAGCGTTTAACTAGTGTGCCCTAGAAGCCATCACAGCCATGTCTACTAATGGCATGGCTGTGATAGGCCAGTGTAGCATGTGACCCAGACTCTATATAAGCTGGAGTCACACAGCGCCGCGTGTCACTCTGCTATAACTACTGTAGGGAGAGGTTCCTGACTGCTGCTGAGGGAGAGATAGGAGTTTACTATAGGGCAAGGCTGGAGAGATTGCTTGTAGGGAAAGCATAGGAGGAACAATCTGCTTTATCATACAGCGATCTACATTGATTTGATTGTGTGGGGTGCAGTGCATGATGTTTTTGCCCGGAGGGAGAGATAGGAGTTTACTGTAGGGCCAGGCTGGAGAGATTGCTTGTAGGGAAAGCATAGGATAGGAACAATCTGCTTATTTAGACAGCGATCTACATTGAATGTATTGTGTGGGGGTGCAGTGAACGATCTTTATGCCCTGACCTGAGCCAAGTGAGGAGAAGAAAGGAGAAACCCAAAAATGTTATTAGTCTGTTAGGCGTGCGGTGCTGCACATTTCATACAACCCCAGTGCATATGTGTGTGCTTAATCTGCATTTAAAAAAGAAAAAACATTTTTTCCTTCATGTTTAACTTTAAAGACTGTATGTCAGACAGACATTACTTTTATAACCTGTTCTTCAAAAAGCACCAATGTGAGGGGAAAATAACTCTTTTACAGTATTTAGGGTAAAAAATGTATTTTTCAGTTTTTCATTCAAATGTTTTTTTTTTGTTTTTTTTTTTTATACAATAGCGGAATAGAACAACAGTATCCAACCTATTAGGCGTGCGGTGCTGCACATTTCATGCAACCTCAGTGCATATGTGTGCGCTTAATCTGCAGTTAAAAAAGAAAAAAAAAATGTTCCTTCATATTTAACTTTAAAGACTGTATGTCAGACAGACATTGCTTTTCTAACCTGCTCTTCAAAAAACACCGAAGTGAGGGGAAAATAATTATTTTACAGTATTTAGGGTAAAAAAATAATTTTTCAGTTTTTCATTCAAATGGGGTTTTTTTTTTTATTCAATAACGGAATAGAACAACAACAGTTAGGCGTGCGGAGTGTAGCGGGCATTTCCTGCAACCTCAGTGCATATGTGTCTGCTTAATCTGCATTTTAAAAAGAAAAAAACGTTTTTTCTTCTTATTTTACTGTGACTTACAGCATTTAGACAGACACTGCATTTCAAATCTGCTATTCAACAAGCACCAATTAAGGGGACAATTATTTCTCAGTTTTTCATTCATACATTACAGTGCGATACACCCATTGCATACTGTTGTATTATGCATTGCAATAAAAAAAAACATTTAGGGGCAAAAAAAGTTGATTGCAGTCCTGTCGGTCCGCATATGTTACAGTGAGATACACCCATTGCATACTGTTGTATTGCGCCTTGCAATAAAAAAAACTATTTAGGGGACAAAAGAGTTTATTGCGGCCCTGTCCGCATATGTTACAGTGACATACACCCATTGCATACTGTTGTATTGTGCCTTGCAATAAAAAAACAATTTAGGGGACAAAAAAAGTTCATTGCGGCCCTGTCCGCATATGTTACAGTGAGATACACCCATTGCATACTGTTGTATTGCGCCTTGCAATAAAAAAAACTATTTAGGGGACAAAAGAGTTGATTGCGGCCCTGTCCGCATATGTTACAGTGAGATGCACCCATTGCATACTGTTGTATTGCGCCTTGCAATAAAAACCCATTTTGGGAAAGATGCAAAATTCAATAAATATGAGGAGAAGGTCTAATAAGGGACGTGGCCTGGGTCGTGGTGTTGCTGGTGGAGCTCCTGTTGCAAGGAGAGGATGTGGTCTATCTGTGCCAGCTACACGCACAGGTGAAACACCTTCCTCAGCTGCGAGTAGGCAACAGAACCTGCAGCAGTATTTGGCAGGGCCTAATGTGCCTCTACAAATGTTGAGGCCAGAAGAAGTACAGGCGATAGTAGATTGGGTTGCTGACGGTGCCTCCAGTTCCTTCACATTGTCTCCTACCCAGTCTTCTACTGAAAGGTCAAAGTTGGCACCTGCAGCCGATGTCCATCAATCTGTCACCGCACCCCCTTGCAAATCAGCCAAGCAGTCCGAGCCCCAATTCATGCAGCAATCTCTTCTTCTTTTTGATGACTCTGTTAGCATGGTTTCCCAGGGCCATCCACCTAGCCCTGCCCCAGAAGTGGAAGATATTGAGTGCACCGATGCCCAACCACTTATGTTTCCAGATGAGTACATGGGAGGACCATTGCAGCACGTCTCGGATGATGATGAAACACAGGTGCCAACTGCTGCAGAATTCCAAATTGTGGAGACCGACAAGGGTTGCAGGGATGAAGACTGGGTGGAAGACGATGTGGAGGATGATGAGGTCCTCGACCCCACTTGGAATGAACGTCATGCAGGTGACCTGAGTGGTTTGGAGGAAGAGACGGTGGTCGCACAGAGCTTTCCGCTTTCTATCTCCCAAACACTGGACCGGAAGAGGAAGTACCCCCTACCCACCCGCGATCCCTGGCCCTAAATGCCAGCATTTCAAAATTCCTGGCCTTTGAAATGCTGTCATTCCGGCTGGTGGAGACGCAGAGTATCAAGAGCCTTATGGCGGTGGCTGCCCACGGATACGTGGACCAGTAAGCACGGTCAGGGACGTTATATTTCCCTAAAAGCACACTGGGTAAATGCAGTGGCGGCTGGGCCTGAGGCAGATAGCAGTTTGGCGCATGTCCTTCCACCGCCGAGGATTGCAGAGCGCTTCAGTTTGCCTCCTGTTCCTAACTCCTCCTACTCCGCTTCCTCATCCTCTACCGCCTCCTCTTACGGTCAGCGTAACACCTTCACCACCAACTTCAGCACAGCCAGGGGTAAACGACAGCAGGCAGTTTTAAAACTTGCCTGTTTGGGTGAAAAACCACACACCGTGCAGAAGTTGTGGAGGGGCATTGAACTGCAGGCCTATTAGTGGTTGCTGCCAGTGAGCCTCAAGCCTGGTGGTGTACGATAACGGGTGAAATCTCATAGCAGCTCTGGGCCTAGCCGGTTTGACACACATCCCTTGCTTGGTGCATGTGCTGAATTTGGTGGGGCAGAGGTTCCTTAGAAATTACCCAGATATGTCAGAGCTGCTGCACAAAGTGCGGGCCGTCTGTGCGCACTTTCGGCGTTCTCACCCTGCTGCCGCTTGCCTGTCAGCGCTGCAGCGTAACTTTGGCCTTCCCGCTCACCGCCTCATATGTGACGTGCCCACAAGGTGGAACTCCACCATGCACATGCTGGCCAGACTGTGCGAGCAGCAGCAGGCCATAGTGGAGTTACAGCTGCAGCACGCACGCGTGAGTCGCTCTGCGGAACAGCACCACTTCACCACCAATAACTTGGCCACCATGCGAGACCTGTGTGCCTTTTTGCACTGTTTCGAGTACTCCACCAACATGGCCAGTGCCGATGATGCCATTCTCAGCTTAACTATCCCACTTCTATGCCTTCTTGAAAAAACATTTCGGGCAATGATGGAAGAGGATGTGGCACAGGAGGAGGATGAAGAGGTAACATTTCCAAGGCTTTCAGGGCAGTCATTCGCAAGTGGCTCCGAGGGCGGGTTCCTGCACACACAAACACCAGGGACACAATTGTCCAGCGGGGGCACAGTTCTGGAGGATGAGGAGATAGAGGAGGATATGGAATCATGTTCACAGCAGGGTGGCACCCAGGCCAGCTCATGGCCATCACTGGTGCAGCCTGGCACACATGATCGATTACATGCTGCAGTGTCTCCGCAACAACTGCCAAGTTTCCCACATAGTAACTTGTGCTGATTACTGGGTGGCCACCCTGCTGGATTCCCATTACAAGGACAACGTACAGTCCTTAATTCCCTCACTGGAGCGTGATCGGAAGATGCGCGAGTACAAGTGCACGCTGGTAGACGTGCTGCTGGTGGCATTCCCACCTGACAGCGGGGGCACAGTGGAAGCACAAGGCCAAGGCAGGGGAGGAGGAGGAAGAGGTCGTCAATGCTGCCAGGGCACCGCCAGCACCTCAGAAGGCAGGGTTAGCACGGCCGAAATGTGGAAAAGCTTTGTCAGCATGCCACAACAAGCAGCTGTACCAGCAGCTGATATGGAAGGTCTTAGCAGGAGGCAGCATTTCACTAACATGGTGGAGCAGTATGTGTGCACACGCCTAGACGTACTGAATGACGGGTCTTCCCCCTTCAACTTCTGGGTCTCCAAGTTGGGCACATGGCCTGAGCTTGCCCTTTATGCCTTGGAGGCGCTGGCCTGCCCTGCAGCCAGTGTATTATCTGAACGTGTATTTAGCACGGCTGGGGGTGTTATCGCAGACAAGCGCAGCCGCCTGTCCAGAGCCAATGTGGACAAGCTCACGTTCATTAAAATGAACCAGGCATGGATCCCACAGGACTTGTCTGTACCTTGTGCAGAATAGACATGTATACCTGCCTTACCCAGCCATTGCTGGATTTGATCTTTCTTACTCTTTTGGGGTATACCCGAATTTACAATTTTTTTTATTAAAAACCAAAACCAGCGTTGGCTACCTCGTCCTCCTCCTCCACTGCCGCCGCCACTTCCACCTACACTGCCATATCCACCTCCATATCCTCCGCCACCTCAACCTCCTACTCCATATGGGCCTCGTCCTCCTCCTACATCATTCAAGATGATTATTTTTTATTTTTCAATTTTTTATGTTATTTTAAGTTTTTTCCCTATCCACGTTTGTTTGCAGAGCACTTGCCATGCTCTTAAGATGATTTTGCTGCCATTTGCAGCCCTCTAGCCCTTTCCATATCTGTTTTAGAGGCATTTTAGTGCTCAAAAGTTTGGATCTCCATTGACTTCAATGGGGTTCAGGATCGGGACAAAGTTCGCGTTAAGTCCGGGTCACGAACCCGGACTTTTTTTCAAGTTCGGTCGAACCCGCCGAACCCGAACATCCGGGTGTTCGCTCAACTCTATGTGTAATCAGTCAGATCATAATTAGGAAGGCTGAAAAAAAGTAAAAATCTCTTGTATTGCATACAAGAGCATGACTTGTAAGGTAATTACTGGTATGTAATTTTATTCAAGCAACTATTCATACACCTACTTTTCCGCCATTTCTTTATTATTAGGTTTCCTTTTTTAAAACCTCACCCTTTTCTGACAAGTGGCAAGGGATATAAAAGCATGCACTGTTAGAACATGAATATAAGACAGGGGTGCTCAACCTGTGGCCCCCAGATCACATGTGGCCCTCGACCTTAAACCAGGAAAGCACACTCCTCTTTTATCCTGTGGGTTTTGAGTACTTTCTGAAAATGCACCACATCCTCAAGATATAATAGATGTCTATGGCAAAGAGCAGCTAACTCGCATTTAAGCAGCAAGTGCACTGTGCTGGACATAAACCACGGTGCATCAGTGTGAAAGCAGCCTTATAGGGGGCTCAGTACAGTAAGGGCTCATTTACATTTGAAGTTTGGGGGCTGTAAAACCCCCTAGTTGAGACTTCATTTTTACTACACACCTCCAACCACTGGTGTAGCGTCAGGGGTCGCAATGGTGACCCCACCCCATGCTCCATTTGACCCGTGCAGCCTACCTGTCACATTCTGTTTTACACTTGGACAGGAGGGTCTGTGTGGGCAGCATTTAAAGGAACCTATCCTCTTCAATTTCCTCCTACAACCGCTTAAAGCTGGCTTCTCCACCTCTCCCTTTTCAGCGGCTGCAGGAGGAAACAGTTCATTATGCTATTAAAAAAAAAAAAAAAATCTAAATTCTGAACCATTTCAACTCATTGTGCCCTGCCACCCATTACCAAATTACTTAAGTGGCCCTCACTCTTCAAAAGCTTGAGCACCCCTAATGTAAGACATATAGGAGCTGGCGTTCCAACAAGCCACAAGTTGAAAACACTATTTCATACAATAATCCTATGGCTAAGGCACACTGCTTTTTTTTTTTTTTTTAGATAGTGCTAATCTGTATTGATTGCTAAGAAACAAAAATGCACAAAAAGCAAAATGTGCCATAGAAACAAACAAAAATACAATACCTCAAAATATAAGTGGAATTTTATGTAAAAGCTGGATTTCAAGCAGGTAACAAATATGCCAAATAATGGATTCAAATATCATAAAATAAATGCAATAAAGTAAATACCGATATTTGACTTTGTATCAGCCTCGAAACCACTGTATAGCAGCACTAAGACAGAGAGACAGAGGGCTAGAGCTAGGAGTCAATCATGTGTGCTTTTACCCGTGTGCTGACAGACGTGAATGGAGGAATTACTCTTAAGTTCACCTATCGTGCAGGCAATAAGGCATTTCACAATTTATTTTGTAAAGAAAGTACATTAGCATGTAACCTAATAATTACCTATGGCTAAGGTTGAAGAGTAAATAGGGACAAAGCTTTCACTGTTTTTTTTTTTTTTTTTTTTTTTTAGCGGCTTGCCTGTTTTCTCAGTCTAGACCGTTGCAGCATGTAGACCATAGCCACCAATAAATAGAGTTGCATTTTAAGTGTAGCCTTAGGTGAAAATAATTATGGGATCGCTTCTGGCAAAGGAGAGAGCTAGAGGTAAAATAAAATCCTGGAGCTTATTTGTGCCATTTTCTGCATGTTGTAAGAAGCTCAGCTCATGTAATAAACAGGACAGGAAGAAAAGTGTAGGAACCAATAGCAACCAATCATAATATACTTTACAAAAGCCAGACCAGTACATGATTGTTTGTGACTGTTAGCAACGTGCACCACAATTCATATGTTGTGCATTGCTTCTACCACTGTTTCATTGAATAAACCCATTGCTGTGTAATATATGGATACTAGGAAGTGATATGAAGTGGCCAAGTATATTTATTGATCTATACCTAGATATCAATAAAAGGGCAGGTCTGTGACAGGCTGTTCAAAGAGAAGTCACTACTTCCTGATCACTATGGACTGATATCTTTCAGTTTTCCTTGTATAGGATGACTTTGAATAGTTGGTATTTGCACTAATTCCCTCAGATTGCCCTCTAAATACATTTTCTTGAAACGGCACAAAATCAAACAAATAATTGCTAACTCTCCATTTACCCCTATGCAGGTGCGATAGCGTGTGCAGTTAATGTGTGTTTTGCGAGTGACAACATTTGCTGCAATAGGGCAGCCTATCCTTTGAGAGCTTTCACCTTTCTAATTAGAACACATTACACCAGAACACTGGTACTTTTGTACCATGCATTCTGGTGCACTAAAATACATGTGTCTTATTAAGGTACATTGGGATGCCATTAAAGCACAACTAAACTGTATCTAAGCACCACAAACTGAAAACACTTTGTAATTCCTTTTTATAAAACTTGTTTTATGGAAAATAAAAAGAGATTCATAAATGTTATACATATGTAGCACCCTCCTAGGTAGTAGCTAGGAAAACCTATAAGGGGGGCCCTGCCTGCTTATTGGGGGGGGGGCTGATTGTTCAGCTAGGCTGTCATGTGTTTCCAGGTGTGCCTGTTGAGCTTGGGGAGTCTCCCCACTGTGTCCAATGAGGGCTCTCATTGGACGGTGGAGGAAACCTGTCCAATAGCACACTAGGGCTTAAATCTATCCCAGAGGGCTGAATCTGCCGCAATGCATCCTGGAAAGGGATATAAGTCTGAGGGGAGCACATGACAGGGTGTCTTTGGTGGGAAGCAGAGTCCCAGGAGGATGGTGACGGCTAACTTTCCTCCTGTAAGTGGTAGTGAAGGTGTCCTTGGCGGTCGGCCTGAAGGACAGAAGGTTGAGCTGAGCTGCAGAGAGGGATCCAGTGTGCTGAGGACCGAGTGGAACTGCTGGGGCAGAAGTTTCCAGGAAAGCAGTGTCGTGAGTACTGTAAACTGCCCAGGGGTCTGCCCAGGATAGGGGACCACTCCAGAAGGTCAGAGGGATCCAGGAGCCAGCTACCCATTAGAGGGGGCTTGGAAAGGGGGTGCCAGTGCTTAAGCCCTGAAGATAAGTGTGTGCGAAAGAGGGTGCTGGTGCAGGCCCTGAAGTGTTAAGCAATGCAGCAGTCTTATAAGTAGCTAACTCAATGAAGATGGGTAAAGTAAGCTTTAACTAGGACTTTGTGCCACATGAAAGTGTCAGAAGTCAGTTCAGCGTTAACAGACAGCAAGTCATCGTTAACCAGCGTCATCCGGCGTTGACCGGCATCCAGCCAGCGTCAAGTCAGTGCTAATAGGCGTTTTTTAGTTGTCCCACTAAAATTGTGCATAGTTGAGCAAGAGGAGTATCCCACTCATCCTTTCTCCCATCCAAGTTCACAATAAACATAAAAAACTAAAGATACTGGACTGTTCCTTGTCTCAGTGCTCACACTTGGAGAACATGCTTAAATGTGCTGTTGTTGTTAGCGGTAACCCTGGCGGACCCATAACCAGCAAAATGGCTGGGAATCCTGCTACACATTTAAAAGGCATATAAGAACATATCAATAGTCAAAATCTTGCCCAATGACAAGGCTTATACAGGAAATCGGCAGATGAAAGGTACAAAAATTATTTACTGCACATCTGGTATAATAGGTAAATGAGATAAAGGCTTTCAGAAACACGCATCTTAATTGGTCACATCTGCTTGACCAATTACCTAAAACAGTAAACAGACCAGAGTAGATCGTACCATATTCAAAACCCTGCTTCTCGTGCAGGGTGAGCAAATGCAATCATCTGAGATAATAATAACAATATGTGCAGCGCTAATGAATGGTTACTATATGGCAATCATTAGCGAAACCTTATATCTGTGTAGATTTCATATACATATGCAAATAATAAAAATCAAAAAACTACAAATACTTGTGTGTAAAGTAAAGAAAAGTGACAGAGTGAGCAATATTAAATCACATCATCATGAAAATGGCATTGCTTTAAATAAAAACAATGCAGAAAAATGAGTCCTTGTGTATCAGAATGAGGGGTGAATCAACTGATCTTAAAAACCGTGCTCCAAGAATGAATACTGAGTAAAGATAGGAAAAGT
This sequence comes from Pelophylax lessonae, assembly GCF_965119305.1. Lineage (NCBI taxonomy): Eukaryota > Metazoa > Chordata > Amphibia > Anura > Ranidae > Pelophylax > Pelophylax lessonae. The sequence continues at coordinate 326,557,059 of NC_138772.1, forward strand.
ATTGCTGTGAAAAAGTCCACCACCAATCACATAAGGAGGCTAACCGGAATGAGTGAACCCAATTTGGCATATGACTAATGGGCCGACTCATGCGTTGGTATGTGTACACCCGATAGGCAGGGAAAAACTATATGTGGCTCCTCACATCAATCTCCTTATAACTCTCTTGTGCTTTTTTAACCACCATCAATGGAAGGATTATGTAGAGAACACTCTCAGAGGACTCCAGATGATGTCTAAGTAGACAAAACGCGTTAGGTCGAGTCCTGTCCATGCCATTGCGTACATTTGCTGTATACAGATCTATTTGAAAGCGCTTTTTTATCAACTTAATTGTAAGTGTTCTGAACTTTTAATAACACCCTCATTGTATGGTTTAGCACTATGTGGAGGTTTTTTGTTTCCTCTCTTTGATGACTTATCTACTTGGAGACTATTGGAGAATATTAATTTAAGCCTGAGAGTGTTCTCTGCATAATCCTTCCATTGGTGGTGGTTAAAGAGTATACCAGTACAAGAGAATTTTAAGGAGATTGATGTGAGGAGCCACATATAGTTTTTCCTTGTTTATTGGGTGTACACATACCAACGCATGAGTCGAGCCATTAGGCGTATTTCAAATTGGGTCCATTCCCTCCGGTAAGCCTCCTTATGTGATTGGTGGTGGACTTTTTCACAGCAATATTTTTCCTATCTTCACTCAGTATTCGTTCTTGGAGCACGGTTTTTAAGATTGGTTGATTCACACTCATTCTAATACACAAATACTCAATTTTTCTGCATTATTTTTATTTAAAGCAATGCCATTTTCATGATGATGTGATTTAATATTGCTCAGTCTGTCACTTTTTTTTACTTTACATTTAGAGTTTTACATTTAGAGTTTTAGATTTTTATTATTTGAATATGTATATGATATCTACACAAATATAAGGTTTCACTAATGGTTACCATATTGTAATCATTCATTAGCGCTGCACATATTGTTAACATTATTGTTTGCACTAGTTCGGTGTTGTGCTGGCTGCTTGCTTGGACATTAGCGCAGTATTTACTTGTATTTTGTAATCATCTGAGATAGTCATTAAATTCCTACAGATGCAGAAAAAGCATTTGATAGGGTGGCGTGGGACTTTTTGTTGCATACCTGTAAACATATTGGATTGGGAACCAATATGCTGCAGTGGATCCAAATGCTATACTCCAAACCTACAGCCAGGGTAAAGGTTAATAATGTGCTATCTACCCCGTTTTCACTACAAAATGGCACAAGACAGGGCTGCCCACTTTCACCCCTCCTGTTTATAATCACGTTAGAACCACTTATTAGAACCATTAATATGACACCAGACATTCATGGTTTCCATAGGGGAACAAGAGAGTTCAAATTATCAGCCTATGCTGATGACCTCTTATTTTTCATCTCCCAACCACATATATCCATTCCTAACTTGAACAATCAATTCAAACTCTACAGATTTCTATCCAATTTCAAAATCAATCATAGTAAATCCGAGGCACTAAACTTGACCCTTTCTCCTGACTCACTAAAACTCACAAGAGACAATTGCCCCTATAGATGGGAGTCGCATGCTCTAAAATATCTGGGCATCAAACTAACCCCCAATCTAGAAAACCTGGTTGAAAAAAATCTTAACCCCCCTCATAAAACAAATTGCTAATGACCTTAAGAAATGGAACATTAAGACCTTCTCATGGTTTGGTAGAGCCTCAATAATTAAAATGACGGTGCTGCCTAGGCTCCTCTACGTTTTCCACGCCCTCCCGGTCCAGATTCCTGCCTTTTATTTCCGCAAACTAGCCAACCTTCAAAGAACATTTGTCTGGGCTAACAAAAAGCCACGGATTAGACTCAAATTCCTACACCTATCAAAATTATCCGGAGGGATTGGCCTCCCGGATTTCCACAGATACTATCAAGCCACACATCTGACGAGAGTTCTGGACTGGCATTGCCATGCTGGGAACAAGGACTGGGTGGGTATAGAATTGGGATGGAGCACTACTCCACCACATCATCTCCTCTGGACAAGCATCAGCAATATGCCGTCGGAAATTAGGTCACATCCCCTAATAGCTAACACTTTAAAAAATTTTCAGAAAATTGCGACTAAACACAATATATCACCAAGTCCAAGCCCAATCATGCCTTTATTAAACAACCCTGACTTCCAACCTGGTATTAAAAACCAATCCCTGACCACGCAACAAGAAACTGGGTCAGGACCTATCAGGATTAAACATTGTCTCCGTGATACAACACTTAAATCCTTCCACGAATTAAAACAAGAATGTTCTGCAGGTGTGCCCTTAAATTTCTGGACATATTTGCAACTATGTGATTATATCATGCGTAAGAAGCTCAACGAGGCAGCATCCAGACCACTGACTGATTTTGAAGAGCTTTGCATCCAGGGGGAACGAGTTGAGGGAGCAACATCTCAATCCTATAAAAGACTAATTGCTACGCCTCCTGATTTCAGGGACCCATATAAAGCGCTATGGGAAAAAGATTTAGGTTGCTCCTTTACCTCGGCCCAATGGGAGAAAGCATGTTATTTTTCTCATAAATGCTCACTGAGCACTAAGCTACAGGAGACATCCTATAAGATTAGGACGCAGTGGTACCACACTCCAACTAAATTACTTCAATGGTCCAAACATACTTCAGAAATTTGTTGGAGATGTGGCCTAGAACCTGGCACCTTTCTTCATTTATGGTGGGACTGTATAGCACTACAGAAATTCTGGAAGGAAATTCAGAAATGGGTGAAACATATCACCGAGACAAAGTTGACACTAGATGCAGCCTGCTGCCTCTTACACATAAATTCATACCCATACAAAAAATATAAAAAGTCGTTGACACGACACCTCCTAAATGCAGCTAAATCCTTAATTCCATTATCATGGAACTCGAAAAATGTACCCACACTTAATGACTGGCTTGTTAAAGTAGGACATATTCACGAAATGGAAGAAACACTTGCCATTAAAAATGAAAGGAATGATTTGTTTCATAAACAATGGTACCCCTGGAGAATTTTTACAGTATCACAGGAATACTTAGATCTCAAGAAAAGCTGAATGTAAGGTTGAAATTGAAAGTCATATGCTGTCAAAACATCAGAGCTTTTCCCCCACCCCCCCCCTTTCCTCCCCCTTCTTCCCTTCTCTTCTTTCTAGTCCTTTCTATACTTTCCAATACTTCTATATATCTTAGATGGACCTCTGCTTTAGGCCCATCTGTGATGTACCTTTGGAAAACAGTAACTATGAGAATCAAAACTTATATATAAGTAATTCTAAGTTAAGGAGCAAATGAGTATGTACCAAATATTTTCTTCTACAATATTTATAAGAATTCATACTTTGTATTCGCAATGATGTAATGCTCCATAACATTTGTTACTGAAAGAGATTTTATTTTTATCTTATGTTGAGTGCATGTAGCACTTTATTCATTGTATTGCACTATGTATGCCCCTTGTATTTTTTCTAAATAAAGTTTATTATTGTGAAAAAAAAAAAAAAAAATTCCTGAAACCATAAAGGTATTATTATCGTTGTCGCCTTTGTATTATCCATCAGAATTCTGACCTTATTATTGTAAAAAAAAAAAGGGGAAAAGAAAAAAAGAGTGAAAAGGGGGTAAAAACCAACTCGCCAAGTGGTAGTGGGGCCTTTGAGGGTTTCAACTATAATGGAGGACCCCAAATTTTGGTAAACTTAGTTGGGCACCCCCTAGCCTCACAAGTCAACATATATACCAGGAGAATTTGATTGATTAGGCGATGCCACAGACCAATATGTAAGGGTTCAGACCATATTCAATATAATACAATTGTTTTTCTGGCATAATAAAGCAGTATACAAAAAAAAATAATTGGTCTTGGTAGGAAGCTCAACATCTTCAAACACACCTAGAAGGCACCATTTGAAGGCTTGAAGGCTTCTGGGCTTCTAAAATGAATGCAATGAAAAGTGACTGCTGACCAGAGCGGTCTGACCTTATTACAGGACCATACCATATGGAGGAAGTCCCCCTGTTCTAATTCACACTTATGGCAAGTTGGCAGGGGGGGTTTGCTTATGCATTAAAAATAGACTTTTGGGGGTAAAGTATGTTCAATCTAGATATCTTACCTGTAATAATTTGTCCGTGGCAGAGATGATTGTATCAGGAAGGATATGAAATGTAATTAATTTTTAATATGCAAAGCAAACTCACCCATCCATCCTTCTATCCATGCCTTTTTTTTTTGAGAAACCACTTTGAAAAAAAAAATAGCATTTCAAGATGTGGCCATCTTGAGTAAGATTAGATCATTCATATAGCACTAACTTTTTGGAAATGATCTGCCCTTAGCTCAGGCATGCAGGCAGAAGTGCATGTTAGCTGAGAAAGCCTCTCCTCCCCTTCTGCCAATTAATGAAAAAAAAAAGGCAGTGAAGACTTCACGGATGTATGTCCGGTTTTGCACGCATTTCCCCAGTGCACATATCTAAACTACGTTTTAATGGCTTAAAAAACAAACTCAGTTGAGGGTTTACATAATTACATTATGACATAGTTGGACAAATATACAGCTGAAAAAAAAAAAAGAAATACATACAACTGCGGATCCAACACGACTGATCTTGATAGGGTTTCCTCTTCCTGAGAGATCTAATTCAGCTTTGTCCATTAAATATAGGCAAGCGTCAAGTATCTGCTCTTCAAACTGAAATGACATCAGATAGTATTTTTCTTGAATTGTCAAACAGAGTGACCCATGAGTAAATTATGCTGATTCCCTATTCAGATGCAATCTACGGTATATTCATGGTAACCATTTTTATTGCTTCAGTCTTAATCAGTTTACATCCTATGGTTTTTGAAGGGAATATAAAATGGTTACATACAGTCTGTTGATCGGGACAAAATGTGAACATTTTTTTAAGAGGTGATGTGAAAATTAGAAGTACAATACAGGTTAGATGTAAATATTTTTTATATTTACTCTTTCCTTTTTTTACAATAATGCTTCCTGCTTTGTTGAAATAAAAAACTGTTTACAGAGTTTCATCTCTGAAACTAAAAATACACATCCAGACGAATGGGCCAGTGGGGTGACACTTTCCACTCCATACCTTTTTTGTTTGTGGATACATGCAAACTTTTAACTTGAATGAAGTACAAACAAACAGAGGTGAAACATTTTCCATTATGGGTTTTCAACACTGTTAGAGATCATGTTATTAATCAAGCTAATTTGCTTCAATTTTGCTGCTCGCAAATATCAGAAAAACACCCGAAAAATGAGTAGATGTTGAGAAAATTCCATTTATACAAGAAGTAAGAAAGTGCTACACTATTGGTCAGAGAGTCCAAATATATGTTTTATTACATAATCAATAAAAATAAAAAAAATCCAACACAATGGGATGCCCCCTCTTCATCAGGACAAATGTATTGTATGATCTCAAATGTGGTTGGACTCCATTGAAATACATCAATAGTTTTATAATACATGACATGAATTTCTGCCACTGGCAGTGTGTGCAGTAGGGTGTTTGGTTAGAGTGGTTAGAGCTTTCAATTAGAGAGAGACAGCCTGAGAATAAACTGTTTCTGTTTTGCTTTCTGTTAAGAAAACCCATTTTCTTAGATACAGAGTACAGTACATGTAATTTGTGAAAAATACAGTTTTAGAACGAAATAATGGAAAAAAATATATAAAAAACCCCATTTGTTTAAAAACGAATATGAGCATAAAACAAGTTAAGTGTCAAAAAACTTTTTGTAAGGGTCAGGGGGAAAGATATCCCACTGACCAAAAGGAAACCCTTAACTTGGACTATACAGTCCAGTACTTTAACAAACTTAATTAGTCAATCAAAATAGTCCTGAGACTGAAATGCAAACTATGACAAAGTTAAGTTTTGTATGTAGAATGCAAGGTGGAACAATATAAAGCTGTGTTGATTTAGTCTGACAGTGGGGTGTCAGAACACCAGGAATTCTCAGATGTAGAGTAGGGGGACATCCAAGCAGGCACAAGACTTCAGCATATCTGAGGGAAAAACACAGTATTTTATGTGGTTGCTGGCACTGATAAACCATTGAAGGCAAAGACTGTGGCTGTAGCTTGCATAGCACATTGCAGAGACCCGGGTCTAGGTCCTATTATTGTCTTCTGTGGTCTCTTCTAGAAGGAGTCGCCCAGATCGGGGGTGGACGATTGGTGGATGGCACCCTTGGTAGTACAGAAGCATCCAGGAGGCTCAGCTTCTATAATTTACCTCTTTGTCTTAATTTCTCTCTCCCTCTTTATTGTAGGTCTTTGTGCTTCAGAATGCAATGAAGGCAAACCAGGACTGGTGAGAAAGGCTAGCAGCAGGGTGCTGTACAAACCTTCCTGAAAACCTCACAGCACCCTGTCTCATTCCTCCTAGAGAGCCCTCAGCCCTGATGCAAGCAGTAGGCTGGCTCTTGGGACAGGTTATGCAAACATGAAGATGTCTTAATGGGCAAGTGTCAGTTTGGAGAAGTGATAGGTAATTCCCACATGTGATGCTGAGCCTCCATGATGTAAATAACTGAAATCCAATGAATGAATGGGGCAGGCCTGGGACATAAAATCTGATGAGAAAAGTCATGACAAGGAGTGGGAGGGGATGCCCCCCCCCCCCCGCTGCCTTCCACGGCTCGCCCGGTTCTCCCGTCCCACGGGAGACCCGGACCAGTTTCCCCAGGCATTCAAATAAAGTACTGTAGTCTTACCGTAGATTACATGGAGCAGAGGGAGCATGGGAGGAGCTAGAGTGCAGAAGGCTGGAGGGGCAGAATTCAGTTTAGCTGGTGAGGTGGAGCTGGGTGAAGCTGGATGGCAGATGGCAGACGGCTAGAGACTGAGGCGATCAGAGCCAAGTGCCTGGTTTCGGCCAAACATCGGGCAACCAGCCCTCATGGCCACTGTCCTTGGCAAGACACCGCCAAAGATCCGATCAAAGCCGCATTCGGCCCTGATCGGGTCTCCATGTAAAAACCTGGAAGTGATGTCATGACATCACTTCCGGGTACTCGGCGCCAGTTTAAAAAAAATGACAGCATTCAAAACAGCCAAACTTGCCTGTTTTGAATGCTTTTAAGTGCAGAGGAGGGGTTTGGGGTCTTTAGACCCCCAGGTCCCTCCACAACAGTACCTGTCAAGTGTAAAAAAAAAAAATTAAACATTTTAAATGTACAAATATATCTGCCAATTGAGCCAATGAGGAGGGAGAGGGGGCAGGGCCAGGCTGCGGCTCTGTGTCTGAATGAACACGGAGCTGCGGCTTGGCTCAGGTGACCCCATAGCAAGCTTCTTACTGTGATGGCACTCAACGGGAGGGAGGGGCCAGGAGCACAGAAGAGGGATTCGAGAGAAGGAGGATCTGGGCTGCTCTGTGCAAAACCAACTGCACAGACCAGGTAAGTATTTATTTATTTTAGGTACTTATATAGCGCTGTCAATTTACGCAGTGCTTTACATATACATTGTCATCAGTCCCTACCCTCAAGGAGCTTACAATCTAAGGTCCCTAACTCACATTCATACATACACATACTAGGGCCAATTAAGACAGGAGCCAATTAACCTACCAGCATATCTTTGGAGTGTTGTAGGAAACTGTAGTACCCCCAGGAAACCCACGCAGGCACAGGGAGAACATGCAAATGCCAGGCAGATAGAGTCGTAATTGGGAATTTTAATCAGCGACCCTTTTGCTGCTAGGTGAAAATGCTAACCACTACACCACTGTGCCGCCCATAACATGTGTTTTATTTTTAACAAAAAATACTTTTTATTTTACTTTAAAATCACTTTAGGACACATACAGTGGATCAAGCTCTGAAAGGTTTCTTGATGACTACAGTCCTATACTCACAACATATAGCAGAAATAATGTGTATAAACATTGATTTATGAATTCAAAAGCTTCTTTTATACACTGCAGTCTATCATCATGTTCAGAAAAGCTTTCCTTTTTACACTGCGTATATTCCATCAACTTATGAAATTAATATTACATGACAAGCTTCAAGCACACTAATTCACAAGATTCTCACCTGCCCATACTCCCAGGGTCGTCTCTTAATATTATTCAGTTCTCCATGAAAAATGACACCCACGTCATTCATTACATATTCTTCTATTTCCTTTGCATCATCCATGTAAACAGCATCCTCTATGTAGGAGAGCACAAAAATCGAAAATTGTTGCAAATCTTTATAAGGATATGTTTTTTAAATACATTTACAAATGCAAATGTACAAATGAAAATAAAAAACACAAGTTTGCAATACAAATTATAGGCATCAAAGGCTACGCTACCTCAAAAGGATATATTGATTAGCCATGTTGTTTTTTTTTTTTCATTTATTTATTATAATAAATCAAAATGTGTGCTCACTACATGATGCTCAAATTTCCTTTAGAAAAGTCTAAGCTATCCTATGATCACTTTAGCCTAGGAACTGTTTGTTTGAGCAGCTGTATGGAGGTCCAGTGGGATTTAGGGCGGAAACCACTTGGCTATCTTATACAGCTGGGGATCATCACTTAGCAAAGGACCTGAGTTGATCAGCTACTGGGCTTCTAGTTCTGCACCAGAGCTACTACATTGTTGGAGCTTAAGAGCTTGAAGCAATGTGTTTTTAGGTTTTAAGATAAGCTCCACCCTTATCACTGTTTTGTCAGAGCAGTATAGCATTCAAATTTGTAAATTTAAAGTGTATCTCCACTTTTGAAGCCAAATTGGAATAACACCTACTTTATATTTGTTACATATCCCCATTCACTTAGCACATCTTAAAAAAAAAATTGCAGCTTAACTTTTTAGATGCTTTGTTTTGGACCCTCCAGCAAGGAAAATTTTGTGGGCGGCTGTTATTGCCATGGTTAACCCTGTCTGCAGTGGCGGCTGGGGGGGGGGGGAATCTACCACCCCCTCCCTCCTCCCCCCTCCCGGGACAGATGGCTGACAGCCAGCATCCTTACCTGCTCCTTCCCCGAACGGCTGTGAGTATCCTCACGACTCCTCCCTCTTCCTGGCCAATGGCCAGTAAAATCGCTTCTCTTTTCAGCCAATCAGGAAATGGGTCTCATGGCCCGCTTCCTGATTGGCTGGGAGGAAAATCAGTGTAATAATAGCGAATATTCATTCGCTATTGTCATACAACTGGGTGGGCTCAGGGCACAGTGCTCTGCGCCCCAAGCCCATCCTTTTTTTAAGCCTATTAGAGCCTCTGGCTCTTATCACGTGCTTAAAATAAATAAATAACGTAATTGGAATCCATGCGTCCGGCGCCCTGCATGTAGATTAGGGGGCCGTACGCATGGATGGGGGGGCGGCCCTCAATGGATGGGCCGCCACTGCCTTTCTGTATTGTGCAGGCAGATCTTCATTATCAATTGTACCTAGAGTTGAACCCTGTCTGCCCTAACAAAGGATACAGGTGCAGAATCTAGGCTTTTTCAATTGTTTGTTAATGAGGATAGGTTTGGGACAGGCTCTCACTGCCTATATTCAAAGTACCTTGCAGTCGTCCATGACAGCTTGTCCTATTAAACATTTAAAAGGTAAGAAATATTTTCTAAAAATGTTTTCCTAGTGTGAATGGGAACACCAAACAAACATACAGTGGGGTTTTCCCCAAACAAACTGCAAAAGTGGAAATATGTTTTAAGCATTCCAGTTCAGTGTATAAATGCACTATATTCATTATTAACGGCATTCCGATGCACCAAGGTGGTTGAAAAAAAAAAAAAAAACACATGACCCTATTTTGGCAGCACAGTGCATCATCATGTACATCATCATGTACAATATGTGCTTTTTGGGGCTCTGCAGTGCAATGTGCTCTACTGTACAATGAACTGGGGTGCCTTTAACCACTAATGACGATAAAACACATCACACATAGGGGTTGATTTGCTAAAGACAAATAGACTATGCACTTTGTAAGGGCATTTGCTCCACAGCTAAGTAAATGGGGGACTCTGCTGACTTCCAACATCCTTTCATGTATAAGCAAAAATTCTATATATTTTTTCCTTGCTTGTGATTGGGCATTCTTTGCAACGTGAAGCTTCACCTCATTTACTAACCTCTGGAGCAAATACCCTTGCAGAGGGCAACTGTACTTGCAAAGTGCACAGTCTATTTGCCTTAAGTAAATCAACTCCATAGAGCAGGTGTGTTGCCATGCATTGCAGAAATTCACATCAGCACCCAAGTATGAATATAAAGTAATACTAAAGTCTTGTTTTTTTTTTTTTGTTTCAAAATAACAAATATGTTATACTTACCTCCTCTGGGCAGTTTGTTTTTTACAGGGCAGACCAGATTCTCCTCTTCTTGGGTCCCTCTTCGGCGCTCCTGGCCCCTCCCTCCACAGCAAGCAGCTTGCTATGGGGGACACCTGAGCCAACCTGCAGCTCTGTGTGTCCATTCAGACATGGAACCGTGGCCAGGCCCTGCCCCCTCTCTTTCCTCAATGGTTCACTGATTTTGATTGACAGCAGCAGGAGCCAATGGCAACTGCTGCTGTGTCTCAGCCAATGAGAAGGGAGAGTCCCGGACAGCCGAGTCTCTCGTGCAACATCGCTGGACTGAGACGGGGCTCAGGTAAGTATTAGGGGGGCTGCTGCAAACAGAAGGCTTTTTATCTTAATACATAGAATGCATTAAGATACAAATCCTTCTGCCTTTACAACCCCTTTGAGGTATGCTTGGATTGCAGGCATGCATGTGTACATAGACGATCACAATCTCTGCACCTATTTAACTGGTTGTCGTGCATGGTGAACATCCAAATCTTTTTTTCTTCATATCTTCTGTTTTAAAAAAAAGTCACTACAAACTGTGCATTCTGACATTTTTAAAACTAATTAAAAAAATAAATAAAGTGAACTATGTATGCAAGCATGTGCAGTACAATACCTGCATATACATCACTGAGGCTTTTTACAAATTAACGTTTTTAACAGTTCCCTTTAACAATTAATGTGATAACTAACATTTCTTTATGGTATGCTCAATAAAACCGCACACAGACCCAAATATAGTAGAGAAACTCACTTTTTTTAATTTAGGTTACCCACGGCTTAGAAAGTATACAGTATATTTATTTGCAGGTATGCATATTCCACAGCAAACAACCCCTGTTAGTGAATTTCACATGTATATGCTGTAGCCCATATTAGTGCACATCACAGGCACATAGTAAATTATGTGGGCATACAGTTTGCTAGTTTACTCGGGATCAGTTCATGAAAGTATGCTGTTCCCCTAAAAAAGCCTTGGCTGCATGAGCCATAGTCACCCAATGTGCAATAGAAGAACTAGATCAGGAGTCATCTATGTCTGTGAACACCTTCGCAGGAAACATTTTAATGTTGCTTGATGCCAAATAGAAACTGAGAACATAACAAAGATTGATGTGTCTCTACAAGGACTCCATAGTCACCTGCAGATGGCTGCTGAGCAATTAAAACGTTGTTCCTGCATAATGCAGCAAAATTTGTAAAAATACTGCCTTTCCTTAAAGTATCACAAACTAATGTGTAAAAAGTTGGTATAGTTTCAATAGATGTAGGTTTTTAAAGATATTGGCAATTAGATAGCTACATACATAGGTAGAATAACTCTAACACAAAGGGCCCACTTATACTTTTAATTTTGGTGCAGTATGTTAATGTATGAGCATGTTAATACATGTTTCATTAAAGTAGAACTACGGGCAAAACTTTTTTTCAGTTTGGATAGAGTAAGTGAAGGTTATATCCCCTGTCAGATTTTTTTCGCCATCTGTGTCCTATTGAATAGATTTCCCTTCACTTCCTGTCCTATAGCCAAACAGGAAGTGAGAGAAAATACCTGCAGATTAACAGGTTCTGGACCGCCTGCGGCGGGCTGGCCTTCCTGCGTGAACCAACGTAGCCCTACAACAGTCACGCGCTTGGTGTTGGGGGGCGAGTGTGCGCTGCCGGGGGCGCGCTTCCACCCCCACTAAGCAGCGGGGATGCCAATGCACAGGACCTGCGGCCGCGACTGCCGCCGGGCACCCATGATTGCTTCCCGCTGGGAGAGAAAGATGGACAGCTGTTCTAAACACAGCTGACCATTGTTCTCTCTGAAATGATCACAGAGCGCCTGTGATCCTTCTATATAGGATCACAGGTTTATATGATCATTTCACAAGCCCCCCCCCCCCCCACAGTTAGTAAACACTCCTCTAGGCTCACATTTAACTCTTTGATCACCCACTAGGTTAACCCCTTCCCTGCCAGTGTCATTGTTACAGTAACAGTGCATATTTTTAGCAATGATTACTGTAGTAATGTCACTGGTCCCCCCAATAATGTCAAAAATGTCAGTCAGGGGTCCGATCTGTCCACCGCAATGTCACAGTCCTGCAGATGTTAAAATAAATTACTGGTAAATTACTGGTAAAATAAATAAACAAAATAAAAATTATATAAATCTTTCCCCTAGTTTGAAGACGCGATAACTTTTGTGCAAACCAATCAAAATACGCTTATTGTGATTTTTTTTTTTTACCAAAAATATGTAGCAGAATACAAAGTGGCCTAAAACGATGAAAAAGTTTGATTTTTGATTTTTTGGGGGGAATGTTATATAGCAGAAAGTGAAAAACATTTTTCAGAATTGTCGCTCTTTTTTTGTTTATAGCGCAAAAATAAAAATCGCAGAGGTGATAAAATAACACCAAAAAAAAGCTCTATTTGTGGGACAAATTTTCCATTAAATTTACATAATGCCGAATCGCAAAAAATGGCCTGGTTATTAAGGGGGCAAATCCTTCCGTTCCAGAAATGGTTAAGGGAATTCCTTAGGATCCCCCAGATCACCGGGAACGTGTGTTCCCATTGGCGGATTTCCTCTCTATTACTTTACTGGGGACAACCCAAAATGTGGGGTTTTCTGTTACTTTCACTTTCAATGATAATGGTAAACAGGACAAATAGAGAGGATGAATCTCCCTAACAGGGGGCACAGACAGCAATAAAAACTGACAGGGGTTCTATTCCATCTCCACTTTATCCAAAAATGCAGTCCAATTATATAAGTAGATTGCCAAAGCATGAGAACAAATAAGTGACCATGTAGCTTTTTTATGACACAGTGATCCACATTGCATGGTAGCATTTACATAGGTGTGCGCAGGGGGTGTGCCGGGTGTGCCTGGGCACACTCTAATCACTCCATGTGCATTAGCATTATCACTGGGGACATGGGACATATCTTCCTCTGACCAGTTCTGCTATTATTGAAGTGCTACCATACTTCTCTTTCCCTGTACTGGCTCTGCCATAGGAGTGGGTGCGTCTGTGTGTGTGTGTATGTATGTATATAAATATAAAAATACAGTATATACACACATGCATGTGTGTTTGAGCTCTGGTGTGCACACCCAAATGCATTAGACTGCGCACACCTATGAGCATTTAACCACACATTGTGGTGCACTACAATACATGTGCATCAAATGTCCATTGGGTTACGTTGGGGTGCCATCCAAAATATATAGCACTGCAGTGTGCTAAGGCATATAATAAGCATTAACTTGCTGTGGAAACTCATACATTACTGCAATGTCAAAGTGTAAGGGGGGCAAAGTGTAAGTGTAAGGGGGTCAAAAGCCTTGGATTCAGGTACAAATAAAGACCCACAGTTTGAAAATTGTGAAACTAGCGCAGCAATAAGATGCCCTGGGAGGATGTGTATCACTACAGTCTATAAAAAGGGCTGCATCCAGCAGTCTGGGAGGCCATCCTCATAGCACACTGGATGTAAGATATCTGAACTAAACATGGGCGTTTTGTTTAGTTCCCAGTTGAAATTCGGACAAATTTTTTTGTATTGTACAAATTTTGTATCCGAATTTCTAAATTACAATAGTAACTAATTCAATTAATCTGAAAAAATTAAACAAAATTTCGGTCGCAATTTGAATTCAAATTGTTTTCTAATCAAATTCAAATAGTTTTCAATAGAAATAGATTTTGATTTTTTTTTTTTAAACAGAATTAGAATTTTCGAAGAGAATAAAATAGAATAGAAAATAAAGGAATAGAATAGAATAGAAAGAATGGAATAAATAGAAAGAATATAACCATCTTCTTCTGAAATTTTAATTTCAAATAGAAAACAACTAATTTGAATAGAATAGAAAAGATTAGAATAGAATAGAATAGGTAAGGGGGAGGAGCTCTGACAGCATGACATGACAACGCCCGCTTTGGAGTAGGCAAGCCACTGCCTGATCCCCCCCCCTGCCTCCCCTCGGCCGTCTGAGCGAAGCCCCCTGGGCTCCTGGACCCTGGGCCTTTCTTGTTTCTACTGCTGCTCCTGTCTGCCACTGCTGCCGGGAAGCCTCTGCACTTCTGATCCCCTCACTACTACACAGGTCGTAGGATTCCCCTCCGCTTTCACTTGCGGAAGACGTGGATGAAGAGGAGCCCAGCTCATCTTGGACTGCAGTGCTGGAGGGGGTAAGCCTGCTCTCAGGGGGAATCTGTGCTAAGTAATGCAAGTGTGCCCTACGAGGGGTAGAAGATAGGGTGAAGACCCCTAAATTAGTTGAAGGGGAAAGACTGTTATAGAGAGATATGCCCTCCTATAGCAAATAATAGTTTACAATTAACAGAGGGTCCCCTACTTTCGTATGCTCTGTTCGACTGCTGCGCTCTCAATAGCTATTTTATTTTCGTCTTTGGCTGAAAGATTTACCTGCGACTTAAAGGGACTGAGCTCATATTTGACCTCTGCAAGCTACCCCAGGCTGCTATGAACGATGGACTGTCCTTTATTTTTGCTACCTGACCACCTCCTTTTTTTTTATGTTTTATGTTAATTATTTAGGTGGCTTGGGCATCCTTTTCTTTCCTGTGCCCTCCCCTCTTCTCCTTACAATTATTATTGATTAATACCACCTGGATTAATACCACCACCTCTTATTAAGGAAGCCTTAGTGGGACTGCTGGCTAAAATGGAAACATCCTTGAAATCTGATATAGCAGCAGTCCGGGCAGACATTGGACAGGTACTCGGCCGTGTGGAGGAAGTGGAGAGGAGGATTGATGTACATGATCGAGTATTGGATAACCTGGGTAAACAGATGAAGCTACTGCAGAGAGCTAATCGTTCCCTATTATAGAAGATAGAAAGTCAGGAGAATCAAAGTCAAAGGAAAAACGTGCAAATTAAGGGCAGGAAGATTGAAAACAGTAGTACGGGGTCTCTTTAATCCTATGCTGGGGAAGAAGTCCTCAGAAACTTTAAAAATTGACACAGTGCACAGGGTCAGGGTGGGGGCGTACCAGGAGATGTGATTGTTAGGTTCCACCATACAGAAGAAAAGACGATAGTTATGGAAAAAAAACCTGGAATTCTCCTGGGATTACTTTAGAAGGAGTGAATTTACAGCTCTATGCGGACTTCAGTGACTTGTCAGCTGAGACTCTGGCAAGAAGGAGACTTCTTAAGCCCTTGACATAACAGCTGTGGGCCTCTAACATCTCCTATCGATCGGATTTCCCGGCTTGCCAAAAGCGAAAAAAGACGGCCGCATGGTGGTTTTGAGATTCCCAGAAGATCTGGGAGAATTTTGCAATAAATTGAACCTACCACTCCCGGTGTTGCCAGGATGGGAGGAGTCCATGGTTGTGCCAATCTTGCCAAGGGGGGAGCAGTGGGCTCGGGTGGGGAGGGGGGCTGGTGGTTGGTTCGGGGAGTTGGTGGTGGAGTGTGAGGGATTTTCTGTTCTCTCTCCCCCTCCTCCAGCCTCTTCTCCCATCCCTTTCTCCTTCTTCGGGAGGTGGTGGGGAGGATTGGGCTGGAGGGTTTGCTGGTCCAGTGGGCAGGAACAGGTCAGAGCACCGGAATGGTTGCCCCCTGGGAAGGTATGGATGGGAAGGGACACACGGTTATGTGTCAACAAGTCCGTACAAGAAATAAGACCTGGACATTTGTCCAGCCCCCTGAGGGGTTAACCTCTTGGGGCAGGTGTGGGGGAGAAAGGAATGGGGGGGGGTTCCCTTTTTTTTTTCTTCCCACACAGGACCTATATTTAGAAAGAATGTGTTAGCTGCTCCTGTTTCGGCCTATGGCTTTGGTTTATTTTATAACATATAATGTTAGGGGGATGAATACACCTAGCAAAAGGTATAAGGTAACTAAAGAATTGCATCATTATATGGTGAGGGTGGCCTGTTTGCAAGAAACAAAATTTCCAAACATTTTAGTCTCTAAATTATGTACATATTTCAACACAATGGGGAAAGAAGAGAATTTAAGGGAAGAGACTTTGCTTGCTTATATAACTCATATTTTGAAGAAAGGGAAAGACCCTACAGTACAGATAAGTTAAAGACCAATTTCCCTATTAACTACAGATTTCACAAAAATTATAGCAGAAAGATTAAAACTTTTACTGCTGGATGAATACATATTGCTCAGGTAGGATATGTGCCCGGGCAAGAGGGGAGGGACAACTGCCTTAAGTCACTTCTTTTGATCCATGAAGTGAAAAAGAAGTGCACTCCGGCCATACTACTGTCGATAGATGCCGAAAAAGGCCTTCGACAGGGTCGATTGGAGCTTCATGTTAGAAAATCTCAGACACCTAGGCATTGGAGATAGGATGATGCACTGGATATCCGTCTTCTATTGCCACCCAAGAATAAGAGTGAATGGCAGCCGGTTCTCCCCCTTTGAGTTACATAATGGGACTAGGCAAGGGTTCCCCCTCCCCCTAATGTTGTTGGTGTTGGCCTTGGAACCCTTATTGGCAGCTGTCCATAAAAATTCAGAAATTAAAGGGGTTAGAGTGGGGAACGGCGAGTACAAGGTGGCCGCATATGTGGACGATGTACTGTTTTTTATCTCTAACCCTAGGTTAACACTCCCGAAAGTGCTGGGGGAATTAGAGAGATATGGGAAGCTATCAAATTTTAAAGTTAACATAACTAAATCGGAGATTCTGAATATCACAATATCAAGGAAAGAACAACACAACAAGCAATCCAGCTTAAATTCCCCTTTGTATGGTGTAGAGAGAAACTGGGATACCTTGGCATTAAACTAACTAGATCCCTGGCGACCCTTTATAAGGTCAATTACATACCCATATTGAATAAGATGAAAGAACAACTGAACTCCCTGAGACATGGACCCCTTTTTTGGTTGGGTAGAATAAACATAGTAAAAATGAATATTCTCCCAAAGCTCCTTTAAATATTTCAAAAGGTTCAAATCACTCTCCCCCAGGCTTATTTCAGGAAGTTGAGAGCTATGATGTTAAAATACATATGGCTACATAAACACCCTAGAATCGCTTATGCGGTATTAACTAAGGGAAAAAGGACTGGGGCGGGTAGCGGCGCCCGAATTTATAAAACATTATCAGGCTATTTCTATTGCACGAGTTGCCGATTGGATGCGTAATAGGGAAGCAAGAGCTGGGTGGGAATTGAGTGAGCACAAAGTAGGGTAGATTTAGGAAAGATGGTGTGGGTTCCACGAGTACATCGGGATTTGGTTATAACACGAACACATTGACTGGTGATGATTTCAAATGGAATTCTAATTCAAATCCATTAGAATTTTCCAAATTCGGTCGAATTGAGCTCAGTTTGACCAAATTCGGATAATTCATTTCAAATTTGAATAAACAAAACAAATTCTGAAAATTTATTAAATGAACCTAACTAAATGAATTTATGGAAATAACAAATGGAAACAAAACTAATTTTTTTGTTCTGCACATGTCTAATTTGAACTGCACCATCGTTTACCTCTTGTTTACATTTCATGTAAGTGTGATGGGAATGAGCCTAAAATCAAGGTTGCTTATTTTTGTCTTATAAGAGACATTATAAATGTGTTTTGCATGCTAGAATTTCTGTTATAATATATTTCTTACCTTTGCACCAAGGATTAAAGAGAATGTATGTATCAGTGTCAGATCTTCTAGGCGTCCTCAGAATACCATACGGGGTTAAAACAGCAACATACATGCGGAATTTGCCTATGATGCAGTCAGGAGCTGATAAAATATTCAAGCTGACAGAGCTTTCTTCAATTTGAGTAATTTTTGCTCCCCATTTCCCTACTTCCAGTTTATCCACAATAGGAATTGGTATATATGTGCCTTTGCTCTGTTGTGGGTAGCGACCTGAATAAAACAAAACATGGTTACGTTATCCATAATGAAAATGTTGAAAATAATGTGTTGAATTTGTGAAACATTTTTTAGAATTTACCATTTATGCAGTTTAAATGTATTTACCTATTTATAGTAGTAATTTTGATATTATGTTTGTAGTGATTATTCTGCACATTTCTTTGTCGATCTGTCTAGTCTATGAAAATCACACGGTTCTAGAATCCAGGCAATTATGAATAATAATAAATATCAATTGAAGAATCAAGAATTTTGCAATTGAGCAGTATGCTTGGTTGTCAGCCTGATCATCAAAAGTCAAAAAAATAGTAATGGGAACAATGAGCAGAACAGAAGGTGCATCATCAAATCTTAAGCTGGCTACACACCATACACATTTTATACAATTTTCTTGTACAACTTTACCTTAGATTTACCAACACCATATAATATAAGGTCAAACCTAAACACTTTCAAATTGTATGCAACCAGGCAGGCTCTTGCACCACATAGTTGTAGATAAATCTAAACAAAATTGAGCAACAGAAATTGTATAATGTGTATCCAGCTTTACTCTCAACCTTGGGTTCACATTAATATTATTATTATTATTATTATACAGGATTTATATGGCGCCAACAGTTTACACAGTGCTTTACATTATAAAAGGGAGACAATACAGTTAGAATCAATAAAATACAAGAGGGTTAAGAGGGCCCTGCTCAGAAGAGCGTACAATTTAAGACGGTGGGGCAAGTGGTACAAAAGGTTGTAACTGTGGAGAATGAGCTGATGGAAGTGATAGGAGAATAGTTGAAGGCATGATAGACTATTTTGAAGACATGAGATTTCAAGGATTGCCTGAAGGCAGCCAGAGTAGGAGATAGCTGGACAGATTGAGGTAGAGAGTTCCTGTGGGTGGGAGAGGCTCTGGAGAAGTCCTGGAGGTGAGCCTGGGCGGAGGAGACAAGGGGAATTTAGAGTAAGAGGTCTTGAGAGGAGTGGAAAGGACAGTTTGGGTGATATTTGGAGATAAGATTGGAGATGTAGCTCGGGGCAGAATTGCGAATGGCTTTGTATGTTGTAGTTAGTATTTTAAATTTAATTTGCTGGGCAATCAGAAGCCAGTGTAGAGATTAGGGATGATCGAACTTTTCAAAAGTTTGGTTCTGCCAGAACATCTGAACTTCCCGAAAGTTCGGCCCGGATTTCAGAACCCCATTGAAATCAATGGGACCCGAACTTCGGTAATCAAAAAACACCATTTTGAAGCCCTAAAACCCAATAAATGCCCCTAAAAAGAGCCTAGGGTTCTGGGTCATGCCCCAGGGACTATTAATCACACAAAAAAAGTTCTTAAAAATTGTCATTTTTGATAGAGAGCTAATTATTGAAACAATTAAAAAAAAAATGAGATTTTTTGATTTTGACTTTGTATTTAGTGTCTGGGGGGTCTAAAAGTATACCTGTGAAGTTTCAGCTCTGTAGCATGTCCAGAACCAGAAAAAAAAATATTGTTTGTATTATGTCACTTATAGAACAGGGATATGGCTTCGCTATTTTCACACCTTTATATATGTAAGTGTAAAAATACATACAAGTATGTGTGTATATAAGTTCAGATGTTTTGCCTGCCTCCAAAAAAATGCCTGCAACAACACACCTGGGCGTTTTTTTTTTGGCGCTAGCGTTTTTTGGGGCATATTTTTGGGTTCTTTAGAGGCAGGCAAACCATCTACACTTGTGTATACAGGTATATATACACACATACTTATATGTATATATATACACCTAGACATATATAGGTGTGATAGTAGCAGAAATATATGCTTGCGCTAATTAAATAATTAACATTAATATGGCTCTGCTCCTATAACACCTATATATGTTTAAGTGTAAAAATACATACAAGTATGTGTGTATATATACCACTATACACAAGTTCAAATGTTTTGCCTGCCTCCAAAGAACCCATGAAAATGCCCAAAAAAACGCTAGCGCCAAAAAAAAACGCCCAGGTGTGTTGTTGCAGGCATTTTTTTGGGGTTTTTGGAGGCAGGCAAAACATCTGAACTTGTGTATAGTGGTATATATACACACATACTTGTATGTATTTTTACACTTAAACATATATAGGTGTTATAGGATCAGAGCCATATTAATGTTAATTATTTAATTAGCGCAAGCATATATTTCTGCTACTATAACACCTATATATCTTTAAGTGTAAAAATACATACAAGTATGTGTGTATATATACCACTATACACAAGTTCAGATGTTTTGCCTGCCTCCAAAGAACCCAAAAAAAATGCCCAAAAAACGCTAGCGTCAAAAAAAAAAACGCCCAGGTGTGTTGTTGCAGGCATTTTTTGGGGGTTTTTGGAGGCAGGCAAAACATCTGAACTTGTGAACACACACATACTTATATGTATTTTACACTTAGACATATATAGGTGTTATAGGAGCGTAACCATATTAGTCTAAATGATTTAATTAGCGCAAGCATATATTTCTGCTACTATCACACCTATATATGTCTAGGTGTGTATATACATATAAGTATGTGTGTATATATACCTGTATACACAAGTTCAGATGTTTTGCCTGCCTCCAAAAACCCCCAAAAAATGCCTGCAACAACACACCTGGGCTTTTTTTTTTTTTTTGACGCTAGCGTTTTTTTGGGCATTTTTTTGGGTTCTTTGGAGGCAGGCAAAACATCTGAACTTGTGTATAGTGGTATATATACCACTATACACAAGTTCAGATGTTTTTCCTGACTCCAAAGAACCCAAAAAATGCCCAAAAAAACGCTTGCTACTAAACCGGCAAGGTGTGAAAAGCGAGAAGCCATTAACCTGTTCTATAAGTGTTCTAATACAAACGATCTTTTTTTTATGGTTCTGGACATGCTACAGAGCTGAAACTTCACAGGTACACTTTTTCGACCACCCCAGATACTAAATCCAAAGAATTTTTTTTTTTTTAATTTTTTTTTTAATTTTTTCAACAATTGGCTCTCTATCAAAAATGACAATTTTTAAGAACTTTTTGTGTGTGATTTTGTGTCTGGTGGGTCTAAAGGGTGTACGTGTGAAGTTTCAGCTCTGTAGCATGTCCAGAACCAGAAAAAAAAGATCATATAGGTGTAAAAGGAGGGTACCACCATCCCTGCAATACTGAAAAATGATCTTTTTTTCTGGTTCTGGACATGCTACAGAGCTGAAACTTCACAGGTACACTTTTTAGACCCCCAGATACTAAATTCAAAGAATTTTTTTTTTTTTTAATTTTTTTTCAATAATTGGCTCTCTATCAAAAATGACAATTTCTAAGAACTTTTTTTGTGTGATTTTGTGTCTGGGGGTCTAAAAGGTGCACCTGTGAAGTTTCAGCTCTGTAGCATGTTCAGAACCATAAAAAAAAAGATCATTTGTATTAGTGCAATTATAGAATGGGTTAGTGGCTTCTCGCTTTTCACACCTTGCCGGTGTAGTAGCAGGCGTTTTTTTGGGCATTTTTTGGGGTTCTTTAGAGGCAGGCAAAACATCTGAACTTGTGTATAGTGGTATATATACCCGTATACACAAGTTCAGATGTTTTGCCTGCCTCCAAAAACCCCCCAAAAATGCCTGCAACAACACACCTGGGCGTTTTTTTTTTTTTTTTTTACGCTAGCGTTTTTTTGGGCATTTTTTTGGGTTCTTTGGAGGCAGGCAAAACATCTGAACTTGTGTATACGGGTGTATATACACACATACTTATATGTATATACACACCTAGACATATATAGGTGTGATAGGAGCGTAACTATATTGGTGTTAATTATTTCATTAGCGCAAGTAGTTTTTTCTGCTCCTTTCACACCTATATATGTCTAGGTGTATATATACATACATGGGTGTGTATATATACCCCCTATAGACATGTTCAGTTGTCATGTCTGACTCCAAACATGTCCTCAAAAAAGCACTAGCTACGCCTGCAGCATAAAGAATGCTGACTGGTGAGAAGCCATATTCCTGCAGCGAAAGTGACTTCAGAGAAACTAGCTTTTCTCTATAGCGGTCACCCTGATATGGAAGGGTTTGGTCACCCTGCCATAGCAGTCACTGTCAGTTCACCCTACACTACATTACGGTCACCCTGACACTTCACACTTTCCCTACAGAAACTAAATTTTTGAAGCTAACTAAAGTGTAAAAGAGCACTCTAACTACACTAGATATCCCTTTCCTCACACTAATAAATGCTAAATGACACTTTTAAAGTAAAATTAACGGAACTGCTTCCACTCTCTTCCATGTCCTGTATAACAATGCTAGGAATTTGGCGGGGGCTATCTTATATACTGGGGGGCGTATTCACCAATGATTGGCCTAGGGACCCCCGAGTCACTCCAATCACATTCCTAGCATTCTCCTGCCCCCTCAATTGGCTTTTGCTAATGGTTCTGGTCCAATCACGGGCTTTTAAAGCCCATTTCCTGAACCATTGCATTTTGGTCAGTTCTGGTTGCCGAATTCCGAACTTTTTGGGCAAAAAGTTCTAAATTCGGCCGAACCTCGAACACCCAATGTTCGGGCCGAACCGATGGTCGACCCGAACCGTTCGATCATCCCTAATGTTCAGTCTTCTCAGAAATAAATTGCAATAACAATAACAATTTGGGGAATCCTATTGGTCTTAGTAATGATGTTTCATTTTTGAGATTTTAGGAGACAGAAGTAGCAGAGGAACTGGCTCGCTTAAAGCTTAATAAAGCAATGGGCTCTGATAGTATTCATCCCAGAGTACTCGAGATATAGTTCGGACCATTAATGGATCTTTTCAATCAATCTGTTCAATCTACTCTAACAGGAGAAGTTCCCCGTGACTGGTGGACAGCTAACATTCAACTTATCCTCAAGAAGGGCAGCGAGCTAGAAGCTGGCAATTACAGGCCAGTGAGTTTAACATCGGTTGTAGTCAAGTTTATGGAATCATTACTAAAAAAAAAAGGATCATTGATCACGTAAAATACACAACTTGCTGGACTCAAAGCAGCATGGCTTTACTGAGCGCAGATCATGTCAGACTAATCTGATTTAATTTTCTGACTATATTAATGTTTTGAACTGAGGTGGTGCTGTAGACTTAGCATATCTTGATTTCAGCAAGGCATTCGATACAGTTCCAAATAATGATCTAATACAAAAGTTGTACAAGCTAGGATTTAGCCCTTAGATGGTTAAGTGTATATGCAGTTGGCTAAAGGATAGATACTAGAGTTGTAAATGGTGTTCACTCAGAACAAAGACCAGTCACTAATGGTGTACTACAAGACTCTATACCAGGTCCTGTTCTATTTAATCTATATGTAAGTGATATGACTAAAGATGTGTTGGGCAAGGTATGTCTTTTTGTTGATGATACAAAGGTGTGTATTAGGGTTGATATCCCTGGAGGTGTCTGAAACATGAACATGATTTGGCACTGCTGGAAGACTGGTCAAAGCATTGGAAACTGCAATTCAATGTTTCTAAATGTACAATAATGCACCTAGGGAAAAATAATCCCTTGAGGGAGTACAGCATTGGAGCTACAGTGCTGACCAGCACTACAGTGGAAAAAGATTTGGGGTACTGCGCAAACAGTGTGACCAGGCAGTGGGTAACAAGGGCAAAAAGAATTCTCGGATGCACCAGAGGTATCACCAGCAGGAGAAAGGAGGTTCTGATCCCCCTATATAGTTTTTTAGTGAAAACATTAAATACATCAAGGAGGTGAATAAGGTTCAGGAGGGCAGCACTTTAAATATGAAGCCAAAGTTAAGAACACAGGGACATGACCTTAAACTAACTGGAGAAAAGTTCAAAACTAATCTTAGGAAGTTTTATTTTACTGAAAGGGTAGTTGATGCTTGAGGGGGCTGAAAGCTCCCTTCTTTCTGCCCACCTATTTGGAGCTATGCAGAGGAAAATGCTGCACTGAAGGTCACTGGGGATGTTCTGTTGAGCAGTGTCAAACAGTCCTTTGTAAGTCTTTTCCACCTCCCACTCTTGCAGTATTAAAATTCATCCGTCAACCCGGGATGGTTGGAAACATCCAGTTCTCTAAAATCTTGGATGTCACTCGGCTGTACTTCCGAAGATTCTTCCTAGATTCTCTAAAATAATAGTCCTGCGCTATCAAACTCATAGCCCTCTATTGGAGTATCATCCTTCAGCCACAGGCAAACATGGGTAGCATACCAATGAAGCACCCGATATCCTTCAATTAACACCATCTTGATGCAGACCAGACCTTCCACTCGGGTCACCTATTCCTGCTGGGGTTGCTCACCAGGGGAGGGCATCCGTAAGTCTCTCTGGAGCCAGTATTGCTCCTCCAGGGTAGCAAGACCCTTTCCGCAATGCTATTGCTCCAACTGTAGGGCCTCTCTCCATAGCCCCTAGCAAATTACATCCCTCCACACCAGTACATCCCCTACAGAACAAGGTCTGCCAAACTGAGTGAGCCCCCACCACATCCGTCGCCGAAATTCCACTTCCATTGCTGTGGGGAATAGCGCCACTCTGCAGTGATCTCCCAAAAATGTGCTCTGGTGGTAGTTTAGATGTTCCTGCCACAAGGAAGCATCCCACCGCTGCCACCAAATGTGACAGACTGCCTGACACCACTCCTGGGTATCTCCACCAAGAATCTGTTTTGCAAGCTCTGGAACATGAGGCAAGTGACTATAGCTGCAGCTACTCCAAAGAACTAGGAAACACCAGTTTTTGGAGTAAACCATAAGAACTGCTTTATTAGAGAAGCAAACTACATTTATATAGAAAATCATCAGATAAAAGCTAATCACATTATCACAGACAATGCCCACCTCAAGAGAAAATGACATTACATAAACAAGTAAACAATCAAACACAAAAAAATAATAGATTCTTTCCCGGCACCTAGCAGTCTGGACTCTGGAGGTGATTAAAAGTAAGAGCTTATCACCTAAACCTAATTACAGAAAACAATAGTTGATGCCAGGAAACCTGTAATAGTTTCTTAACCCCACATATGCTGGAATCCACCTCCTGCACTTAACACATCGCTCCAAGATAATAGTTCCACTATGCACTGTATGCTAAGGGGTCCCAGAAACAGTCCTCCAGCCCTAATTGCATTGAAAGGGTGGCTGGTATAGCTCACAGCAAGCTGGGGACCCAGGGAGGTGATAAAACTCTCTTGGGGAAAAGGTTCCTTGTAACCCAAAGAGGGGGGTCTCCTTAGTCCTAGGTCCATAGTTGGTTGGAAGGTGGCTGGCCTCCAGGTCCCTCTAGGAGCCCAAGTCAAGTCCCTGACAGTCTGGTTATGATATAAGGGCTGGCAGAAGGGATAAAACATACAAAGTGGGGGGGCGTGGCTTGGCATCGGACCCGAATGGCCGCTTGTTAGCTCGGCTCCGCGCACGGGGGATCTATATCTTGCTTTTTCGGGTGCCTATAGCCTTTCTAATATGCTACGATCGGGTCGCAGCGCTTCAGCCAGACGGGTGATGCCTGACCAAGAATCCTCCCCTGCTCCTACGCCTGACTCTCCTATGGCGCAATCCTCCACATCCACCGGATCCCTACCCCAGCCGACCGCAGCGGTGCCTCTTCCGAGCCTCATGGACCTCCAGAATGTGGCCGCTGACATTAAATCAACGCTGGGTTCCGCCATCTCGGAACTAGCTGCGGAACTGCGCTCAGTAACTGCCAGCCTGGACACCACAGAGAAGGCCTCTGCCACTCATGCGGCCGCCATCAAACAACTTCAGAGGGGTACAGACCACTATACATCCCACCTCATCGAGATCAACCGCCACCTGGAAGATCTGGACAACCGAGGTAGGAGGCATAATATCCGGCTACGGGGCCTCCCGGAGTCAGTGGAAACCCCCGATCTGGTCACCTCGCTAACCACGATCTTCAATGACCTACTTGAACGACCGGCAGATACCCCGATTGAGTTTGAGAGGGCGCATCGAGCCCTACGCCCTAGAGCGGGAGAATCCGATCCGCCTCGCGATGTGATCTGCTGCCTGGTGTGCTACCCCCTTAAGGAAGCCATTCTCCGGAAAGCCAGGGGCCGGGACCGTGTGCAGTTCGAGGGGACGGAGCTGAAATTTTTCCAGGACCTCTCGCCCATCACTCTGCAGAACCGCAGAGCCCTGCGCCCCCTACTTGAAGCTCTCCGCACCAGGGGGATTACATACAGATGGCGCTTTCCTTTTTGCCTCTTTGCCACCTATTGAGGCAGATCTGCATCTTTGAAAGTCCCTGACGACATCCCTGCTTTCTGCGAAGCCTTCGAGATCCCAGTGCTGGACTTACCTGACTGGTATGGCGAGTTTTACACCTCGGATCCCTTGATCTCAGTCACCACCTCCACTACTCCTAAAGCGCAGAGGAGTAGACAGCGCAGACGCCGTCATTCCCAACATGATGCGACCCCCATGCGTTCCAGAGAAGATCGTCGCTCCAGCCCTCTCCGATCTCCACCTAGCCATCGGGAGAAGTTAATCCTTTAACCCCTCAAGATGATCGTTGATTTCTGTTTGCATCATCTATAAGGTACTCCGGCCCTGTCCCCCCCCTTGCCCCTGCCCTCCTTTGTCCCCCTTACGCTCCTCCACTCTGGACATTGCCACTGTGGCCTTATCCCAATCATCGCCTCGGACTTAGCAGCCCCCCTCCCCTGTTCTATTGAACACCGTCTGCCGGGAGCTGACACTACTTGAATAAGACTGTTTCTCATGTTTTAGTCCTTGCACTTCTCCCCCCCTCCCCTCCTGAACAATCGTTCCCTCCCTTATGTCACCCATGGAACTGCTACTGACTTTTTTTTTTTTTCTCCCCATTATCCCCCCCCCCCTTTTTTTGACTCTCCACAGGTTTTATTATCCTGATGCAACCTCCCCGAAGATCCGGGACTATTGGTCTGCCTGACCTTATCTCGCAAACCGCGAGATTCATCGCCCTTCCCCGGGCATCGTGCCCCCCTTTACATCATTTGCTGCAACAGGTTTTTCCTTACTGCTATTTTTAGTCCTTATTGTCTGTTGTACATGTTGGTTTGAAACTAACCTCTGCTAATCTACTATATGTGGGGATTAACGCTTGAGTGAGGTATGGGGGGTGAGGGAGATAACTCGCTTTACTTTGCCTGTAAACTCACTATAGCCATAGCAGAATAATGAAGTATAACTAGGATGTTATGTATCATAAGGTGGTTATGTATGGGATAATGAATATGACTGGTCCCTTGACTGTCTGCCACTGCCCTTCCCACATCCTCCCCACTCCTATTAGTGATGACTGTATTTCCTCCTCAGACTTCTCATTCTCCCCCCACCTCTTCTCCCTCTGACCTCCTGTGACTACTTCTTCCCTAAACATCCCAGACCTCCCTACTGGACTGAAGATCCCCAAGCCATTCTCGCCACATCCCATGTATTCCTACATTCCCCCTTCCCGACCAACCTCTACTTGACATCACGTAAACCTGAGGGGACCCCCATACCTCCCTGTACTATGCTCCCAATATTGACTCTGATCCCCCTTGGACCTTTTGACTCTGTCTTGCTCCCATCCCCCCTCCCCGACCCTGGAAGACTGAGGACCGGGATTGGGTCGAGAGTACCTACTGACAATTTTCTAACTGCCCGTTCCAGTTGCAGACTCGCTACGCTGTTGATCTTTATGTTTACCCTCATATGGTACAATTTACCTGTTTCAGCTAATGTTACCAATTTCTTGTTTTATGATTGTGCCATACTTCCCCTGATCCTGTTATGATTGCAATGGTTGAAAACTCATTCCTTGATGGGCATCCGATGATCCCCACCTTATTTCATTATCACCCTAATGCTTCCACCGACCCTCATAGCCAGCCTGTTTGAGGCACCCGCTAACATTTCCCATACGTGATCTATTGATCCCCAGTGCAGAGCCGTCCCATGCCTGACTTGGGGCCGTATCCAGACTATTGTTCCCCACCTCAACGACAGTTCGCAACTGTTTGTTGACCTGTGACACTTTGTGTCTTTCCCCCCTACCCCCCCTCTAGCGGTGGATTGATCTGATTTGCTGATAGAGGGCGGCTAGGGGATCTTTTCTGCTCTTTTCATCCTTGTGTTCTTTCCTGGCCCCTTTTTTCCTGTTCCTCCTCACCTTTCCCCCCCTACTCCTTTCCTCCCTTTCCCTCCACCCCCTACCTACTTCCCCTCCTTATCTCCTCCCTCCCCCACCCTCTCCCTCTTATCCCCGGTTTCTCCTCCCCTTCCCTCATCCTTCCCTAACCTCCGGCATCTTCTGTCTTACTTCCTAACACAACTCTTCCCCTGGTGGACGCTACCATGCCTGACCCTGCAGTGATCAAAACACATCGCACTATTAAGATCCTCTCATCCAATGCCCAGGGATTGAACGTCCCCGAAAAACGCTCACAATTCCTAGCCGAAGCCTTGCGATTACGGGCCCAAGTAGTATTAGTACAAGAAACCCATTTCAGAACGGGCGATCCGCTTTCTTTTTCCAACAAGCACTTCCCCACGACGTTCCATGCCACTTCTGAGGGTTCCAAGTCACGGGGTGTTTCTATTTTACTCTCCAAACACGTTGATTTCAAGCCTTTAGATGTTAGACAAGACCCTGAAGGCAGGTTCCTCTTTGTGAAAGGACACCTAGACACCCGTCCAGTAACCTTGGCCAATATATATGCGCCAAATACCAAACAAGTACCCTTCTTCAGAACAGTATGCCAAGAACTCGCGGACTTTGCTACTGGGCTCTTGATATTTGGAGGTGATTTTAACGCCCCCCTCAACCCCCTCCTGGATTCCTCAACTGGTACTTCGGTTCTACCATTCCAGGCGCTACGCCAAATCCACCTCCAGCTTAGATCCCTGCACCTCCATGACTCTTGGAGGACGCTCTTCCCTAACGACAAGGACTACTCCTTCTTTTCGGCCCCTCACTCAAAATTCTCGAGGATTGATTACATCTTCCTCTCACAGCCGGACCTGCAATTCCTCTCGGAAGCCTCTATTGAGCCTAGAGTCCTCTCGGATCATAGCCCTGTAACCATGACACTCTGATTTCCCGAACTTGTCACGAAGTCCAAAACATGGAGATTAAACCCCTCGCTCCTCAAAGATGGGACAGTTCTCTCCAGTTTGCCATCTACACTTAAGGAATATTTCGAGATCAACGACACCCCCGACACTAATCCTTTAGTCCAATGGGAAGCGCATAAATGCGTAATTAGAGGCGAATTCCTATCTTTAGCAGCATCCCTGAAAAAACAACACCAACGTGACCTCCGGGACCTCTACTCTCGACTGACCATCCTTGAAAT
The DNA here is from genome assembly GCF_965119305.1 of Pelophylax lessonae. Lineage (NCBI taxonomy): Eukaryota > Metazoa > Chordata > Amphibia > Anura > Ranidae > Pelophylax > Pelophylax lessonae. The sequence continues at coordinate 326,586,667 of NC_138772.1, forward strand.
GGTATACAAGCGCTCTCTTGCTCAAGCGGCCGCAGCAGAACTCTTGGAGGTCCGCACTCGCTTGAAGGACCTACTGGGTCTCCAGGCACATCGAAGACTTGTTCTCAGTCGTAAAATATTTTACGAGCAAGGTAATAAAAGTGGCCGTTCTCTGGCCCGAGCCACCCGTCCCAAAACTAATCTCACCTCCATACACACGATCAGGGACTCGGCTGGCACCCTACACTCCTCTAACGTAGATATTGCCCGCCAGTTCGAAGAATTCTATAAAGGCCTATACAACCTTTCCCCCGCTCACAACAGTCCTTCTCAGACTGCCTCGAGGGATGCCCAACTTGAGAATTCAAATCTCATGGCCTGCCTTCCCTCTCCGCTCAAGACGCTGAAGCTCTTGAATCTCCCATCACCACAGGGGAGCTTTCTAGGGCTCTTCGTGAGATGAAACCGGGTAAAGCACCTGGACCGGATGGCCTTCCCCTGCTCTACTTTAGAGCTTTTGAGGACGTACTTACACCTCACTTTGTTAGAGCCTTTAAAACTCTTGCAGAATCCCAACACCACTCCGCATCCCTTTTAGAGGCATATATCACAGTGATCCCGAAGGAGGGCAAGGACGACGCGCTTGTTTCCAGTTATCGTCCTATCTCCCTTTTAAATGTGGACGCCAAACTTTATGCAAAAATTTTGGCAAACCGTCTTGTCCCGCTCCTCCCATCCCTTGTTTCTTTGGACCAAGTTGGGTTCATCCCGGGAAGGGAGGCGCGGGACAACACTACTAGGGCTCTCAACGTCCACCATTGGCTCACCTCCCATAACTTCCCTGGATTTTTTCTCTCCCTGGACGCGGAGAAGGCGTTCGACAGAGTGGCCTGGGACTATCTCTCATCTATGCTGACATCTTTAGGGCTGCGGGAGAGAATGCTTCTCAGCATACGCGCCTTATACACCAATCAGATAGCCCGAGTGCGGGTCAATGGCCACCTGTCGGACGCCTTCCGTCTTTCCAACGGCACGCGACAGGGGTGTCCTCTATCCCCCATCCTCTTCGTACTCTCCCTGGAACCCTTTTTAAACATGATCTGCTCGAACCCCAATATCCGCGGGATTCCGATTGGTGACACCACCCATAAGGTGGCGGCCTTTGCGGACGATATGCTGCTTTTTCTTTCCCAACCACACATCTCCTTGCCCAACTTACTTCAAGATCTCACGCTCTTCCACTCCCTTTCAAACCTCAAAGTGAATTACTCCAAATCCATGGCCCTGAATGTCACTCTCCCTGATGCAGCAGTGGAGAGTTGCAAGGCCAATTTTCCCTTCCTATGGGCACCAGCCTCCATCCCGTATCTGGGTATACATATACCTCGTCGCCTCGATTCTCTCTTTGATTCCAATTATAAGCCTTTACTGTCGTCTATTTGCAGGGACTTGAGGACGTGGAAAACTTTACGCATCTCGTGGTTCAGCAGAGGTGCCCTACTTAAGATGTCCATTCTTCCCAGACTATTGTATCTTTTTCAGGCGGTTCCCATCCAACTCCCGACATCGTTTTTCTCGGCCCTTCGGACTGACAGTTCTCGCTTCCTATGCGATGGGAAACTTCCCAGAATCAAGCTCACCCGCCTGACGGCCCCTAAACACAAAGGGGGTCTGGGTCTCCCTGACTTGCAAACCTATCACAAGGCCTGCATCCTGGCTAGACTTCTGGACTGGAATCTCCACTCCTCTTGCAAATTGGTGGTTAATCTTGAAAACACATTCTCGGAGATCGCGCTTCACCTGCTGGCCTGGATGCCCCTTTCTGCGGTCTCTCCAACTCTTAAACTTAAAATTCCAACCGGGAGTTCCAGACACCTGCTGGAGATGTCAGAAGGAACCAGGCACCATGCTTCATATCTGGTGGAACTGTGCCATTATCCAACCCTATTGGGAGATGGTACACAGATTGGTGCGCGAAGTCACATCCTGTGACCTCCTCCTGACCCCTGGCCACTTTCTTCTCAACCATACCCCAGATACTCATAAAGCACGCAGGCCCGTTCTTGCCCGCCATATGCTAAATGCTGCTAAACTTTGCCTACCTTGCCACTGGAAATCAACCTCCATCCCATCGTCTAGAGAGGGGTTCCTTAGACTCAATGGAATTGAGGTAATGGAGGAACTGATCAGCATTTCAAATGATCGAATTCACAAATTCTCAGCCATATGGATCGACTGGATCCGGTTTAAAGACACCGCCACATACAAATCAATTATGGAGACCAAGGGCCCTCCCACGTAAACTTATACATTCCACCAAGACTAAAGCATAAACTTGTGTTTTAACCCCACATTGCCACCCAACTTAAGGTGATCCACTACCACCCTTCCGACCCCGTCCCGCCTTTCCCTCCTTCCCTCTTATTTTCTCTGCCCCTTCCCCCCTTTCAGTAACACTCCCCCCTCACCCCCCCTCCCTTTCCCTCTCTCTCCCTCCCTTCCTTCCCCTCCCCCTCTCTCCCTCCCATATTGATGTTTGTCTTCTTTATCTATTGTAACCGCCTCATAACCCTAAACCCAGTGGGTCCTTTCCTGCCTATTGGCCAAATTCTTTTCATACCCTGCATGCAACCTGGCTAACACTACCCAGTAAGAGATGCCGCTGTGGCTCATGATCTCTCCTCCATGCCTGCCCTTGGTTAGACGGGACCCCTGCGTCAAGGGACCCCGTCATACAGGTTATAATGCCACCTGGCCTAGTTGTATATCCGAATACTCTTGACCCACTACGATCACACTGATATATAATTTACCCGTTGTTTTTGCATTGTTATGTCAACTTTGTATTACCAAGACAACCTCACTTTTTCTGTACACGTTTCATGTCTATTTAAACTTTAATAAAATTTCTTATGGAAAAAAAAAAAAAAAAAATACAAAGTGGGGGACCAGATATTCCAGCGGTTGCTGAATTTACACAGCAGGATTAAGATAAAAAAGTGGGACAGTTCTGCACTTTCTGGGACTGTTAGCAGGTATGTAATAGGTCCACTAATAATCCTACATAGGCATGTGAATCTGCACATAAACATGCAAGGACTGCAAATCTCTTGCAGGATTCTCCACAAACATGGTAGTAGCAAACCTGATCCTTATACCTAGCAGCAGAGGCGTAACTAGAACCTTCAGGGCCCCGGTGCAAGAAACCATGAAGGGCCCCCTGGACCCCTGGCGCCCTGGGGCCCTTTACTCTAGTTGCGGGCACTTTATTACGGTCCCGCAGCGGGACCCTTTCACAAGTTCTGCAGTGGGCCCCCTTCCTGCCATCTTGGGGCCTCCCCACGGTGGTGGAATGCCAGTTTCCTGTCGCAAGTGTGACCTTTGCGATCCTGGAAGTTCACCCACTGGTGTCAGTAGTTTTTTTTTTTTTTTTGGTATTTTAATTGTATTATTTTTTATCATTTTATTTAATTTTTTTACAATGTCACTGACTATGACTCTGTCCATTCAGAAAAGGAAGGAGCTGTTAAATTACATATTTACCGACCCCTTCCTGGTTTCTCTATTGTAACACATCCCCTGCAGCAGCTGGCAGGAGAGGGAAGGGAGCATTCTGAAGGGGGGGGGCAGCACAGAAGGGGGGGGGACCAGGGAAGCACACAGGGGCCCAGAGACAGCAGAACACAAGTATACTGGATAGGAGGAAGTGGCGGGGGGCAGCGTACAGAGGAACCAATCTCCTCCATTTTCCTCCTGCAGCTACAGAAGGAAAAAGGAGGACAGTGATTTATCTACATGCTGCCCCCGGTATACAGGGGAGCCACATGGGCCCCCTTGAGCATGGGGCCCGGTTGCGATTGCAACCCCTGCAACCCCTGTAGTTACGCCCCTGCCTAGCAGTCAAAGTTAGCAGTCCCTTAGGTGATCACACACAGCAAATATACAGCTTTGATGCTCTAGGCATAGAAGTGCACTGCTATTTTTTATGAGGAATTCATGACAAAATTTCAAATTTTCAGGCTATTACTTAGCACGTCTAGATGTTTCCTATAATATAGCAAATGTTCACCTTTTCAGTTCAGGTCAACTTTAAGTGCTGCAAAGTTCAGAGAACAAAAAAAAAAAAAACTGCTTGCTGAAGTCAGATCAGTTCAGAAATTAGTGCTGATTGCTTGTCACATGTTATTTCACTTTGCACATCATTGGGGTTTTTGTGCTGCATTAGCCAGGCAGTCAGTTGCAGCGCAAGCTAATAAAGTGATATCTGACAATTTGTAAGAGACATTTGATGCCTCCCCTAGATTAAAGTAATTAGTTCTCTTTAGGCAGGCCAAAGCTGTAAGAGACATTGCATACCAGCAATGGCAGTTTACCCTAGACACCAGTTTCATGTCTCTATTTCTTTTGATTAACTAGCCAGTCTCCATCTATCAGTATAGTGGAAAAATATTTGGTTACACTTAATACTCAAAAGTATTTTTAGAAACACATTTGAAGTGGTTTTCCATGGTCAGTAGTGATTTCATTCATCATTATATTTGTTACTTTAGGAAATGCACATGACTAATCAATACTGATGGATTTTCAGCATTCCTATTATACAATGTAACCTAAAAATAGCCAACACCATTGTTTACATCATATCGATATAAATTTCATTAGGAGACATTTATCTGTATATAGGAAGAAAATGTCAATCGGTAGAAGTGAAGGAAACATGATATCGCAGCAGGAAACAGACAGTGATTGCATGGTAGATGCCTTTTCTGCAATGATCAAAGCAAATTGAATCTTGAAGAGAATCTCTTGCCATTAAAAGTTTTTTTGGTATTGTGTATGTGAGATCAGCTAATGTGTAAATATGGGAAGCCATTTTATTTTATTGTATAAAAACTCCACACTTCATGATTAGTAGCAGGACCGGGACAAAGAGAGGGAAGAAAGAGTGGCTGCCCCAGGGGCCTGTAGCATGGGAGGTGGAAGGGGGGGGGGCGCTCCCAGGAGAGTTTCTGCAAATAGATGCTGACAGGAGTAGTGAAAGAGGCATCCCTACTCCTGGCAGCTTATTGTTGGATGATATTTGCCAAATCTGGAGAGGAGGAGAGAGGAGGAGGTGCAGGATGTGCTCTCTCTCTCCTCTCCAGCTTCACACTCCTATCACTGTAGCGCTCATCCATCAGGACTGTGAAATCTTGACTTTACAGTTTACTTACCGGCCCTAATCTCCTCTCAGCAAACAATCTGGGTAGGGGGCAGGCAAACAAACTCTGTATAGACCCGAGATGACATCCAGCGGTGTCCCTGAGCTGCAGTCTCATTCCCCTTCAGTAGCGACATCTCTCCTGACAGCTGCCTGTGCAAAGGCTTAGAAATCGGCTTATTCTAGGCTCCTCTTCAGCTCTGACATATCAAGATGAGGAGGAGCCTCAGAAGAAGGGCATCACAGAGTGATGTACACCGCTATATCTGAGGTCTGTGTGTTTAAGTGAAGCTGCAGCCAAGCCAAGGGAAGGGAGAACTGAACTGGGGACACAGTAGGGGGGGTGAGAGTATTTGTACTAGGAGGGGGTGGGATTGATTTTTTTTTCTTTTTTGGGGGGGGGGGGGGTATGTGTGCTGTTGTGCTGGAAGGGAAATCTGGTAATGGGGGGATTTGTGCTGGGAGAAGGAATTTGAGGGGTAACAGAATACGATTGGTTCTACTAGGTATATATCTGTGATGATTTGCGCTAGAGGATTGGGGGGGGGGGAGATGGTTTGGGCTAGGAGGAGGCATTTGGTGTGATGTGTTAGATGAGGTGATTTGTGGGGAGGGGTGGATTGTACTAGGATGGGAAATTGTGGCGGTATTTGCACTAGTGGGGTGATGGGGGTAGGGGGTACTTGTGCTAGGGCAATTTTTTTTAGGGGGGAAGATTTGTGCTAAGAGCAGGGATTTGGGGGGGGGGTGATAGGGGATAAGACTTACTTTCACATAGGTAATACACATACATACAGTTGCTTACAACTGTAGTCCAAACTTTTTTCGTAGATTTGGATAATGTTGGAAAGGAATAGGACCTTTGACAACTTTTTTTTATTGCTGTCTTTAAACCTGTTTGGAAGATTTTGCCTCAAGTACCATTTATTTTTTATTGGAAGAAAAAAAAAAGCTTGTTGCTAGAGTTGAGCATTTCTAATAGGGATTGTAACATATTTGTTTAATAATCGTACAGTGTGTGAAGCACCATAAAGTGTACAATTTGATCATGCAATCTGTTTTAAATGTGCCAATAAATATGTAGTGTAGGGGCAAACTTAACTGGATACAAATTGAATGGCTAATTTAGGTAGGTTTTTATATTACATAGCTTTGGTAAACTATGTACCAGTGTACAGTCAGATTTTATTGTGTATGGTGAGCTGGCACAACTGATTACAGCAGATATCAAGGTTAGAGTAAACATGCACTGACTTGAATTGGAATATTAAATTTGATGCCCTATTCTTGCTTTGGAAGATACATTGAAATCCCTAGGCTATGTTTACATGTTACATTTATGTATGTGCAAAGTGTATAGTAGACCGAACATTTCTTAGGGAAGAATATAATTTACCAAAGGGGAAAGTAAATTGCGCAAAGGCAAAAAAGTTCTCAGTCTTTTGGAGTCAATTGATAAAAGAAATATAATTTAACAACAAACCATCATCAAATATGTCATCGGTCAGTTGTACTTCTAAGGCCTCGTGCACACGGGCATATAAAAATAGGTAGGTCTATAGGTTAAAAATATCATCACTATAGTGATTATATATATATATATATATATATATATATATATATATATATATATATATATATATAATATATATACTAGGAAATTTGTTCTCCAGGTCTCTCATAAATATATATAAATTGTATATACAGTATATATGTTGACATATCGTGGTGCCATTTTATTCCCCATAGTACCCATGCACTGAAGATAAATATAATTATCAAAATAGTGTGATAGAATGAGATCAATACTCCATGAAACATCCCCAGCACTGTATTTTGGGTTCGGTGACAATGATAAAAATCTGGGACATGCATCAATCCCATCTTTGTGAGGGATGTTGCAATAAAGAGATTCTACGTTCATAGTCACTAGAAGTGTATTTGGTGGTATTTGCTGTATTTTGTAGCACCCTATTTAGGAAATCAGTTGTATCTTGCAGAAAACTAAAGCTGGCCACAGAAAGATCGAAATTTCAATCCATCTATGGGCAGACTAGTTGTACTGAAGTGGATCCATTGATCCACTTCAGTACAACCAGACTGTTGGGTTTTGTTTAGTAATATCACTGCTGCTGGTTATAGTCAGAATACAAGGGCACAGCAGGAGGGATTTCCCCATCAACATTGACTGTGTGTATGGGGGAATTGAGTGATTTTGTTTCCTTCAGCCCATGTTTGAAGGAAAGAAAATGTCAGAATTTATGGCCAGCCTAACAGTATATCTGGCTAACCAACAGGCTTTAGCACACTTACTACAAGGACTGAGATTTGTTTAGTGAGTGTATCCATACCTGTTATCACAAATAAATCACCAGGACCGGATGGCGTACACCCGAGAGTACTCAAAGAACTCAGTAATGTTATATCTAGACCACTGTTCCTGATCTTTGCTGACAGTATTATGACAGGAACTGTACCATGTAGTTGGAGGAAAGCTAACGTGATACCGATATTCAAAAAAGGGCAGAGGCATGTCCCGGGAAATTATAGGCCTGTCAGCCTGACGTCAATAGTATGTAAACTTCTGGAGGGGATGGTAAGGGACTATATCCAAGAGTTTGCTAAAGAGAACAACATCATCAGTATTAATCAGCACGGGTTTACTAAAAGGCGTCCTTGTCCAAGGGAAGGGGGAACAAGATTGTCCTCACCTCCTTGAACGGTTTACAATGTCTAACGTACGTTGATCTTGTACTTTCCTATACTTCCCGGTATGATTGAGTCATGGTTTGTTCACCCACCCTATTTTCAGTACATGATACTGCGGTTCATCCTGTTGTTTTTTTTGTTTTTTTTTTCTCTTTTCAATGATCTTTGTATTGCTTTGTATTGCTTGAAAGTGATGTTCACTTCTTATGTCATTTCATTTTGTCACAATAAAATGTTTTGGAAAAAAAAAAAAAAAGGCGTCCTTGTCAAACCAATCTGTTAACATTTTATGAGGAGGTGAGCTGTGAGCTAGATAGGGGGAGACCAGTGGATGTGGTGTACCTGGATTTTGCTAAGGTGTTTTATACAGTCCCCCACAAATTCTTAATTTATAAAATAAGGTCTGCAGGCATCGACCACAAGGTTTGCTCTTGAATACAAAACTGGTTAAAGGGGCGTGTTCAAAGGGCGGTAATAAATAACGCATACTCAGACTGGTCTGGGGTGGAAAGTGAGGTCTCCCAATGCTCAGTCCTGGGACCAATTTTGTTCAATTTATTCATAAATAGCATTGAGGACCGGATCATTAGCTCAACCTCAGTTTTTGCAGATGACACAAAATGAAGTAGGGTAATAACTTAACATCGTGAGGCAGAAATCTTACAGAATGACCTGAACAAAATAACAGGGTGGCCAACTACATGGCAAATGAGGTTTAATGTGGAGAAGTGTAAGGTATTGCACTTGGGGACTAAAAACATAAACACCCAATATACTTTGGGGGGGGGGGACCCCTGGGGGAATCAAAAAAAGAGAAAGATCTGGGAGTCTTAGTGGAAGACAGGCTTGGCAATAGCATGCAATGTCAAGCTGCAGCTGCCAAAGCCGGCAGAATATTAGCATGCATAAGGAAGGGGATGTATTCCAGAGATAAAACTATTATCCTACCTCTTTATAAAACTCTGGTCTGGCCACACCTTGAGTATTCTGTCCAGTTCTGGTCGCCAATCCTCAGAAGGGATGTGTTGGAGCTGCAGAGAGTCCAGAGAAGAGCAACTAAACTGATTAGGGGATTGGAGGACCTTAATTATGAAGAGCGCTTGCAAGCACTTGATTTATTCTCCCTGGAAAGGAGACGCCTGAGAGGGGACATGATAGTGATTTACAAGTACCTCAACGGTGATCTCAACATAGAAAAAAGAATGTTCAGTCGCAATGAATGCATGAGGACACGAGGCCATACAATGCGATTAGAGGAGAAGAGATTTAACCTTAGGCTACGCAGGGTTTTTTTTACAGTAAGGGTTACAAGATTGTGGAATTCTCTTCCACAAGTGGTAGTAACTGGGGGGAATATGGCTACTTTTAAAAGACTGTTGGATGTACATCTCAAGGATCAAAACATTCAGGGGAATGGGAAATAATTATATCTGCACACACCTACACAGGTTGAACTGGATGGACTATTGTCTTTATTCAACCTCAACTATTATGTAACTATGTTATGATGGATTTCCTAGCTTGATGATCTTGGGCAGCATATTGTTTGGAACTGCGCTGTTAAGTTCTGAATGTAGGTAGGTTGGTAGAATTTTAGTAAGACTATTTAGTTGTTGAGTAAGATCAAGGGTTGGATCATAACCCAGTTTCTTACAATAAGTCTTATACAGTATATACGCGGCCTTTTTCCCTCCTGTGCATATTTGTTTGCATAACAACTACAGCAGCACCCCCTTTATCTGCTGGTTTACTGGCGGTGGCCCAATTGTTGTGTATTTCCATGTATTGTTTTCCTAAAATGGTGAAAGATTTTATAAAATGTATTTTGACTGAGTGGATAGCAGGGATGTAACTAAGACTTTAAAGCTGGTAAGTAATAAATGTGTCCAGTTTTGGGTTACGCCCTGCTGGAAGCATGAATTCCTTTGCCAGAGGACTGATTTGTTTACTGTGGAAATATTCCTTGAAAATCATTCTCCTGAAGAAGACCTCTATATCTTGGAATAACTGTATATGATCCAGTCTGGTATTTGAGCAGAATGTAAGGTCTTTGAAGAGGACTGAAATTTATAATTCTGAACATTTGTGATCTGACAAATTGATGAACTTTTCAGTAAATAAAGTATGTTCACATGGCATCCTGACTTGACTTTCAGGTCCCTGATAGTAGAAAGCATAGATGTTGTGTTGGTTTTATTTCCTTTGGGTTTTGATCAAAGAGTATTTACTTGGTATACAGTGCCTTGAAAAAGTATTCATACCCCTTGAAATTTTCCACATTTTGTCCTGTTACAATAAATTAAAGTATTTTAAATGCATGCCACACTTTTTCAGATATTTGTAAAACATTTTGAAAACCATTTATCATTTTCCTTCCATTTCACAATCATGTGCCACTTTGTATTGGTCTATCACATAAAACCCCCAATAAAAAACATTTAAGTTTTTGGTTGTAACATGAGAAAATGTGGAACATTTCAAGAGGTATGAATACTTTTTCAAGGCACTGTAGTTTTGCTTCTTGTTAAGTTTTTGCAGTTACCTTTGTATAGCTTCAATTTCTTTTTTCATTTGGTTTTGGTTAGTAGGATCCAGTGTTGTTAAGCTCTCAAAAATTGACTGCTATTGTTCCATGTTTGCAGCCCTTTTACCACCCAGTTTGTGTGTGAGATTGTTCCACTATCACACAGTTGTTAAATGCCCCTCTCCTCCCATTCCATAGCCTTTTCTTTTCCCCATCTGACTAAAGCTGGGTATACACTGATAAACATTAGGAGGATTCAGCAGGAACTGTCTGAATTTTGATCTGTGTGTAGCCCCTTCTGTTCAATGGAAGATGATAGTTAGAACGACTTCTGTCAAACTGTCCTGCTGGGTAACCAGCATTCAATCCACCACTGCAACCAATGGCTTCAGCTCTGATCAGTGTATTTTACCAAGGGGGAGCCCCTGCTGTCAGAAAACAATGGGGCAGCAGGGGAGATCCCTGCATCCACGTGGCTTGTGTGGATGCGGGGATGTGTGAGTTTCCTTTTGTTCAGTTCACTGGTTGAATTAGAAAAAAAAACTCACAATGTGTGTGTGTGTGTGTGTGTGTGTGTGTGCGTGTCTTTTCTTTTTTTTCAGAAATTGTTTTGCTGAAGCTTAGTATATCAGTTCTGCTTGGACCAAGAAAAAGGGAATACCCAAAAACCTGTACTGAAAATGTAAGTGTTATTGCAAATAAAATGGCAATTGTTTTGTTACAATAATACATAGAAATTCCCAGTGCACTGACCATTTTCCAACTAGTACATTAGTTAGTGCAGAAAAAAAAAAACACAATCACCTTAAGGCCTTATGCAAGCTGGGCATCAAAAATGCCACTTTTAAGGGTGTTTGATGTTTTGTTTTCTGTCTCTAAATGCCCCTCCATGTTAGCCTATGTGTTTGCCTATGTATAGGCATTTACAGGCTATTTACAGGCATGTAAAAGAATCAGAAAACTTTTTAATATTTGATTGAAATGTGAATAGAGAACGCTACTCAAAATGCATTAGAAATGAAATGACATACAGAGAGAAGATTAAAGAAACATATTGCAAATAATAATTATTTTAAATAAAGATCAGCATTCCATCAATGGTTTGAACCACAGGGGTGCAGGTTTGCAATTTAAAAATCCAATAAACCTCCCGTTCCAAAAAATGGCGATATCTATCACTGCCCCGATTAGTGAGAGATACTCTCTCTATGCCATTGTAAGCAAAATAAGTCATATTACCCATATGGACTTCTCTAAAGTGTTTGGACATCGTATAGATGTTCCAGGCATTAGTGTTCAAAAAATCACAATAATGTTTGGCAGTACAGGAACGAAAGGGATGAATAGCACATCCTACATACTGAAACTTACAAATAGTACAATGAATCAGAAGAGCTGGCAAAGGCCAAAATATGTATCAGTGCCTATTCACCAGGTCTTGCCCTTTGATTCTTTTATTTATAAATTCTTCAGGCAAAACAGTTTAAGAAACTAAAGTCACAAATTTATATTACTTTTTTCAAGGGTGCAATTCATTTCATGGTCAGTAAGACCTATAATTAAAGGTGATAATAAAAATACACAGAGGTGCAAAATCATTGAAATCTAGCCATACGCAATGATTTAACCTCTAGCTGCTAAGTGATTTAACCACTTTTTGACTATTATTTCATTAGCAATCTATTGATTTCAGTATGTTGTAAAAGAAATAACAGTGGTTAAATCTTTTAGCAGTAACAGTGGTCAAAAATCTCAGAAGCAAGAAATTAAAATCCTCCATGCAGTCCAAACATTATTTACACTAAAGTGACGCCCCCATTCAGTTTGTGGAGATTATGTCTAATTAAATGTTCAATTCTTGGTTATGCCTGTATTTATCCCTTAATAATTGGATGAGGCAATGTTGTGGCATTCTCTAAAGCTGATGTCCAGGCAAATATAAAATACACAAATTAATGGAGCTATGTAATCATTCATATACCATGAAACAGTGATAGAGAAATGAGGTTATCAGTCTTCTTCTTTTCCTTTCACCCTCAAGTCACAGGATGACAATGCCCCTATGTGATAGCAGAGTGAAGATGACAGGTTCTCTTCATAATAGACATCTGGGGGCTTTTAGATCCCCAATGTCACCTCTGCACTCTGTTAAAGCTAATCAAGCACAGTCTGAGTTCAAACTTTTTTTTTTCCAGTCCAGAGAGACAGGGATTTGACAGCCCCAGGGGCATAAATAAGGGGGATATGGAGGTTTAAGCTACACCAGATCATCTGTTCACAGTGCAGGTATAGGAGCTAAAGCACCCATTTCCCAGCAGTGCTGCAGTTACTTGGCCAGTAAAGGGATTGACAGACCACAAGGGAAGATGGGAGGGAAGACTCTGATTGGCCATAATGAAAGGGGAAGGAGAAAGTGTGGCTGTGGGAACTGAAGCCCACCCAGGGCCAGGGAGAGGACTTGTCGGACAGAGAGAAAAGAGCCACAAAGAGAGGGCAAGCAAACCCATCAGTGAAGCTCTATATTGCACCCTACATCCTGCTCTACCTTCTGATAATCGTCAGAGACAATATGGGAGGAAAATCTAAGGTTTGTGGCTCACTTTGCTGATGCTTTTTCCAGTAGTTTGAAGTCAGTCAGCAGAGAAAATTGGGACAGTGTTTCTGAGACATTGGTGTGGTGGGAGGACTTTGGCTGCCCTTATTTGTATTACAACTTGCTGTTTAACCTTGCTGGTAGTATCTCCTCCAGAGGTTTGTGTGCATGCTGTATGCTACTGTGAAGACAGCACGTTAGCTCTTGGTATAAGCCCCATTCAATTTTGCCACACTCACAATTTATCATGGTATGCTAAGTATATTGCCTCATTGTTCTTCTCTGGATGCCCAAGACTGAGGACCCTCAAGGAAAAAAACAAAAGTATATATGGCCCTAACAGCTCTGAATCTGGAAGGTTTTAGAGATGAGTGCTTGTAGGTTCATATTACCAAGGGTAGATCAGCAAACAAATGTTTGCTGATTTCCCACAGCTCTTCGTCCTGCTATCCACCAAGGAGGTCCTGGGCATCCAGGATGGACAGGTCAGCCCAGGACACATGGAGGCAGAGAGGAATCAGGATAGGAGATAGAACCTTCACATGGATGTAGAAGTGATTGGGTGGCTGTAAAGCTTTACTCAACAAAGGCAGCAGCCTGCAGAGAAAGGTAAGCAAACTCTCAGCTGCTGTAATAAGCAGCAGTTTGTTTACATGCAGGTGCTGGGGTACAGAAAGTCCACTTTGCTTACTGAGCTTAGCAAAAGATAAACTCACATGTTCATTTGAATACCTGTGTTTGTGTAAGGTAAATGTATTTATTTATTTGTACACGATTGGATGGGTAAATGTATGAACACAGCTTAATCCTATTTACTAAGCCCTGTGAGCATTCACTTTGCTAAGTGATCATTCTCTTCTCCTTCAGGAATTCAGCCCAGACTTTCACTGACTTTTATTGTGAGAGGGACTACAAAGAAGGAATCTGAACAAGAGTATGCACAGCATAACTACCGTTGCCCCCTTGTACAAATAAATTTGCAAGTCATACTCAGAAACAAGGTTTTAAAATCAGTAACAAATCTTAAAAGGAGTATGTCCATCAATGAAACTATTATACAGTACATGTAGACCTAGCTCCCAACGTTCCCTCATTTAGAGGGACTTTCCCTCTTTTGAAACCACATCAATCTTTCCTACTCAGTTGTGCAGCCTTTTATTCTGAGGAATAGACCTATTTTCAGATGCATTCCAAAATTAGCACAAAAAAAAACAATATCTTCTAAAATTTTTGTAGTGAACAGAATGTTTTAAAATGGGCTGCTCTCTCAATGTAAGAAGCCACTCTTGATATTCCACCAGGACAAGGTGTTTTTTACGGCCCCAACTGACCTTTTTGCCTAGGGTGGTTTATTCATACTGTCTTAACCAGGATATTGTACTTCCTCCCTTCTTTCCAAATCTTTAGAGGATTGAAGGCAAAGTTTTGCATACTTTGAATGTGGTTCGTGCCATCATGTGTTACATGAACTCAACTGCTGCTATTCAGAAGTCGCATTCCCTCTTTGTGCTCCCTAAAGGACCAAAGAGTGGTCACACAGCTTTATAATCTTTCATTTCTTCTTAGATCAAGCAATTTATTTTTCAGGCTTATGTCTTAAGGGATGGGATTTTACCATTTTCCATCAAAGCCCGTTATACTAGGAGAGTTGGGACTTTCTTGGCTATTCATCAGCAGGCTTCAGTAGGTCAGGTTCGTAAAGCAGCTACCTGGGCTTTAGTTCAAGTCTTTACTAAGGTTAATCAAGTGGATATTCGTGCCACTGAGGAAGCTTCTTTCGGTCAGTGTTTCTTGCAGACGGCTATTTAGCCACTTCCATTCAGGGCAGTTACACCCCCTTCCTGCCCAGGCCAATTTTCAGCTTTTAGCGCTATTGCATTTTGAATGACAATTGCGCGGTCATGCAACACTGTAGCTAAATCAAATTTATGAAATGTTTTCCCCCAAAATAGAGCTTTCTTTTGGTGGTATTTGATCACTGCAAGGTTTTTTCTTTTTTGCTAAACAAATAAAAAAATGCCGAAAAGTTTGAAAAAAAAAGTTTTTTTAGTTTATGTTATAAAATTTTGTAAATAAAAACATTTTTTCGTGCACTGACGAGCACTGATGAGGCTGCACTGGCAGGCACTGATGAGGAGACACTGATGATGAGACACTAATATGCAGCACTGATGGCCACTGATATGTGACACTGATGGTCACTGATAGGCGTCACTGAGGGGCACTGATAGGCGGCACTGATGGGCACTGATAGGCGACACTGATGGGCACTGATAGGTGACACTGATGGGCAATGATGGGCACTGGTGGGCGGCACTGAGAGATGGCAATGATGGGCACTGGTGGGTGGCACTGATAGATGGCACTGATGGGCAACACTGATGAGGAGGGAACTAACAGGCTCCCTGAGCACTGATTGGCATCCCTGGCATGGGTGGGCATCACTGGTGGCCATGGGTGGGCAATCCCTGGTGGCTCTAGTGGCATCCCCAAGGGTCTGCACTGGTAATCAATGCTCTGATTACCAGCCCATACCCCCCCCCCTCAGGAGAGCCGCCGATCGGCTCTCCTCTACTCGCGCCTGTCAGGCATGAACTGAGGAAGGCCAATCAACGGCACTTCCTATTTACTATGTGATCAGCTGTGATTGGACACAGCTGATCACATGGTAAATAACCTACGTTATAGGCTCTTTACGGGGATTGGAGTCAGAGTGAGCTCAGAGCAGCCTATCCTGCTGGACATCATATGACGCCCAGCCGGGATGGGACAGCCACCTTGCAGCCGTCATTTTACTGTATGATGGTTGGGAAGTGGTTAAGGGTCTTACCTTTTTGGAGTTGGTAGTAGGTAGTTGGTTTCTGTGTGCACTCCCCATATTTAATTGCTTTAGAATGCTTCTATTGTTATGAAATTGAAGATGCTTTTTGTCCCAGGATGTACGAAAAAGAAAGTCCAATTTTTGGTTACCTGTAAAATCCTTTCTTTTGAGTACATCACGGAACACAAAGCTCCCATCCCTCTTGCTGCTAGTTCAGGGTCTGCTACCAAAACTGGAGCTTGGCCTAATGGGGATTATATCTGGGAGGAGACTTCCTGTATTTGCCATTGTCTTAAAGTGCCTGCATAAATCTAACTTTGTAAATCAGAAGATGCTCTATGTATCCAAAGAAAATGATTTTAAAGGAGATCAAAAATCAAACTTTTACCAAATAAGTAGGTAATGCTTGCAACAGACCTCCAGCAGAGGTAGTGAATCATTCAGCAGTAAATACATTTAGATGTTCTTGGGAAAAACATACCTCTATACTTAAACAAAAAGGTAAAAAAATTACAAAAACAACAAAAAAAACAAAGAATTAAAAAAAAAGGAGATTGGACTTTTTCTGCCACCATTCCTCTATGTTTCTATGGTTCACATAACTGGGTGTGTGTCAGAGGTGTGTCCTTTGCCTTTATATCTTTGTGCCCTCTTTCTCATCTAAGAAACTTATGAGTAATGCTAAACACTGAAAAGATACCACCAATCTTAGACAAAAAGGTAAAAAAATATTTCAAAAACAACAAAACAAAGAATTAAAAAAGGGAGTTTGGACTTTTTCTTCCATCATTTTTCAATGTTTCTTTGCTTTACATAACTGGGGGTGTGTTAGCGGTGTGTCCTTTGCCTTTATATCTTTGTGCCCTATTTTTCATTTCAGAAAGTAGGAAAATACAGAAAAGACAAATAAGGGGATGGGACTTTAAAGGTCTAACCCCTCAGCAAATGATCCACAAATAAAGATAAAATCCATAAAAGAAGTGTTTGATCTTTCACCATAAGAGAATAATTTATCTATGATTTTATGCAAACAATTACTCCTATTCACAAGCTGGACCTCAGTAACCTAAGCATGTTAAATGTATTTATCTGTTCATGTGTTTTTCACAAAAGAATATTACCTGTATAAACATGTATAAACTGTGCATGCTGTGATTATTGTTCTAATAATACAATTTTTACAGGATTGTAAAAGGCTTTTTGGTCAAGCATAGCTTCATTCTAAAGATTCTCAAAGAAAATATTCATTCTTTTGGGAAATGTGGTGGAGGAGGAAAGTGGCTCTTAAAAAATATATTTTGTTGGCACCTCCCCTCAAAAGCAAAAATTGTATGTAGGGGGTATGGGCCTATGCTGATCTGCACACCAAAGGAGTACAGTCCAAAGCATTAAGCCTAGGGGTTTGAGTGTGCCACGAATACCAATATGAAAAATAAGAATACTTCCACACTTCCAGAAGGTATAAAAATGAAAAAAATATATAAGTTTATTCAAAGTTCATTTACATAGTTTAGGGATATATGGAATTAGGTAGACAATACAAAAATTACATATGACAATACATATTACATTTCAAAAGACCAAGAGAAAACAGAGAGAATGGTGCAAAAAGATCATTAATTTTTACGAGCTTTACAAAATGGAAGAAAAAAAGCTGGAACTACGCGTTTCGCAAAATATGCTTCTTCAGGCTCCAGCAAGTTAAGGATATAGGTACTTCTATGAAATAAACAATATATGTATTATTTTATAATAGAAATACATGCTCTTATAATACAACACATCTAATCAAAACATACATAATTACCAAAAATTAAAAAAGGTATGGTTATTTACCAATATTGTTCAGTATTAGATATTCATAAATATTCAGATATTGAATGTTCATTTAAAAACACAAATTAATTCATTTTAGCCAGTGTTAGATGAATATATATTTATTGTATATTCCTTAGATTTTAAAGCTAGGAATGACTAGCTTATATATTGTTTATTTCATAGAAGTACCTATATCCTTAACTTGCTGGAGCCTGAAGAAGCATATTTTGCGAAACGCGTAGTTCCAGCTTTTTTTCTTCCATTTTGTAAAGCTCGTAAAAATTAATGATCTTTTTGCACCATTCTCTCTGTTTTCTCTTGGTCTTTTGAAATGTAATATGTATTGTCATATGTAATTTTTGTATTGTCTACCTAATTCCATATATCCCTAAACTATGTAAATGAACTTTGAATAAACTTATATATTTTTTTCATTTTTATACCTTCTGGAAGTGTGGAAGTATTCTTATTTTTCATATTGGTATTCGTGGCACACTCAAACCCCTAGGCTTAATGCTTTGGACTGTACTCCTTTGGTGTGCAGACCAGCATAGGCCCATACCCCCTACATACAATTCATTCTTTTGGCTTTATAATCTTAGCAATAAGTATTCAAG
Organism: Pelophylax lessonae; assembly: GCF_965119305.1. Taxonomy (NCBI): domain Eukaryota; kingdom Metazoa; phylum Chordata; class Amphibia; order Anura; family Ranidae; genus Pelophylax; species Pelophylax lessonae. The sequence continues at coordinate 326,604,928 of NC_138772.1, forward strand.
AACTGTGTCTCGAGGAATAATATAATTTGAGAAAGGAAAGTACACAGACAGGAAACAGAAATGGAAAATAAATAATACAGCATCAAGGTGCACAGAAAAAAGAATATACAGAAATCTGTATATTTTGTTATATTAGCCCAAGAATATAAGACTATAATAGGGTTTTCTCGCATTCAGAATTAAATTAGAAATCAGTAATATGTAAAGAGAGTGTTTTGCTGAATTTGAGAAGTATTGCAGTTTACTACACGAAACATAAAATCACAGTAGGAAGAGGTAATAATATTGATTGTAACGCTGTATAGGATGATTTTTTTTAATAGAAAAAGTATAGCAGTATATCTTCCCAGCAAAACTTAGCAGTACATGAATACAAATTCCAAGAACTTGCAGAATGTGGTTTCAAAATGAAGGTTCTGCTTTATGAATGGTTTATAAATATTGAAGCAAACGTGGAAATCCTTGTTTAGTCCGCCTGAATAGTAAAAGACAAAATGCTTTTCTAGTTCTAGGAAAACAGCTTTCCATTTCGCTCCAATTTCCTTCCTGTGTCAACCCCTATATTTATACTGTAAATGTTGCAGGTCAGATCATTCTAGATTGTCATCATTAAGAGAAGGGGCCCATTGGAATGCTTAAACTGTTACTAAACCCACAACAGTAAAATCAGTCTGTATATGCAGTAAAGCATGCTTGTTATACTCACTGTGGGGTTAATCCTCTGCATTGTGTATAAAGGCTGTGTGATCCTGTCTCTCTGATTCTCCTCTTCTTTAACTGACTCCAACCCATCTCGTGATAGAATAGAGCATTAGAAGTCAGGCTGCACATGCTCAGTTTGGTGTGCATTGCTAGAGAGTTTTTTTTTCTTTGGAGGGTGCATGTGATTAGCACAAGGCCAATCAGCACTGTCCAGACAGAGGATCAGGGGAGAATGAAAACTCCTCCTACAAGCTTTAAGCAACGACTGATGCAAGTCACAAGACTGCTATATACTGCTGATGAGAAAAGGTATTTAACAGTTTTTATGTACTGAAATCAGGACTTTTTTTCAGCTGGAACTTGGTGGAACTGAGTTCTACCACCTCTGGATCAGGCCTTCTGCTCCCTGCTCACCACTATCTCTTATAAACACAGAAATCCAGCTTCTCTGTTTACAAGTGACAGCTTGTCTCCCAACAGCTGAGTTCAGGATGGGGACAAGAGAGATGCAAGTTCCTGGGGTGCAGTGCAGATGCCGACTCCCCCGCTGGATGATCTCCCTAAAGGTTAAAGAGGCAGAGCCAACTACAGTGTGTGAGGAGGTACAAGAGACTGATGCTTCAGCTTACTACAGCAACAAATGTTTGACATGTAGAACATAGTGGTGCTTTTAAGGAGGTGATGAGAAGATGGGAGCAGTGGAGGGGGGGGGGGGGTAGCATGCAGAGGTCAAAGCTGAAGAGTGGTGAAAGTGAGATGTACATGGGGGATGCAGAGGTAAGACGCTGTGGAAGAAGGCTAAACTCTGCATTCTGTGTGTAGCGCATCTGAACTCTGCACTCTGTATGCAGCACACCCCCGGACTCAGCACTCTGTGTGTAACCTCTCCCAAACTCTGCACTATGTACAAAATGCACTCCTTGTATTAAATACTGCTTTGAGACCCGCCCACTGTTGGTGAAATGTGACCACACCCACTATCTGATGCAGTTTGGAGGGTGCGTGTGTGTGTGTGTGGAGGAGGGTTTTGGGGGGTTGTGGTTGAGTTCCTTTACCTATTTTCTGAGAAGAAAAAAAAAAGCCCTGTCTAAAATAGATGCATTTCCATGTTCTCTGTACTGTGGGATATTATATATAACGAATGTAAGGTCCTGGGTTGAGTAACACTTTAAGGTTTGCTCTCCATATTCCTTGCCTTGTTTTAAAACATGTCTCAGCAACCCTCTCTATCTGTTCTCTGTTTAGTAATGACATCAATAGACAACATAGTGTGTATGGCATGATATAGAATGGCACACTCGGTAACTAGGAGGTATATTGCTAAGTGGTTTAATGATCGCATTTTCTAATTCAAAAGAAGTACAGTTAACTCAATGGATCAGAAAGTTTTCAAATATTACCTAAAAAAAAAGAAAAATCCAGGGCCTGACAAAACATGTCACTCATCGCTGGTGTTACCTTCTAAAGCTCTCTATTTATCAGTCAGTGCTTCTGTGTAGAAATTCAGTGATATGAAAATTGATATGATAGTAATGAATCAATACATAACTAAGTTTGAATGATTGGCTAGGGATCCTAGTTCTCTTTGAATATAAAGAGCTATATATAGTTGGTAAGGTTTGATAAAGACCCCAGTCCATCCAGTTTAATGTTTCTGTATATCATATATCTTTTTTTAAATGGTTTGCCTATGGACAAAAAAGAAAAGGGGGAAGAGATCTGTCACAAAATGTATGTCTGGTTGCCTCCATCCCTAAATGTGTATTTTGGAAAAGGGGGGAATGTGGGACTTTAAATGAGTTTTGCAACCAGGCATATCTGTTTCCAAATGAGCATCATATAGAGCCCCTACACAAGGAGGGGAACCCATGAAGAGCTGACATAAATGTACAGATTTGAAGAACCATATTTATTAATCACATATATAATTATTACAGAATGGGGATAATGCACTCATTTCATGTACAATAAAATCCATAAAATTAGGTTATATCTGACATCAATTTCTCTATAGATACAGGGTCTGGAAACATGAGATACTTGAAAACGGCTGAGTAAATATAGGCTCTACGCGTTTCGTGGACCTCCGTCCACTTATCAGGAGCTTGAAGAGAAACAGTATCTAAAATACATAAGAAATCTCAATTATACCAAAAATGTTAAGGAAAAAAGAAAAATAATGGAAGGAGAGGAAAAAAGGGGGAATACATTTGTATGGAATGGGCACTACCTGAGATGGTGTCACATATCCAGAAGTATTCCAATTGGGAAAAATGAAAAACGAAGGTTGATCCGAGAAATGCCTGACCCGGGGCTGAGGCACGGACATCATCCAGCACGCGGGGGAGAAAGAGCAGTAACAAAGTGGAGAGCCGGTGGGTGGTTGATAATAGATGTATTGGAATCAAGGAATCTACAAATATATATACTTAATTTGTTATATGTTCCTTCAAAATAAGGAAACTAATTGATCAAAAAACCACCACCAGATCTTATTGAGACATAGTGGAAACCAAAGAATGTGAGAAACATTGCCAGAAAAAGTGAACATACCAGATGAAGAAGGGTGCAGAGAGAGCAGTGAAACCAGACTGCATGTCTCCAAGTGGGAAGAAAAGTGAAAAAGTGGTGGAAAAGTAGCCAAACCACAAGAGGAAAAATAGAAAAAGGAAAGGGTGGGAGGACAAAGAAACAAAAAAAGGTGCATGTTTGTCCCATGGTGGAAGGGAATGCGAGAAAAGTGCATAATGAGAATAATGTGAGTTAAACCAGAACCAGAAGGATACATACCAACAAGTGTGACTCCACAATGGGAGGGTAAAAGGAATTGGATGGCAATGTGAATGGAAATAACCCAGCTGCATGTCCCGATGGGCGAGGATGAGTCCATGCCAACGCCATAATGGCGTCTGGTCTATATAGGCGGAAGTCAAACCTCCCACAACCGGTCTGCTGACCGGATGTTGGTCGGAGAGGAACCACCACAGACGCAGATGAGAAAAGCGTAACCATGGAAATATGACGCCAACGGGCGCCAACTCCATGGTGAGCAAATTATGGCGCCGATGGTTGTAGCACAGCCCGACCCCCAACCTGGATGCAGAGAGGCAGAGGCAGGTACAGGGGAGGAGCGGCTGACAACCATCGCAGCCCTGGAACCGGAAACCCGGACCAGTCCCCGTGATTCAGGTCCACTCTATAATATGGACAAAAAATATAGAAGGAAGCTCAAATGGCTAAAAAACAATTCTAAAACGGGAAATATAAGGTATAATGAGAAACAAAATGGTATTGGACTAAAAAAGCTTAAAGTGGCAGACCTCTTCAGTAAACGGGTGTCTTCCACCCAAACTATTGGCAAAAAAGAAAAGGGGGAAGAGATCTGTCACAAAATGTATGTCTGGTTGCCTCCATCCCTAAATGTGTATTTTGGAAAAGGGGGGAATGTGGGACTTTAAATGAGTTTTGCAACCAGGCATATCTGTTTCCAAATGAGCATCATATAGAGCCCCTACACAAGGAGGGGAACCCATCAAGAGCTGACATAAATGTACAGATTTGAAGAACCATATTTATTAATCACATATATAATTATTACAGAATGGGGATAATGCACTCATTTCATGTACAATAAAATCCATAAAATTAGGTTATATCTGACATCAATTTCTCTATAGATACAGGGTCTGGAAACATGAGATACTTGAAAACGGCTGAGTAAATATAGGCTCTACGCGTTTCGTGGACCTCCGTCCACTCATCAGGAGCTTGAAGAGAAACAGTATCTAAAATACATAAGAAATCTCAATTATACCAAAAATGTTAAGGAAAAAAGAAAAATAGGGGAAGGAGAGGAAAAAAGGGGGAATACATTTGTATGGAATGGGCACTACCTGAGATGGTGTCACATATCCAGAAGTATTCCAATTGGGAAAAATGAAAAACGAAGGTTGATCCGTGAAATGCCTGACCCGGGGCTGAGGCACGGACATCATCCAGCACGCGGGGGAGAAAGAGCAGTAACAAAGTGGAGAGCCGGTGGGTGGTTGATAATAGATGTATTGGAATCAAGGAATCTACAAATATATATACTTAATTTGTTATATGTTCCTTCAAAATAAGGAAACTAATTGATCAAAAAACCACCACCAGATCTTATTGAGACATAGTGGAAACCAAAGAATGTGAGAAACATTGCCAGAAAAAGTGAACATACCAGATGAAGAAGGGTGCAGAGAGAGCAGTGAAACCAGACTGCATGTCTCCAAGTGGGAAGAAAAGTGAAAAAGTGGTGGAAAAGTAGCCAAACCACAAGAGGAAAAATAGAAAAAGGAAAGGGTGGGAGGACAAAGAAACAAAAAAAGGTGCATGTCTGTCCCATGGTGGAAGGGAATGCGAGAAAAGTGCATAATGAGAATAATGTGAGTTAAACCAGAACCAGAAGGATACATACCAACAAGTGTGACTCCACAATGAGAGGGTAAAAGGAATTGGATGGCAATGTGAATGGAAATAACCCAGCTGCATGTCCCGATGGGCGAGGATGAGTCCATGCCAACGCCATAATGGCGTCTGGTCTATATAGGCGGAAGTCAAACCTCCCACAACCGGTCTGCTGACCGGATGTTGGTCGGAGAGGAACCGCCACAGACGCAGATGAGAAAAGCGTAACCATGGAAATATGAAGCCAACGGGCGCCAACTCCATGGTGAGCAAATTATGGCGCCGATGGTTGTAGCACAGCCCGACCCCCAACCTGGATGCAGAGAGGCAGAGGCAGGTACAGGGGAGGAGCGGCTGACAACCATCGCAGCCCTGGAACCGGAAACCCGGACCAGTCCCCGTGATTCAGGTCCACTCTATAATATGGACAAAAAATATAGAAGGAAGCTCAAATGGCTAAAAAACAATTCTAAAACGGGAAATATAAGGTATAATGAGAAACAAAATGGTATTGGACTAAAAAAGCTTAAAGTGGCAGACCTCTTCAGTAAACGGGTGTCTTCCACCCAAACTATTGGCAAAAAAGAAAAGGGGGAAGAGATCTGTCACAAAATGTATGTCTGGTTGCCTCCATCCCTAAATGTGTATTTTGGAAAAGGGGGGAATGTGGGACTTTAAATGAGTTTTGCAACCAGGCATATCTGTTTCCAAATGAGCATCATATAGAGCCCCTACACAAGGAGGGGAACCCATCAAGAGCTGACATAAATGTACAGATTTGAAGAACCATATTTATTAATCACATATATAATTATTACAGAATGGGGATAATGCACTCATTTCATGTACAATAAAATCCATAAAATTAGGTTATATCTGACATCAATTTCTCTATAGATACAGGGTCTGGAAACATGAGATACTTGAAAACGGCTGAGTAAATATAGGCTCTACGCGTTTCGTGGACCTCCGTCCACTCATCAGGAGCTTGAAGAGAAACAGTATCTAAAGTACATAAGAAATCTCAATTATACCAAAAATGTTAAGGAAAAAAGAAAAATAGGGGAAGGAGAGGAAAAAAGGGGGAATACATTTGTATGGAATGGGCACTACCTGAGATGGTGTCACATATCCAGAAGTATTCCAATTGGGAAAAATGAAAAACGAAGGTTGATCCGAGAAATGCCTGACCCGGGGCTGAGGCACGGACATCATCCAGCACGCGGGGGAGAAAGAGCAGTAACAAAGTGGAGAGCCGGTGGGTGGTTGATAATAGATGTATTGGAGTCAAGGAATCTACAAATATATATACTTAATTTGTTATATGTTCCTTCAAAATAAGGAAACTAATTGATCAAAAAACCACCACCAGATCTTATTGAGACATAGTGGAAACCAAAGAATGTGAGAAACATTGCCAGAAAAAGTGAACATACCAGATGAAGAAGGGTGCAGAGAGAGCAGTGAAACCAGACTGCATGTCTCCAAGTGGGAAGAAAAGTGAAAAAGTGGTGGAAAAGTAGCCAAACCACAAGAGGAAAAATAGAAAAAGGAAAGGGTGGGAGGACAAAGAAACAAAAAAAGGTGCATGTCTGTCCCATGGTGGAAGGGAATGCGAGAAAAGTGCATAATGAGAATAATGTGAGTTAAACCAGAACCAGAAGGATACATACCAACAAGTGTGACTCCACAATGGGAGGGTAAAAGGAATTGGATGGCAATGTGAATGGAAATAACCCAGCTGCATGTCCCGATGGGCGAGGATGAGTCCATGCCAACGCCATAATGGCGTCTGGTCTATATAGACGGAAGTCAAACCTCCCACAACCGGTCTGCTGACTGGATGTTGGTCGGAGAGGAACCGCCACAGACGCAGATGAGAAAAGCGTAACCATGGAAATATGAAGCCAACGGGCGCCAACTCCATGGTGAGCAAATTATGGCGCCGATGGTTGTAGCACAGCCCGACCCCCAACCTGGATGCAGAGAGGCAGAGGCAGGTACAGGGGAGGAGCGGCTGACAACCATCGCAGCCCCGGAACCGGAAACCCGGACCAGTCCCCGTGATTCAGGTCCACTCTATAATATGGACAAAAAATATAGAAGGAAGCTCAAATGGCTAAAAAGCAATTCTAAAACGGGAAATATAAGGTATAATGAGAAACAAAATGGTATTGGACTAAAAAAGCTTAAAGTGGCAGACCTCTTCAGTAAACGGGTGTCTTCCACCCAAACTATTGGCAAAAAAGAAAAGGGGGAAGAGATCTGTCACAAAATGTATGTCTGGTTGCCTCCATCCCTAAATGTGTATTTTGGAAAAGGGGGGAATGTGGGACTTTAAATGAGTTTTGCAACCAGGCATATCTGTTTCCAAATGAGCATCATATAGAGCCCCTACACAAGGAGGGGAACCCATCAAGAGCTGACATAAATGTACAGATTTGAAGAACCATATTTATTAATCACATATATAATTATTACAGAATGGGGATAATGTCCCATCGGGACATGCAGCTGGGTTATTTCCATTCACATTGCCATCCAATTCCTTTTACCCTCCCATTGTGGAGTCACACTTGTTGGTATGTATCCTTCTGGTTCTGGTTTAACTCACATTATTCTCATTATGCACTTTTCTGGCATTCCCTTCCACCATGGGACAGACATGCACCTTTTTTTGTTTCTTTGTCCTCCAACCCTTTCCTTTTTCTATTTTTCCTCTTGTGGTTTGGCTACTTTTCCACCACTTTTTCACTTATCTTCCCACTTGGAGACATGCAGTCTGGTTTCACTGCTCTCTCTGCACCCTTCTTCATCTGGTATGTTCACTTTTTCTGGCAATGTTTCTCACATTCTTTGGTTTCCACTATGTCTCAATAAGATCTGGTGGTGGTTTTTTGATCAATTAGTTTCCTTATTTTGAAGGAACATATAACAAATTAAGTATATATATTTGTAGATTCCTTGATTCCAATACATCTATTATCAACCACCCACCGGCTCTCCACTTTGTTACTGCTCTTTCTCCCCCGCGTGCTGGATGATGTCCGTGCCTCAGCCCCGGGTCAGGCATTTCTCGGATCAACCTTCGTTTTTCATTTTTCCCAATTGGAATACTTCTGGATATGTGACACCATCGCAGGTAGTGCCCATTCCATACAAATGTATTCCCCCTTTTTTCCTCTCCTTCCCCTATTTTTCTTTTTTCCTTAACATTTTTGGTATAATTGAGATTTCTTATGTATTTTAGATACTGTTTCTCTTCAAGCTCCTGATGAGTGGACGGAGGTCCACGAAACGCGTAGAGCCTATATTTACTCAGCCGTTTTCAAGTATCTCATGTTTCCAGACCCTGTATCTATAGAGAAATTGATGTCAGATATAACCTAATTTTATGGATTTTATTGTACATGAAATGAGTGCATTATCCCCATTCTGTAATAATTATATATGTGATTAATAAATATGGTTCTTCAAATCTGTACATTTATGTCAGCTCTTGATGGGTTCCTCTCCTTGTGTAGGGGCTCTATATGATGCTCATTTGGAAACAGATATGCCTGGTTGCAAAACTCATTTAAAGTCCCACATTCCCCGCTTTTCCAAAATACGGTTTGCCTATGGAGGCTATCCTGATCTACTGACAAATACTTTCCAGGCAAATTATGCATAACCAATATGCAAATCAAGAAAGTCAGAGAAATTCAGAAATCTTTTTTGCCATACTTCTTTCTGGCCAGTAACTCAAAGGGGTTACTACAGGAAATAAGCTTTTTACTGTGCAAAATAACTTGCAATCAGAACGGAAAATTCCCTGTAGAGCTTATTCAATGTGAATTTCACTTTGCAATGAATACGCAATAATGTACAAGAAAATTTTTAAAAAATAATTGTTTTAGTTCACATTATTGGATGGTGGAAGTCATTAGAGCTTCACCCTATTCACTAAAATCTGCAGAAACGTCCCTTGCAAAGTGAACAGTCTATTTGCCCTAAGTGAACCAATCCCAAATTATTGGAGAAATGGGGTCAACATGAAAGCCAGATAACTAGCATTTTACTAGGAAAGGTCCACAAATGCAGCCTCTATACAGTGGGTACGGAAAGTATTCAGACCCCCTTAAATTTTTCACTCTTTGTTATATTGCAGCCATTTGCTAAAATCATTTAAGTTCATTCTTCTTCCTCATGAATGTACACATAGCACCCCATACTGACAGAAAAACACAGAATTGTTGACATTGTTGCAGATTTATTAAAAAAGAAAAACTGAAATATCACATGGTCCTAAGTATTCAGACCCTTTGCTGTGACACTCATATATTTAACTCAGGTGCTTTCCATTTCTTCTGATCATCCTTGAGATGGTTCTACACCTTCATTTGAGTCCAGCTGTGTTTGATTATACTGATTGGACTTGATTAGGAAAGCCACACACCTGTCTATATAAGACCTTCCAGATCACAATGCATGTCAGAGCAAATGAGAATCATGAGGTCAAAGGAACTGCCTGAAGAGCTCAGAGACAGAATTGTGGCAAGGCACAGATCTGGCCAAGGTTACAAAAAGATTTCTGCTGCACTTAAGGTTCCTAAGAGCACAGTGGCCTCCATAATCCTCAAATGGAAGACGTTTGGGACGACCAGAACCCTTCCTAGAGCTGGCCGTCCGGCCAAACTGAGCTATCGGGGGAGAAGAGCCATGGTGAGAGAGGTAAAGAAGAACCCAAAGATCACTGTGGCTGAGCTCCAGAGATGCAGTCAGGAGATGGGAGAAAGTCGTAGAAAGTTAACCATCACTTCAGCCCTCCACCAGTCGGGGCTTTATGGCAGAGTGGCCAGACGGAAGCCTCTCCTCAGTGTAAGACACATGAAAGCCCGCATGGAGTTTGCTAAAAAACACCTGAAGGACTCCAAGATGGTGAGAAATAAGATTCTCTGGTCTGATGAGACCAAAATAGAACTTTTTGGCCTTAATTCTAAGCGGTATGTGTGGAGAAAACCAGGCACTGCTCATCACCTGTCCAATACAGTCCCAACAGTGAAGCATGGTGGTGGCAGCATCATGCTGTGGGGGTGTTTTTCAGCTGCAGAGACAGGACGACTGGTTGCAATCGAGGGAAAGATGAATGCGGCCAAGTACAGGGATATCCTGGACAAAAACCTTCTCCAGAGTGCTCTGGACCTCAGACTGGGCCGAAGGTTTACCTTCCAACAAGACAATGACCCTAAGCACACAGCTAAAATAACGAAGGAGTGGCTTCACAACAACTCCGTGACTGTTCTTGAATGGCCCAGCCAGAGCCCTGACTTAAACCCAATTGAGCATCTCTGGAGAGACCTAAAAATGGCTGTCCACCAACGTTTACCATCCAACCTGACAGAAGTGGAGAGGATCTGCAAGGAGGAATGGCAGAGGATCCCCAAATCCAGGTGTGAAAGACTTGTTGCATCTTTCCCAAAAAGACTCCTGGCTGTATTAGATCAAAAGGGGGCTTCTACTAAATACTGAGCAAAGGGTCTGAATACTTAGGACCATGTGATATTTCAGTTTTTCTTTTTTAATAAATCTGCAACAATGTCAACAATTCTGTGTTTTTCTGTCAGTATGGGGTGCTATGTGTACATTCATGAGGAAGAAGAATGAACTTAAATGATTTTAGCAAATGGCTGCAATATAACAACGAGTGAAAAATTTAAGGGGGTCTGAATACTTTCCGTACCCACTGTATTTCTTTCATGACAGATTTAATTTAGGCAATAATTCAGAGCAGTCCCCTTTGGAATTCCCAACTATTCATTGTTTTAACTGATTTTATTATCATTTTAATTGTGTTATTCAACATAATTACTGCTAAATATTCTGTGTGGAATTAAACAATAATATTAGAGCTGTAAAAAGAATCCAGATATAAAAAGAGAAAATGAATAACTTTTTTCGCAGGTTCACAGCAACAGAAAAACTTTAAAATATCTACAAGCCAGCAGATCCAAAGACTGCACAATGTACATGGAAACTGGCAGAGGATGGATGGATGGATGGGATCTCAAACCACACAAGTGAAGTACCAGTTTTTTTATTTTGAACCGAGCAGACACTCCTAAACCACTTTTTATGAATTGTTTACAGAGCATACCACATCATAATCCAGGAACCTATGAGTAAGCCCAGGAATATTGAAGAAATAAACTCAGATAAATACTGTGTCAAGCTGAAGGCTTGAGAGCCATTTCATTTATTATTAAGCACAAGGCAAAGCTGCTGAAAAAATAAAATCAGTGAAGCATTTAGAATCCCATCAGCATTAATTTAAAATGCTAAAAACAGTAAAACTAAAATATTGATGAAATAGTATTAATTTTGTTCCAATACTGCATGCCCTGCTTTGTGTACTTGTACTATGGTTAGTCAAATTAATTTAATAAAAGTTGCAACAGTTACAGGAAAAAAAAAAATAACAACTGTTCAGCTACAAAATGTTCACATGGATGCATTTCTAGTGAACATCAAGAAATGTTACATTTGTCCAGGCAGTCTCCTGAAAACTCTACCCCTTGTCTTCAATTCACAACAATTTGGACACAAATTGCCAGTTCAGTTTCTCTTTGCAAATGTCAGATCTCCATCAATGGTGACTGGTGGGATAATGTTTGTTATAATTAACCTACCAACATCTCTGTGGAGTGTGGGAGAAAACAGGAAGAAACACACACAAGCACAGGGAGAACATACAAACTCCATACAGACAGTGGCCATCAGATGCCTAACATGGCTCTAACCTGGCCCAATGAGCCCTGAGAAAAAAATAGCTATATAATACCAGACCAGAAGGGAAAGGGTTAACTAACATTATAAGCTGTATATAAACTCTATTGTAATACACAGGTTCACCCACTAATACAGTATACTCGAAGGTGACCACTGCACACATACAGTAGCACAGACTTTGCTATCTAGCACTGCACATGTGAGTTATTTATAAGAAAACAGAGATAATTTTGTCACAAGGATTAGGATACACACTCAATAAGCTATGGGCAGCTGCATTTGTATTAGAATCTAGGAAAAATTGCATAAACGTCTCTACTTCTGGTCTGGGTGAAATAATAGCTCCTGTGATTGTAAGGCCATGTGGCTCAGTGCCTCTCTCTATCTCTTCACTTGCTCCTTCTGGGGTTTTGTAACCCAATCCCACAGAGACAGGAAGTGTCGTGCAAAAATAACTCTCATCACAGCCACTTACAAAAACAGACAGTGGAGATCAGCTGATCCCTACATATGTATTTTTAATGCATGCAACTGCACTAAAAATGCAAAAGTGGAGATTGCATATAGGACCAAGCAGGCCTTGTTTATTTCTTCTTACCTGTTAAACTGGTCAACATGGAAACAAAGATATTTCCGTTCGCTTTGATAACTGTGGGTTTCATCACAGTTCTGTAAAAGCCAATCATGTGGTCCACAAGGATTAACAGAGAAAAAAATAGCCTTGGCATAATATTACTCCAAGACCGCACATGTAGGTATTGAGAGGGTAATACCATCCTTGCGATAAATTACAAACATTTATTGAAATACAAAAATGGGACTATCCTGGCACCAAAATATGGATAAACAAAATGGATTCAATTACAAAACATAGATATTTATTACAACAGGTATCAAAGTATATAGTAAACATACATAGATAAAGGCATATAAAATTCCCAAAGGTCCAAGCATTTTCTTTCTGCAGAGGTCCAAATCGTATTTTTGTTTTATGACTCAGGTCCTTGACTTCACAGCCCCAAACCCCCTTCTTATCACAGCCCCCTTTACATTAGTGCCCCGCCCTTTCACATCACAACCCCCTTTCACATCACAGACCCTTCTTTCACATCATAGTCCCCCTTGCAATCACAGATCCCCCTTCTCACATCATGGCCTTCCCAAGATCACAGCCTCTTTGAAATCACAGACCGCCCTCACATCACAGCTCTCACTTGCAATCATGCAATCACAGCTCCCCCCACCTTCCTCTCATCACAGCTCCCTGCAATAACCCCCCCCCCCCCAATCCTCACATCACAGTGCCCCTTGCAAACTACAATCCCCCACCTCACATTACAGCCCCATTTTCAATCACAGCCCACAGCCTTACTCCTCACATGACAGTTCCCCCCTCCTCACATATGGCCCCCTTGCAATTAAAACCCCACACTACACAGATTTCCCCTCCTATCACAGCCCCATTTGCAATCACAGCCCTCCTCCTCACATTAAAGCCCCCATCCCCCATCACAGCCCCCCTTGCAATCACAAGCCCCCTTTACATAACAGTCCCACCTGCAATCACAACCCATCCCCCCATATTACAGATCCCCCTCACATCACAGCCCCCTATATCACAGCCCCCCCACATCATAGCCCCCATATCACAGTTCCCCTTTTACATCACAGCCCCCCTCACATCACCGCTGCCCCCAAACATGGCTCCCAATTAAACCACAGTCCTCACTGCAATTGCAGCTCTTCCCCCTTTATAGTCATTTTTGTGGATACCCGGGTATCTGTCCAAAGAAGAGGCAATGTTTACTAGCATACGTCAAGGAATTATTAATGGCACAGGCAATTCTGCTAGTTCCCAAACACGAATGAGCAAAGGGAGTGTATTCCCCTTTGTTCTTGGTCACAATGTCTTAAAGGCCCTTGATTCCTTTATGAAGATCCTGCTGTTCAGAATGGAGTCTTTGGAAACAATCATTTCCATAGTGAAGAAAAGGAATTGGATGGCTTTGGTCGATCTGACAGATGCCTATCTACACATGCCCATAGATGCAGCTCACCATTGCTTCCTTAAATTTGCAATAGATGGCTTGCATTTTCAGTTTTGATGTCTGCCATTCAGGCTCTGTACGGCTCCCAGAATGTTTTCAAAAGTGTTGTCGTCTGTCATTGTGGTTTTGAGAATCAAAGGCATACAGATAGTCCACTATCTGGATGACATTCTCCTACTAGCCCTGTCCAAATCTCTTCTTCAAGAACATGTACACAGATTTTGGAAGATCTAAGAGTGCAGTTCAATACGATTCAGGGCCGTGCCTTTCTTCTCCAAAGGGAGATTCTGGAAATTCAGAGTAGGACTGAGGAGGTGATGTCCAAGTCATTTCTGATTGCGTGGAAGGGCATGCAGTTCTTCTGTCCTCCATGATCCCGGTGGTACCCTGGGCCAGATGGTGGAGAAGAAGGTTTCAGTACAATTTCCTCCACCGATGGGATCACCACTCCTTGATTCAGAAAATCTGCATTCCAGTTCCAATAAGACATTTACTGGCCTGGTGGAGGATTGCTCAGAATTTGTCCCATGGAGTACCACTCGATTATCTAGAGCCAGAAGTTGTGACGACAGATGCTAGTCTTTTAGGCTGGGGGGCTCATGTTTAGGGCCAGCGGAAGGCATTTCCAGCACACAATTCAAACCTTCTGGAATTGGAGGCTGTTCTTGCACTCTGCTAGCGTTCCAGCTGATTTTACAGGAGCAAGCAGTCAAGGTTCTCTCAAACAACATAACCACAGTAGCTTATGTAACCTGGCAAGGTGATACCAGGAGTCTGACGCTCCCCAGGGTGGCTTGCCAGATCATTTTTTGGGGAGGAAAAGAACGTCTGCTCTCTTACGGGGCCTATCTGCCGGGGTCCAAGAATGTTCTAGCTTATCACCTAAGTCGAAAATTCATAGATTAAAATGAATGTGGCCTCAATCCCAGATGTTTACAGATCTTCAAAGCCTGGGGAACTCCAGCCATAGATCCGATGGCAACGGAGAAGAATTTCCAGCTTCCGCAGTACCTCTCCCGAGTTTGGCGTTCGCAAGCTCTGGGCCAGGATGCACTCTCAAAGCCATGGAATTTTCCTCTAGTCTATGTGTTACCACCACTCCCGTTGATTTTCAAAGTCCTGTTGACAATTCATTGAAAGAAAGTAGAGGCAATAGTGGTGCTATCATTCTAGTCCAGAAGGCTGTGGTTTTCGTTGGCATGGAAGATGAAACTGTGCCAGCCAATTCCTCTACCCCCTTGTCAAGATCTTCTACTACAGAATGGGCTGCTCCCAAACCCGGGGAGTCTGCAATGAATGGCATTGAGATTGAAAGGAGATCCCTAAAGCACTTAAAATCTGTTGGATCGGGTAAAGGGTACCTTGTTGCAGGCTCGAAAGAAGACAACTAATACTATCTACCACAGTATTTGAAAAGCCTTTTTATGCTTATCTACAGAAATAAATTGGGAGTCTGTGTCCCCTTCAGTCTCTAATATATTCCTAAGT
Organism: Pelophylax lessonae; assembly: GCF_965119305.1. Classification (NCBI taxonomy): domain Eukaryota; kingdom Metazoa; phylum Chordata; class Amphibia; order Anura; family Ranidae; genus Pelophylax; species Pelophylax lessonae. Next base: position 326,620,377 of record NC_138772.1, read on the forward strand.
TCCTCCAAGATGGTCTGGATAAGGGTTTGGCCTACAATTCCTTGAAAGTCAAGGTTTCTGGCCTTTCTGCTATGTTAAACAGGAGGTGGGCGTTGGATCCTCTGGTGGTGCGTTTTTGTGGGTGGCAATCAAGATAAGACCTCCAGTAAAATATTTTTTCCCTAATATGATTTGCCTCTGGTTTTGAAAGCCTTTTTAACCCCTCCGTTTGAACCACTTGTCTCGTGCTCTCTGTTTCATTTAACGTTAAGGACTGTATTTTTCACTGCAATTGCTTCAGCTAGAGGAGTACATGAATTGTGAGCTTTCTCAGCCAAGGAGCCATATTGCTTTTTTGAGACAGAGTGGTGCTCAGGCCTGTTCTGAGTTTTCTACCAAAGGTGGCCACTTAATTTCACATGAATCACATGAATGAGTCAGTCTTCCCGGCATTTCTGGAGCACAGGTCAGAGGATGAATGGTCAAGGCTGAATCTGGTGTCCTCTTTATCAACCTATCTGAACCGAACTGAAGATTTCCGAAAGCAAGATCAGCTTTTTGTCTTCTCCAGTGGCCCAAAAAAGGGCATGGCTGTACGGCCTATAGTTGTCTCTTCTTGGATTGTCAAAACTATTGAGATTGCGTATAAAATTCTGGGTTTTCCTCCGCCCTCGGAAGTCAAAATGCATTCTATGAGAGGCATGGCAGCTTTCTGGGCAGCGTATGCTAAGGTTTCAGCAGAAGTAGTGTGCAGAGCAGCAAGCTGGAGCACACCTAACGCCTTTATCCGACACTACAGGGTGAATGTAGCTCTTCCATCATCTGAGGTTTTTGGATCTACTGATATAGCAGCGGCTGTTGGCCATTACAATGGAGCATTAAATTCTCTGTCTGGTGGTTTCTGACTGGTATTTTTGAACACTGGCTTAGGCAGACAGCTGCTCTTTATGAGGTTGTTATGGAGGGGTCAGAAGGGGTGGAGCTGACCCATGGTAGGCTGACATGGGGAGGATCCAGGAAAGGAAAATGAAAACAATTTTCCTTATTTTCCTCAGCAGTATATAGCAGTTAGAGCAGTCTTGTGACTTTTATCAGTATGTGGTGAAAGCTTGTAGGAGGAGTTTTAATTTGTTCTATCAGGCTTCAGGACTCCTGATCCTTTGTCTGGAGGAGGAGTATTCATTCTCCTCTAATCCGCTGTCTGAAAATGTCTGGACATTGCTGATTGGCCCTGAGTTGATCACATGCACTCTCCCAAGAAAAAAAAAAACCTCTCTAGCAAAACACACCAAACTGAGCACGCGCAGCCTGACTCCACTCACTGCATCATATCTGGACTTGTTCAGGGGGACAGTGCAGGAAGGGGAGGATCTGTGTATACACAATCATACAGCCTTTTTACACAATGTAGTTTCCCTTAGTTTCCACAGTGAGTATAACAAGCATGCTTTACTGCATATACAGACTTGGTTTGTCAGCATTGATAGAGTTATAAGAATCCTATTACAGAGTAGTGCCTCTGCCACAAGAACTCCCAGGGAATTTTCCCTGTTTGTAAAATCCCTTTGCATCCTGGGCAAATACCTTTAAGTGGTTTCTAATGATTTTTATGTTGCTTAGCTAATACATAATTTCTTTATAAACCTATTGTGGTATGTTCTTCAGATTTATGCAGATACTGTTTATACCATTAGCACATGACATAAGTGCATCAGCACTTGTATTATTTAAGGATGTTCCTAGAATCTTGCCTCTAAAGGAGAGATAGATGGCTGCATTAGCAGATCCAACAGATACTTGCCCTAACGTTGCCATAATGACTTTCATATCCAGTAAAATTATATCCTTTATCTATTATAAATTGTTGTTTGCTTTGGTTACTTATATAACTTACTTTAAAACTGAAAACGTGAAGTGCCTAATATTAAACATAATTTATAATATAGATTTTGCAATTCAGTACATGACAGCTCTGTACTGGAGACAGTATAATTGCTTTTGATTAGATGTAATGTACCTGCTGAAACGAAATCTGTCGTTTGCAGATTTATGATAACACGCCTTGGGTGTTTAAGAATAACAATCTACAAGAGGTCAGGCTGGCAATAATAATACGTGTGTCAAAAGAACAAAACAGTCTTGCGATGAAAGTAAATCAACAGCTTTAGCTCGAATCTCGGTAAATTATGGAATATCAATGGTAAATCATTCTAATGTTCAAGGGAAGAACATGTCATATCCGCAACCTGTAAATCTGACCATACTTTACAACTTTCTAAGATAACAGGGACGCTCTTCAGCATAAAGAATGTTGGTCACTACCAAACCGGCCATACTCCCAGTTGCGTGGACCACAATGAATTATTGCATAAAAATTATTGATGATTATTTGTCATTATTGTGCTATCGTTTCACTCTACTGGCTTTACAAATAACAAATACAGTAATTTTGAGGTTGGGTGAAAAGCTTAGTGTAGTCTAACAGTTTTTTTACAGTAGTTAGGAAGCAAACTTAGGCTGGGTTCACACATATGTGGCCACGGTTTTAGTGAGGGAATCCTGTGCGGTTCTGCTCACCGGTTCAGGTGCGATGCAGCCACCCTGCACATGTGAACCGACTCAATTGAAAGCCGGTCCGATTCACATATTATTCAAATTGGATGAGGTTAAAACCGCATCCATTTTGCACAACTATCAGCCCATCCCCACATGCCAAGGTCCTAGGTGTAGTCCTGGACTCTCCTTCAAGCCCCACATTCAATCACTGTCCAAAGCTTGCCGCCTCAACCTCTGCAACATCTCTAAAATACGCCTTTTTCTATCCAATGACACAACAAAGCTTCTAGTTCACTCCCTGGTCATCTCTCGCCTTGACTACTGCTACTCCCTTCTCATTGGCTTAACTCTACATAGGCTATTCCCCTTTCAATCCATCATGAATGCTGCTGCTGGACTCATCTACCTTACCAATCGCTCAGTGTCTGCTTCTCCTCTCTGTCAAGCCCTCCACTGGCTTCCGCTCATCCAACAAATTAAATTCAAAATACTAATAACATCTTACAAAGCCATCTACAATTTAGCCCCGAGCTACATCACTAACCTAGTCTCAAAATACCAGCCTAATCGCTCTCTTTATTCTTCTCAAAACCTCCTGCTCTCTAGCTCCCTCGTCACCTCCTCCCATGCTCGCCTCTAGGACTTTTCAAGAGCCTCTCCAATCCTATGGAACTCCTTACAAACTGTCCGATTATCTCCTACTCTATTAGCTTATAGACGATCCCTGAAAAACCCTCTTCTTCAGAGAAGCCTATCCTACCCACACCTAACAACTGTACTTCCATTTTTTCCATCAGCTCATCCCCCACAGTTATCGCCTTTTGTTTCACTTGACCCTCCCTTCTAGATTGTAAGCTCTAAGGAACAGGGCCCTCTAACTCCTCCTGTATTGAATTGTATTGTAACTGTCTTGACTTCCCTCATATTGTAAAGCGCTGTGCAAACTGTTGGCGCTATATAAATCCTGTATACTTATAATATATGTATAGGGGTATATACAGCAGACCAAAAAGAGGGACAACAAAGGAGGTAAGAAGGGCAGAGGGACTTGATTCCAAAAAAGTCACAGTTCCTTCAAATTAGGGACAATTGAGAACTAGAGGGAACCTATTTTCCATATAATTTGGCAGTAAACATAAACAGTTTACTTTTAAGTATATAAGTAATTTCATAAAAGAAAATGAACTGCATCTACCAACAGTGGGTAGGCCTTATAATGAGAAAGTGAGTCTCACTGTGACTGCAATAGAATATTTTCTGTCAAATTTGCCTCATCAGTGTAATGTCACCCTTTACCAATTAGATTAAATTGGCCTAATGATAATCCTTTATAATAACTTCCACATCTGACAGGAAAGTGTCTGTTATTTTTTATTGTGACCAATGCAGTTCTTTTTTCAGCTGTGCACTGAAATATTATGTTTAAAATGTAGAGTTAACTGATCATTTAATGAACTAGAAAATCTTAAATATTATAATAAGTACTAAGAAATATTAAAAACAAAAATAAACATTAGCAGGGGTTAACTAGAAATTTTCTAAAAAAAAAACATGTGGTATGTACCCTTACTCATTAAAGTGGTTGTAACAAAAAAAAATGTCCCTGTCGCTTTAAGGCACGAGATATTGCATAGTGCTTTTGACATGTCAATTGTCCCTTACTATGTTGTACAATACCAGGCTGATCCTGCCTGTTCCTGTCTTCCCCTCTGTATACTGACCACGTTTATCATGGCTGCTGGTCTCTGATAGCGTGGTCAGTTTGCTTGTGTCCATCATCCAGCTCTCTCCTCAGCGTCTCTGCATCTCCCCCTCCCTCTCTCCCTGTCTCTTCCGTAGTCTATGTGAGAGCCAATCTCCTCCCGCCCCTCTCCTCTCCTCTCCTCTCCTCTCATGCCTGTGTAATTCTTTACCCTGCAGCTGTTCCAGTGCTTGCAAAGTAGAGAAACATGTTTTAATTACTTTGATCCTCTCTGTTTTAGGTCCCTGTTCAGCACAGTGTGTGTTTTCCTAAAATTATAATGCCAAATACCTTTTTTTGCAGAGCCCTGTTGTGCAGTCATGTGACCTCCCTCTACTAGCTTGCATTCATCAGAGGGAAATCTTGGCCCCTCCCACTGTACTCACTTACTTGGGAAGGAAAGCAGAGGAATGTCACATGACAGCACTGTAGGGCTCTGCAAGGAAGGCATTTAGAATTATAATTTTAGGAAAACACACACACTGTACTGAACAGGGACCTAAAACACAAAGAATCAAAGTAATTAATATATGTGACTTTACAACTACTTTTACTGAAAAAGCAATTGTAAATTAACACACTTTTTGACACATTCTTTAATAACCACTTCAGCTCTAGAAGGTTTTACCCTCTTCATGACCAGGCAACTTTTTGCTATTTTGCACTGTGCTACTTTAACTGACAATTGTGCGGTCATGCAGCGCTGTACTGAAACAAAATTTATATAATTTTTTTTTCACACAAATAGAGCTTTCTTTTGGTGGTATTTGACCACCTCCTGTTTTTTCATTTTTTATTATATAAATAAAAACCGCAGACAATTTTAAACAAAAAAAAAACAATATTTTATACTTTCTGCTATAAAACGTGTCCCATAAAAAAATAATAATAATAATAATAAAAAAAATATCTTTTAGCCAGAAATGTATTCTGCTACTTGTCTTTGGTAAAAAAAAAAAACAATAAGTGTATATTGATTGCATGAAAGTTATAGTGTCTACAAACTATGGGATGTATACTGGAATTTTCATTTTATATTCCTTTTTGTTTTTACAAGTAATGGTGGCAATCAGCAACATCACCAGTGCCATTATTACAGTGATCAGTAATAATAATATGCACTGTCACTGTACTAATGACACTAGGCTGGAAGGGGTTAAAATCTAGGGCAATCGAGGGGTTAAATATGTGCCTAACAAGTGTTTGTGTGTGTGCTGAAGATCTAATTGTTTTCATTCCCTGCTTAGCAGAGAATGAAAAAGAAACCAGATCCCCTGTCACTGAACACAGCTCTGTGCTGTTTATACTCAAAGAGCTGTTCAGGAAGGATCGGAGCCGATCGGCGTTTGCCAATCATTGGCCAGCACCCGGTGATTGGTATGTGCTGTGACGAATCACAGCCGAGTCAGTAGGTGTGCGAACGCACCCCCTACTCGGAAAGGCAGAATCAGTAAAGCTACAGTGGGCGGTTGGCGAGCTGTTTAAAAATAAAAACCCTAAAACATTACAACAATGTAAATCTATCATCAATCATGTTGTCAATCAATGCAGATCCTGGTCAATCATTATGAATGATGCCCATTGGTTTACCAAAACAAAAACCTGCTATCCTATAACATGTTTAATCTCGTCAGTCACTAGATGTGAATGGCAGCTCCCACTCCCCACAGCAATATGTAAACAAATGGGTGGGATTGCTCATGTGATGTCATTGACCAAACATGGTCATGTCCATCTTTAGTCTATGATGTCACCTGGGAGTCTCAGCTGGCTGTGCAAACACATTAGGCCCCTTTTAGACGGGCGATCCGATCTGATCCGCCTGTCAGTTTTTCAGGCGGACCTGATCGGATGCTCCATGCATCCCTATGGGGCAGCGGGTGTCCGCGGTGACATCTCCACTGACACCCGCTGCACTCCGATTCCGATCCTGTCCGTGAAATCTGGACGGATGGAAACCCTATTTTCCATCCGTCTGGAGGATCGGATGGGATTGGATGAGAATGGACAGGCGGTCCATTCTCATCCGATCTCCCCATAGAGGAGAACGCGGATCTGACAGCTCCGTCTGCACACAGAGCGGAGACGGAGCTGTCATCTGCCTGCTCAGTGCCAGTGGGGATCGGCGGATCGATCCCACGCTGAACAGAACGGACTCCGTCAGGTGGTGTGCCCGTGTGAAAGAGGCCTAATGCATCCCTTCTTTCACCTCTTACAGCTCGAACTGCCAAAGACACGAGTACTGCATGTGAATAGAGAAAAGTCAGGGGGAAGGCTAAGAGTAACACAGGCAGATGCTGCTGGCACTGCTTATTTTGAAAGTATAAAAAAATATTTCCTAATTTTCTATTATTGCCCCTGAGAGCATTTGAATGGCAGACTTCTATTTTACCCTGTAAACAGGAATTTGTAAAATAATTTGTAAATTGTTATTGTAAAATAACTCCCATTAAACATTCTATATTTATGGGATGCTTAAAGTGAAACTTAGCCCTGCACTTAAGTTTTTGCGAGCAGAAAGAATTTTTATTGCAGAAGAGACATACTATGGGGTTGATTTACTAAAACTGGAGAGTGCAAAATAAGGTGCAGCTCTGCATGGTAGCTAGTCAGAAAAAAAAAAAAAAGGAAGCTGATTGGTTACTATGCAGAGCTGTACAGTATCAGATTTTGCATTCTCTAGTTTTAGTAAATTAGCATATATGTCTATAAGCCTTTATTTCTTCCTTGCAAGATGCACATGAACATTCAATACGCATTCTTAAAATTATAATAAAGTCTTTTTTTTTTCTTTTTTAAATAACAAATATGTTATACTTTCCTGCTCTGTGCAGTTGGTTTTGCACAGTGCAGCCAAGACCCTCCTCTTCTTGGGTTCCTCACCGGCATTCCTGCCCCCTCGCTCCTACCGGGTGCCCCCACAGCAATCAGCTTACTATGGGAGCACCCAAGTCCAACTGCTGCTGTTTGTTTCCATTCAGACACAGAGTCATGCCTCAGCCCTGCCCCCTCTCTCCTCATTGGCTCACTGATTTTGACTGACAGCAGTGGGCGCTAATGGTACCCGCTGCTGTCTCAGCTAATGAGGAGGGAGAGTCCCGGACAGCAGGCTCTTGTGCAATATCGCTGGATCAAGATGGGGCTCAGGCAAGTATTAGGGGCAGAGCTGCTGTTTGAAATCATGGGGCCCCATACAGCCTACCTGATAGGGCCCCCCTGCTGAAAGTAAATGATTTATCAGTTCACTTCTCTGCAACCTGAGCTGCACCGATGAATGATTAGGAAGTGCTCTGAGGATTCCTGCTCATTCACAAATGAAAGCATAGTAAATTCAGTTTACTATGCATCAGTGATAAATGGACACAGGAGTGATTGGTATTAATCGCTCATTGTGTTCATTCAATAAAGGCAGGGGCCAGAAAATTCCATATTTACTGGCCCCTTCCACTGCTCTCCTTCCTGAAACATCCCCCTGCAAGCCTGCAGCAGCTGCCGGTGGGAGATGAGAGGAAAGGGGCACACAGGGGGGCCTTGACAACAGATGGAATTGGCGCATGTGCTGGAACCAATCCCCCTGCAGTGCAACCTGAGGGAGAAAGAGGAGGAGAAGCTAGCTGCAGGGGTAGGCAGAAGGGAATCAGTGTCTTCAAAAAGACAGTACAGCCAGCCCTTTTGAACTGATGGAGCCCAGGCCCAGTGCAGGAGGGCTGGCTGTACTGCCTTATCAGCAGCCCTAATTAGGAGGGCTGGGGGCGCTGCTGCACACAGGAGCTTTTTTTATTTTAATGGATAGAATGCATTAGGATGAAAAACCTTCTGCCTTTAGAACCACTTTAAAGCCCAGCAGCCTGTCCGACATAAGCCAGTTTAACGTCTGGCTTATATTGAACAGCCATGCTTGAAAACCAGCATCTGGTCAGCCCTTGCAGCCAATGGCTGTGAGCACTGATCAGCGTGTTCTGGTGTGAGAAAGGGGGGCTGCCAGAACAAAGGAGCACAGTGGGGAGATCGCTGTACTAACCGCATTTGTGTCAGTACAGCAATCTGTCAGGTTTTTTTTTTATTTTTATTAATTTCATTCTCTACTTTAATACATTTATCTTTGAATGACACCGCATTCACACTGAAGCGGCACAACTTCGGGGGCGACCTGTGAATTCGCGTGCAGCGCGACTTCGGCACGACTTGCATGGACTTCATAAAATGAATGTCTATGCAAGTCGCTCCAGGTCGCCCCGAAGTAGTACAGGACCCTTTTTCTAAGTCGGAGCGACTTGTGTCGCTCCTATTAGAACCGTTCCTGTACTACACTATGGACCGTGTGAATGGACTCTAAAGGTCTTATTTACACACACACACACACTGAAAAGTGCGTTTTCAAACACAATAAATGTAACACCCATAGCTAATAGATCTATTCTACAATTTTCTATATTATTAATCAAAAACAAAACATGTTTGACTTTATACTGACCAAAATGCCATGCAAAATGAATTAGAATTGACCCATATAATATGTAGCAATATGTACAGTTGCATCTACTCCACATTTAGTAGTCCTTCCACCAACAGAATCCAAAGCGTAAACAATTCAAATAACAAGAACAATATTTCAGTATTAACAATGTAACAGTATTTCCCTATTGTTACTTATCTTAATATTCTCTGTCACTCTGCAAACTTACCAATAACATACTCCACCCAAAACTGGTCCTTTTCTGGATTGTATGGCCGGTTGAAGTTTATTCTCATGTCGTATTTCTGCCCACGGCGTATGATGAGTTTGTTGTTGAAGTATCTGTCTGTGTGATGCTCTTTTTTATTTTTCTCATACTGTTGCTTGTACAGCTCAACATATTCTACTTCCAGGTAATCTATAAAAGCCAAACAGATATAATAGCCTCACTGTTAAAAAATAACAGCTGCAGCAAAACACCAGCACCTTTGATGTTGCCAAGAATAAAAGTATTCAAAAAATAAAAAGTATGCCTTATATCATTTGTCTGAAAACAAAAAAGACAAAACAATATACATGATAACGCTGAAACAAAAAAAGGGCAGCAAATGAGCATTTTATAAGTAGCGCATAGTATGTTTGCCTTGCTTTCTTCCTTTGTTTGTCGGTAGTGATCACACTGTACTAGCGGGGTTTGGGATGATACAGTGAACTGTGTGTTAAATCAGGAGAGATAAAATAAATGCTTTAGAACCAGAAGATGGGAAATAAAAGCAATACATAGAGTAACAGGAACTAATATTTTGTAGGAAGCCATAGTCTTTCAGGAACCAGAAACAGCAAAATGCATGTAACTGAATTTACACAAAAAGCTGTCCTCGTGATGTGGGGCAATACTGAAAAATATGATTTTGGGGACACCTGATGGAAATATGCAACTATAGCAGGATACCAAACTTGCTTCTTTGAATTTCACCTATATTTTTATTTATTGCCTAGGTGGTTTTAGGGGACACCTCATGGAAAACTGTCCCTGGATGAACTACACAAGTGAGATTGTATCTGTGTTTCTATTTTGGTTTTGAATTAGTTGGGGTTTTTTTTTTTTTGTTTTTTTTTACACATAATACATCTGTAGCACCCTCCTAGGTAGGTGCTAGGAAAACACATTTGGTGGCTCTGTTCTGATTATCAGGAGAGCCAGATCTGTTAGTTTAGCCTGTCACATGTTTCCAGGTGTGATTCATTGGGTCTAAGGGAGTTTCCCCACTGTATCCAATAAGGGAGCTTGTTGGACAGTGGAGGAAGCCTAACAATAGCACACCAGGGTTTATGACTGTCCCAGTGGGCGGGCATTGCGGCAATGCATCCTGGGATTGGTAATAAATCATGAGGGGGCATGTGACAGGGTATCTTTTGGTGGGAGCAAAATCCCAGGAGGAGGTGGACGGCTGTCTCTCCTCCTGCAACTGTGAGGAAGGTGGTCCAGGCGGTCGGCCTAGGGACCAGGTGTGGAGATAAGCTGCAGAGGATCCAGTGTGCTGACCAGTGGAGCTGTTGGGCAGAAGTCTTTGGGAAAAAACAGTTTCGTGAGTACTGAGGGATCTGCCTAAGGGTCTGCCTAGGAAAGGGGACCACTCCAGAGAAGTCAGGGGATCAAGGAGCTAGCTCACACAGAGTGTTACAGAAAAGGGGGTGCCAAGTAGTAAAACCCTGAAGATTAGGGACAAAGGGGGTGCCAGGAAGGGCCCTGAAGTTGTTCAGCAGTACAGTCTACCTCAGAGTACAGCTTGCCTTAGGATACAGTTTACCTCAGGAAGCTCAACTAATTCCTTTCACAGCCAAGGGCAAAGTGAAGCAGTGGCCTAGCCGTGACTAGCTCAATTCAGCGTTACTCAGCGTTATTCAGCATTACTCAGCGTTATTCAGCATTATTCAGCATTAATCAGCATTATTCAAGTCTTCCCTGCCTATTGTGCATAGTTCTATTCAGTTGGAGTATCCCACTCATCCCCTCTCCTATCCAAGTTCCAAATAAAACATAAAAAACAAAGATACTGGACTGTTTCTTGACTGAGGTAAAACACTTGGAGAAATGCCAGATTGTTCTACTGTTGCTAATGGTAACCCAGGGAAACCTGTAACCAGCAGCTCCCATGGGAGTAGTGCTACACATCTATATCTGGTACCTTGACCTTTCATGAAGAAATATTAAATGCACACATTTTTGCAGAAAAAAATTGTGCACTTATTATTTTTTCCTACAGGAGCCTGCAAACCATTGTACCCATGATCAGTAGATTGTGGATGCAATTTCAGGCTTCTGCACAATCTCCCTCCTGCTTTGTGCCTGTACCACTGTACAAGTTTTCTGTTAGAAAGCTGGAGGAGGTGTTAATGGGACTACAAATGTGCCAATCAGCATGCTCGTATTCCATTGAGAATTACAAGCTGTCTGCTGCAGTGGAAGTTGGGACTTGTAGTTTATTCATTCACAGATCACTATGAAGGGATGACATGGCTGTGTGGGCGGAGCTGATTTTAAATGTGACAGCGGCTGGGGGAGAGTGGAACCCCACAGTGGGGAGGAGGCTCAGGGATGAGGGAAGCTGGAGCTGGAACATGTTACATGTTGCACCCTAAATACAGGTGTAACAAGTAAAATGCTCCAAAGCTGAAGTTATTAATAGCTTAAATGGTGTCTTTGACATATTCTAAATGTCATATTTTGGTATTCCTTTACTGTACACCTACAAAAATTAAAATCTGCTAAATATTGATTTATTTTTACCTTTCATGTTGACACCCCTTGGTATGACTCCAAAAGTTTCCATGATTGGAACCTCATCTTCATCAGCATTGGATACATTTGGAGGTACAGATCTACGACCTGTATAACCCGCTGGGTCCTTCTTCTTCTCTTGCTTTGTTTCTTTAGGCTCAGACATGTTGGTCACTAAAGAACAATAATTGATTAGTGGAAAGACTTTTTTATAAACATTCTTCTAGCTTATGACCATACAGTGTTGTTGTTTGGTCAATATACATGCCTGTATTTACAATTTTATATAGTATCACTTTTTGCACCACTATGGTCCCTTATATGTAATAAAGTAAAAAGTTTTTTGAACATATACTGTAATTATTTGGAATGTATTGTAATGTAAAGGGTTAAAAGTATGCACGATTAGACTATTAAGTTATTGATTGGTTTGTGATAATGTAAAGCTAAAGCTCATAGGTATTTACCTTGCTTCATTGATCCTGAAGAAGGGTACTACCGTATGATCTAATAAGCAAGCTGAATCAATTTTAGACTTGACCATACCCTCATAAACATAATTGTTTTGTATCTTTTTGTACTTGGATATTATATGTAAATATATATTGAATATGTTACAAGATGTAGAGATTATATAATTAGGTAACAATCTTTGAAGTTCCTAAACAAGATGTTTCTGTGTTTATGCTGCAAGTATAGTCTCAGATAATATATTGGAGGTTTCATCATCTTGTTTCCTTTACAGAACAAAATTGTGAAACAGCACTACAGTTTTGGAACAGATCCCAACTTATTTATCCTCAGTATACACCTATATACTGTAGTATATGAATCTTAAATTGGAAAGCTCAGAAGTTTAGCCCTGACTATTCCTTGCAGTTTTTTTTTTTTTATTTAATTGAATCCTTTCATTTAATACACAACAGTAGGTAATGTCATTAAACTTCATAAAATAAAACAACATGAATCTGTGATCTCTCTGGGAAGTGTCTTCAAAGTTCATTAAATGAATACATGTATAGCAGAACAAAGTTTACTGTAATGTGACAGCTCTGGTTATGTTATTAACAAACAAGCAAAACATAATATGAAAGTGACATTGCTCCTTTATAATTAGTATTGCATTTTTCCCATTGTTCACATGAACTGCAATGCTGGCATTCAGGGACGCTGATAAGGCAGTATAGCCATTCTGTACCAGGCCTGGACTCCATCAGTTCAAAAGAGGAGCATCTGCCAAGCAGGAGGGCCACCTGTACCTCTTTATTTCAGACACAATCCTCTTGTTTCTCCCCCTGCAGCGCTGCTGGAGTCTCCTCCTCCCCCTTCCTCCCTTCCTTAGTGCCCTCATCCCCCTGCTGTCCGGCATCCCCCTGTGTGCCCCCTTCCCCTTCTCACCCACCAGCAGCTGCTGCAGGCACACAGGTGGATGGTAACCAGTTCTGGAACGGAAGGATTTGCCCCCTTAATGACCAGGCCATTTTTTGGGTTTCGGCACTGCGTCATTTTAACAGAAAATTGCCTGGTCATGCGACGCTGTACTCAAATAAATTTGATGTCCTTTTTTTCCCACAAATAGAGATTTCTTTTGGTGGTATTTGATCACCTGTGCAATTTTTATTTTTGTGCTATAAAAAAAAAAAAGAGCGACAATTCAGAAAAAAAAAAACAATATTTTTTACATTCGACTATATAACATTCCCCCCCCCCAAAAAATGTAAAAATCTTATTTTTTCATCCTTTTAGGCCAATTTGTATTCTGCTACATATTTTTGGTTAAAAAAAAAATCCTAATAAGCGTATTGATTGGTTTGCTCAAAAGTTATCGTGTTTACAAGCTAGGGGAAAGATTTATGTAGTTTTTATTTATTTTTATTTTTTACTAGTAATTGCAGTGATCTGCAATTTTTAGTGGGCTTGCAACATTGCGGCAGACAGATCGGACACCTAACTGACATTTTTGACACTTTTGGGGGGATCAGTGACATTATTACAGTAATTACTGCTAAAAATATGCACTGTTACTGTAATAATGGCATTGGCAGGAAAGGGGTTAACCTAGTGGGAGATCAAGGGTTTAAATGTAAGCCTAGGGGAGTGTTTACTAACTATGGGGGGGGGGGGGCTTTTGAAATGACCATAGAGACCTTAGAATGACACTTCTAAAGAAAAAAAAACATGCCAAATCCTATTTAAAATGACTCGTGGCTACAATTGCCAGCAACTGGCTATTGAAAAAATAAAGAAATTCATACCAGACCCTTATCCGGGCATGCAGCCTGGCAAGTCAGGAAAGGGTGAGCGCCCCCCTCCTGAACCATCCGAGGCCACATGCCCTCAACATGCCCCACCCCAAAGCACCTTGTCCCCATGTTGATGGGGGCAAGGGCCTCTGACCGACAACCCTGGGCTGTGGTTTTCAGGGTCTGCAGCAGGGCGAATTATCAGAATCTGGAAGCCCCCTTTAACAAGAGGGCCCCCAGATCCTGACCCCCCACCTATGTAAATGGGTATCGGGTAAATAGTACCCCTACCCATTTACTAAAAAAATTTACTAAAGTAATAACCACACGAGACAGTTTTTGACAAATCTTTTATTATAAAATAAAAAAAAAAAAATAGCGTTCTCAATGTAAATCAATCGTCAATGATGCCACTCACTCACTATAAAAAAAAAAAAAGGAAAACACTCTAGCCTCCTGGGGGGGGGGCTCCCACTGCATGCCGTTTTGCTTTTACATATTTCTTATATAAGCAAGGGGTGGGGCCACCTGGTTACATCACCCTGTGGCACCACCCTCTTCTGACATCACTGACGGCGTGATTTCACGATGGATTTACATTAAGTGAGACATTTATTTATTTTTTTTATAATAAAGGATTTGTCAAAAACTATTTTGTGTGGTTATTACTTTTGTACACTTTTTTGGTGAATGGTTAGGGGTACTATGTACCCGATACCCATCCACATGGGGGGGGGGCGGGATCCGATAAGCCCCCCGCCTGCAGACCCTGACAACCACAGACCAGGGTTGTCGTGAAGAGGCCCTTTTCCCCATCAACATCACAGAACCCCCCCCCCCGCCCCAAAGCACCCAACCCCCCATGTTGAGGGCATGTGGCCTTGAATGGGGGGGAGTCTGCGCTGCCTCACCCCCCCCCCCTTTCCAGACCTGCCAGGCTGCATGCCCGGATAACGGTCTGGTATGAATTTTGGGGGGGAAACCCCACATCGTTTTTTTTTTATGTTTTATAGACTAGGGAGGGGACTTCATGTCATTTATTTCTTTGTTTTTTTTTACTAGCAATTTTTTTTTTTTTTATTCAGCTGTCAGCGGGGAAGCCTATTGACTGCTGATGACTCATCGGTTGTTAATGTCACTGCGGCCGGCTTCTTAGCACTGCTCCTTAACATTTAGATTATACTTTGCCCTGATTGGGCAAAGCTTTGCCCAATCAGGGCGCAGATTGCACTGTGCAGCGCTCAGTGTATTGCAGGGTGTTCATTGGAGCGAACACTCTGCAAATTCCAGTGTTCATCAAAAAGCAGGAAAGGCAAATATTCGGCCCGAACTCATGCTTGGACCGGGCCTTTCGCTCATTCCTATTAAAAACTAAGTAGGAGAACACCGCATGGTCAGTTTTCTAGCTATGCTGAGTGTGCTCTCCTTCAATGATCAGACTTGTCCCCCTCGCACAGCCTTTCACTAGGAAGTTCAGTGTATTGTTGTTTCTCCTCCCCAAGCTTTTATGCAGCTGAGAATAGAGTAAATGTGATCACTTATAAAAAAAAAGTTATTTGAAATGTGTTTTTTTTTAATATCTGTACAGAAATGTTTTGCCTTTCATTTCTATTTTAAACTGAATGGGTTGTTTTACAAGGTGATCGTACAATCACTTTAGCACATTGGTATTATACAATTTCAAATGCTTTGCATTAAAGTGAATGTCATAGCAAAACAAGAAGACAAATCAAGTACATTTCTACAGTACCCGCACATTTCCCCATGTTTTATTCCTTTGATGACCCTGTCTGTTCAGAAAAATGTCCACCCATCTGCCAGAAAAAAAGACTTTGCTCTACTCCTGAACCTCCTAAATCCACAAATTGCAGCTGTATGTGACTATTACATACAGTATCTCACAAAAGTGAGTACACCCCTTGCATTTTTGTAATTTTTTTATTATATCTTTTCATGTGACAACACTGAAGGAATGACACTTTGCTATAATGTAAAGTAGTGAGTGTACAGCTTGTATAACAGTGTAAATTTGCTTTCCCTCAAAATAACTCAACACACAGCCATTCATATCTAAACCCCTGACAACAAAAGTAAGTACACCCCTAAGTGAAAATGTCCAATTTGGGCCCAAAGTGTCAATATTTTGTGTGGCCACCATTATTTTACAGCACTGCCTTGACCCTCTTGAGCATGGAGTTCACCAGAGCTTCTTCCACTCCTCCATGCCAACATCACGGAGCTGGTGGATGTTAGAGACCTTGCGCTCCTTTGAGAATGCCCCACAGATGCTCAATAGGGTTTAGGTCTGGAGACATGCTTGGCCAGTCCATCAACTTTACCTTCAGCTTCTTTAGAAAGGCAGTGGTTGTCTTGGATGTGTGTTTGGGGTCGTTATCATGTTGGAATACTGATATGCGGCACCGTCGCCGAAGGGAGAGAATCATGCTCTGCTTCAGTATGTCACAGTACATGTTGGCATTCATGATTCCCTCAATGAACTGTAGCACCCCAGTGCCGTCACCACTCATGCAGCCCCAGACCATGACACTCCCACCACCATGCTTGACTGTAAACAAGACACAGTTGCCTTTGTACTCCTCCCCTGGTTGCTGCCATACACACTTAACACCATTTGAAGCAAATAAATTTAGCTTGGTCTCATCAGACCACAGAACACGGTTCCAGTAATCCATGTCCTTAGTCTGCTTTTCTTCAGCAAACTGTTTGTGGGCTTTCTTGTGCATCATCTTTAGAAGAGGTCTCTCTCTCTCTCTCCCCCCTCTCTCTCCCCCCTTCTCCTTCTCTCTCCCCCCCTCTCTCCCTCTCTCTCTCCCTCTCTCCCCCCCTCTCTCTCTCTCTCTCTCTCCCCCCCTCTCTCTCTCTTTCTCTCTTTCTCTCCCCCCTCTCTCTCTCCCTCTCTCTCTCTCTCCCTCCCTCTCTCTCCCCCCTCCCCTCTCTCTCTCTCTCTCTGCCCCTCTCTCTCTCTCCCTCTCTCTCCCTCCCTCTCTCTCCCTCCCTCCCCCCCTCTCTCTCTCCCTCTCCCTCTCCCTCTCTTTCTCTCCCCCCCTCTCTCTCTCTCTCTCTCTCTCTCTCTCTCCCTCCCCCTCTCTCTCTCTCGCTCTCCATCTCTCCCTCTCCCCCTCTCTCTCCCTCTCTCTCCCTCTCTCCCCTCTTAACAAACCAAAAGGTAGCAAATAAAAGAAGTTCATTGTTAAGCTTTGCATATACTTTTTTCCTCATGCAGTGGGGCTGTGCAAGTTGGGGGGAAGTGAGGGAAAATCGTAATATAGTGGGCACAGACATAAATAAGGGCCTGACAGAAATTCACACTGTATCCAAAGCTAAAAAAAAAAAAAGTGGCTAAAGTTAGGCTTTAGTGCCAGTTCACACTATAGCGATATCAGACATCGCATGTCATTCGCACCGTACTGCTTTTCAAATCACATGCGATTTCTGTGTGATGTGAATTCAGCCATACCGATTGTATGGCTGAATTTGCATCACATTCGGACCAAAGTTGCCCAGGACCCTTTTTTTGGTCTGCACAAGAATCGGATCACAGGGGTGTTCATGCCTATTTGATCCGATTCTTGTCCGAATTGACAGTTCGCACTGCGATATGCGAACTAATCAGGGGGTGTAATTAACTTTGCATTGACACTGCCAGCAGTTCGCATATGGCAGTGTAAACTGCCTGCGAGTCGGGTGTGATGCAGGATCTCGCATTGGTATTTGTCAGCTATTTTTGACACTTGTCTTATAGCACCTTATTCTGCTCATTGGAGCCATAATATTGCCATCATAAGTAGGTACGTTTTTATGCTATTTTATTTTTATTGTTTGCATAGTTGGTTAGATTTGCTTCATTTTATTTTGTGAACAGTCAGAATGACAATGTTGTGGAAACTGAAAGAAGTAAATCCAAAATATTTTAAAATTAGTAGTTATTTTTTCTAACTTTCTCTTTAAATAAATGAAAAACATAATAAATAAATTCATTTTTTTTTCTTTAGTGTTTTTCTATTCATGAAAATGTTATTGCTTGGACTGGACACAGATGGTTTACTGTTTTGTCTCTTTTTTTATATTGACCTCTGACCTGGTCACATGTCAAAAGGCATGTACTGCTAACAAACCAAAACAGTAAAAATGGTCGGTCCCCAGAGGCAATCTGTCCTCTGTCAATTTTTCACGCCTCGGTAGCCCAGTACCAAATCTCCACAGTCTTCTAGCGGCACCTGGGGTCATTTTCTTACTTGACTAAGATGACAGATAATTCTTTCACAGCACAACTGCAAAGTTTCCACTATGCTTAGCTATACACACATATATTTTCTTAGCCGTTATTGAAGAAATAACCAAGCAGATGGTTGTAGATTAAAACAAACATACAATCTTTAAAGTGCTACTAAACCCAGGAGCCTGCATTCACTGTATCTGGTCTCCCATAGTGCACAGAACATGGAAATGCAATTATTTTTGTAGCAACCTCCTAGGTAGGTGCTAGTGAGAAAGTATAGTTTGAGCCCTGTCTGCTTACCAGGAGAGCAGGGTCTGTTAGTGAGGTTTGCTGATTGTGCTCAGAGTGTGACTAGAGTGTGTTTCATACTGATCCAATATGGAGGCATGTTGGACAGTGGAAGGAAACTTGAGGAATGGGTGCATGAGCTTTTGATACAGCCCTGATGAATGGCAGAGGGAAAGTGTCTTGTGCATGGTATGATACTGTATAAAAGCCAGGAGCACATGTGCTGGAGGTCTTTCGTCTGGACATCAGAGTCCCGGAGAGAGGGGGGCAGTTGCCTCCTCCTCTGTAGAGGTGCCATGCAGGCCTCAGGGGGTCGTCCCGAGGGCCTGGAGAGTAGCAGTGAGGAACTGAACCCGGAGGTCCAGAGAAGCTGACTGAGAGGGGAGACACTGGATGATCTGTCTCTGCAGTACATTGAGTAAAGAATCTCGTGTCAAGGGGCCTGACCTGAGGGGGGCCACCCCTGACCCTAGGATAGTCAGTGGATGGGTGCCAGTTGAATGGGGATGCTGAAGATAAGTTATTATCCACCAAGTAGTCTTGTCAGAGAGTAAAGAGAGCAAGAGACTTAACCCTTTCCACACTTGTGACAGTGCGGATTAAGCAGCCTAGCTGTTTCCAATTGACATAGAAGTCCTGAAGATAGAAGTCCTCAACCAATGTGAATAGTTCAGCCGGAGTATCCCACTTTTCCCTTCTCCTATCTCAATTCCAAATAAACACCAAAAAATCCAACACCCCTAGACTGTTTATTTGTGGGACGAGCCATCAGGAGCAAGGAGGGATTCATGGACTATATCTCAAGGTAACCATGTGCTGGTAATCGGAGGAGCCCTTCAAGTCACTATTCAGCTGGCCCTGCGGGGATAGTGCTACATTTTAGTAACTTTAAACTGCTAAATACTTTTTCTCACCAGCAGTATATAGTAGTCTTGTGACTTCTTTTACTGTCTGGCCGAGCACTGGTTAAAGATTCTAGGAGGAGTTTTTATTTTACTCCGACTGTCTGGATGCAGGACCCCTGACCCTCTGCCTGGACAGTGCTGATTGGCCCTGTGCTAATCACATGTACCCTCTGAAGAAAACAAAAAAAAACTCTCTAGCAATACACACCAAACTGAGCATGTGCAAAGGCTCTGTTATATCAGGAGATTGACTGGGGACAGTGGAAGAAGGGGAAGGTCAGAGAAGACAGAATCAAACAGCCTTTTTACACAATGTGGAGGAATAACCGCTTAGGTTCCACAGTGAGTATAAAAAGCATGCTTTACTGCATGTACAGACTGATTTTACTGTTGTGGATTTAGTAAAACTTTAAACTTCAGTAATAACCATTGAAATATGGAAATATCTCCAAAACTTCAGTGTAGTTTTTCAGTGTAAGACTTCCCCTTACCTCCTGGTTAACAGGGTCCAGGGACATAGACAGCAATAAAAACCAGAGAGGGGTTTGAAACCTTCAAAACTAAAAAAAGGGGGAAAAATGGCTTTACGAACCACATTAAGGGGTTGATTTACTAAAACTAGAGAGTGCAAAATCGAGTGCAGCTGCGTATGGTAGCCAATCAGATTCTAACTTTATATTGTTCAATTAAGCTGTGTAAATAAAACTTGGAAGCTGAATGGTTTCTATGCAGAAATGGACCAGATTTTGCACTTTCCAGTTTTAGTAAATCAACCCTTAAATGTCGTAAAACAAAACATTCAGATCCTTTCTTTTATTTGCCCCACAATGCATTAAGAGATTTAAAGGGAAATGCAGTTGCTATGGCTTATAGTGGATATGAACTGCTTCTGTTTATGCATTTAATACATTGTTGGGTTTCTAATAAAGACCTTGGTACATAGTTACATTATTAACTAGGCTGAAATAAAGACAAATGTCCACCATCATATGACTATAATAGAAAACAAATGTGTAAAAGAAAACTTCAACATAGGATGAAGTTTTCCAGCAGAGTATGAAGGATCCAGCAGAGTAATGGAACTTAGTATACTTTTGTGCATTAGGGTTAATTTACTAGAAGACAAGAGTTTGTTCACATAGCAAAGCTTAAGTTAGCTAATATTAGATAATTGAGGTTAACCAGTATTATTATTATTAGTTGAGGTTTACGAGTGGCACTATAAATACCCAACCACTTACAAGGGAAATTCGAAAAAATACATATTTTTTGCTTGCATGTGGCGGATTGGTTGAGACGGACACAACTTCACTTTATTTAGTGAAGTGTAAAGTAAACATCCTCTCTCCTTTAGTAAATGAACCCCATTCTTTAGTACATTCATTAAAAAATTCAAGTACAAATCAAGTTGAATTTCTGCAAATATTTTTAGAGAGAGACACCTAAATACTAAATTTAATGGCATTTAAAGTAAGCATTAAAATACATATTGTGAGCTTTCAGCTTTGTTCAGAAATTGGCACATACCTTTTCCTTCTCCTAACTGCTTGTGGCTGTTTCTCCCGTCAGTTAGCAGTGACTTGTAAAATTCTGTAAAATTCTGTTTTTTCTTCCCACCCATTTTGCCACCATGGTTTCATTGGTTTCTCTTCTCTATTTCCTCCACCCATCCCAGCTTGTTAATTATTATCAGGTTGCATGCTTGCTTTTAAAATAGACTTCCATGAAAAATGTGGTCACTGAGTGTAAAAGGAAACAGATGACAGTGATTGGGCTACAAACAAGCTAACATTTGTTGTGCCTTTTACTTTCAGCATTTTTCGAGTAACAGTCAAGTAACAGTCTGCCATGGGATGTAAAACAAACAGTCTTGTAGCATGTAGAACAATAGGACATATTATTCTCTGCAAATAATAGCATATCAGTATTACTATTTAGTCTATGTAGTCACAAATATTTAAAACTGATACAAAATACAGATATGTCATAGTAAAGAACATTTTTTTTTTTAGGAAAAAGAAAATGACTGGTGAAGGTTCCTTTACTTTAAATAAATGCTTTTAAAATCAGAAAATCAAAAAGAAAAATTATAAGAAAATGTTATTGTTTGGTGATACCATTTTTATATACAAACCTGAGACTTTTTGGAGTACCCATTCAGACATACACATTGCCGCAACACACAAGAATTGGCACCTTCTCCATGTGCAATGCACTGCAGAGCCATCCATTGTATAATGAACTGTAAGTAGAGGCCTGTACACATACACTACATATTGGTAACCTGCATTGTAAAAAAGGGTCAGGTCATTTTTTGTTGTCTGTTACAGTGTATTGGCAGCCCATTCATAATGATTGAGCTGCCCTAACACAACACAGAAGACAGGGTTAAATTCTAAAAGGCAGGCTTACATCATATTTTAATGAAATTGATGAATAATCTGTACTTATACAATGAACTTAGATATCTACTTAAATTCCAGTGTGTGTTCAGTGCCTTGCGAAAGTATTAGGCCCCCTTGAACTTTGCGACCTTTTGCCACATTTCAGGCTTCAAACATAAAGATATAGAACTGTAATTTTTTGTGAAGAATCAACAACAAGTGGGACACAATCATGAAGTGGAACGCAATTTATTGGATATTTAAAACTTTGTTAACAAATAAAAAACTGAAAAATTGGGCGTGCAAAATTATTCAGCCCCTTTACTTTCAGTGCAGCAAACTCTCTCCAGAAGTTCAGTGAGGATCTCTGAATGATCCAATGTTGACCTAAATGACTAATGATGATAAATAGAATCCACCTGTGTGTAATCAAGTCTCCGTATAAATGCACCTGCACTGTGATAGTCTCAGAGGTCCGTTTAAAGCGCAGAGAGCATTATGAAGAACAAGGAACACACCAGGCAGGTCCGAGATACTGTTGTGGAGAAGTTTAAAGGCGGATTTGGATACAAAAAGATTTCCCAAGCTGTAAAAGTCCCAAGGAGCACTGTGCAAGCGATAATATTGAAATGGAAGGAGAATCAGACCACTGCAAATCTATGAAGACCTGGCCGTCCCTCTAAACTTTCAGCTCATACAAGGAAAAGACTGATCAGAGATGCAGCCAAGAGGCCCATGATCACTCTGGATGAACTGCAGAGATCTACAGCTGAGGTGGAAGAATCTGTCCATAGGACAACAACCAGTCGTATACTGCACAAATCTGGCCTTTATGGAAGAGTGGCAAGAAGAAAGCCATTTCTTAAAGATATCCATAAAAAGTGTCGTTTAAAGTTTGCCACAAGCCACCTGGGAGACACACCAAACATGTGGAAGAAGGTGCTCTGGTCAGATGAAACCAAAATCAAACTTTTTGGCAACAATGCAAAACGTTATGTTTGGCATAAAAGCAACACAGCTCATCACCCTGAACACACCATCCCCACTGTCAAACATGGTGGTGGCAGCATCATGGTTTGGGCCTGCTTTTCTTCAGTAGGGACAGGGAAGATGGTTAAAATTGATGGGAAGATGGATGGAGCCAAATACAGGACCATTCTGGAAGAAAACCTGATGGAGTTTGCAAAAGACCTGAGACTGGGATGGAGATTTGTCTTCCAACAAGACAATGATCCAAAACATAAAGCAAAATCTACAATGGAATGGTTCACAAATAAACATATCCAGGTGTTAAAATGGCCAAGTCAAAGTCCAGACCTGAATCCAATCGAGAATCCGTGGAAAGAACGGAAAACTACTGTTCACAAACGCTCTCCATCCAAAATCACTGAGCTCGAGCTGTTTTGCAAGGAGGAATGGGCAAAAATGTCAGTCTCTCGATGTGCAAAACTGATAGAGACATGCCCCAAGTGACTTACAGTTGTAATCGCAGCAAAAGGTGGCGCTACAAAGTATTAAATTAAGGGGGCTGAATAATTTTGCACGCCCAATTTTTCAGTTTTTTATTTGTTAAAAAAAGTTTGAAATATCCAATAAATTTCGTTCCACTTCATGATTGTGTCCCACTTGTTGATTCTTCACAAAAAATTACAGTTTTATATCTTTATGTTTGAAGCCTGAAATGTGGCAAAAGGTCAAAAAGTTCAAGGGGGCCGAATACTTTCGCAAAGCACTGTATATATATATATATATAAATATATATATATATTTATATATACACATATATGCATATATCTATATACACACACATATATATTTATATATGTGCATCTTATAAAATTAGAATGTCAGAAAAAAGTTAATTTATTTCAGTAATTCAATTCATGTATGAATTACTGCATCAATGCGCCGTGGCATGGAGATGATAGGCCTGTGGCACTGCTGAGGTGTTATGGAAGCCCAGATTGCTTTGATAGTGGCCTTCAGCTTAACCACTTCCCCACCGGAAGTTTTACTCCCTTCCTGACCAGGCCATTTTTTGCGATACAGCACTGTGTTACTTTACCTGACAATTGCGTGGTCATGCGACACTGTACCCAAATAAAATGTATGTCCCTTTTTCCCACAAATAGAGTTTTCTTTTGGTGGTATTTGATCACCTCTGTGTTTTTTATTTTTTGAGCTATAAACAAAGAACGACTGACAATTTTGAAAAAAAAAAAAAAAAACAATATTTTGTTAACTTTCTGTTTTAAAACACATCTAATAAAAAATGTAAAAAAAACTAATTTCTTCATCAATTTAGGCCAATATGTATTCTGCTACATATTTTTAGTAAAAGAAAATCCCTATAAGCGTATATTGATTGGTTTGCGCAAAAGTTATTGCATCTACAACTTATGAAATAATATATTTATTTATTTATTTTTACTAGTAATGGTGGAGATCAGGGACTTATAGCGGGCCTGTGATATTGCTGCGGACAAATCGGACACCTAACTGACACTTTTTTGGGAACCAGTGACATTATTACAGTGATCAGTGCTAAAAATAAGCACTGTCACTGTACTAATGACACTGGCAGGGAAGAGGTTAACATCATGAGCAATCAAAGAGTTAACCGTGTGCCTAGCTAATATTTCAGTGTGATGGGGGAGGTGCTTTTACTAGTGGAAGGCATGGATCAGTGTTTCTGCTTTAAAGAAACACAGGATCCATCTGTCAGTGTCAAATAATAAGCGGGTGTCGGCGGACATCAGGTCGGTGGGACCCGCTGATTAGCTCTCGTTGTGTAAAATCACAGCCAGAGCAAGCTGCCACCGGTCTGCACTTGCGTCCAAGACCCAGAAGAGCAGTAAATGTACTATGGGGTGGTCGACAAGTGGTTAAGATAAATCTAAAGAGAAATTGTACAAGAGAATTAAACATGTATGACAGATCATGTTCACTTAAAGAATGAATAACAACACAGTGCTTGTGATGTGTAATTTTGCCCCTTCCATCAAATAAAAAAACCTGGCTGATCTTGCCTGGCTATACCCTCCCCCCTGTAAACTGACTACGGTTTATCATGCCTGCTCAGCCCTGATACGGTGGTTAGTTTGGGTGCATCTGTCATCCACAGCTCTGCTCTGTCCTTCTCTGTCCTCTCCTCCGTCCTCTCCCCCTTCCCTCCCTGCCAGTCTGCTCTGTGTCAGTGCCCACCCCCTCCCCTCCTGCTGCTATTATAACTAAAATAAAAAACATCCTATCCCCTCCCCTCTGTAACATAGCGCTATGTGTCTGTGTTTTATAAAAAAAAATGCAGATCTGTACATATATTAGAGTGTCTCCCGGCGCTCTCGTGACTCCTTGGTTCTCTCTTCTCTCTTCCCCCCCCCCCCCCCTCCTCCCTGGCTGACGTCAGCCGGAGTGCTCAGCATCGTCCACTATAGCTGTTAGCTGGACAGAGCAGGGAGCCGAGGAGTCATGTGAGCACTGGGAGACGCTCTAGTATACAGTGGGTACAGAAAGTATTCAGACCCCCTTAAATTTTTCACTCTTTGTTATATTGCAGCCATTTGCTAAAATCATTTAAGTTCATTCTTCTTCCTCATGAATGTACACATAGCACCCCATACTGACAGAAAAACACAGAATTGTTGACATTGTTGCAGATTTATTAAAAAAGAAAAACTGAAATATCACATGGTCCTAAGTATTCAGACCCTTTGCTCAGTATTTAGTAGAAGCCCCCTTTTGATCAAATACAGCCAGGAGTCTTTTTGGGAAAGATGCAACAAGTCTTTCACACCTGGATTTGGGGATCCTCTGCCATTCCTCCTTGCAGATCCTCTCCAGTTCTGTCAGGTTGGATGGTAAACGTTGGTGGACAGCCATTTTTAGGTCTCTCCAGAGATGCTCAATTGGGTTTAAGTCAGGGCTCTGGCTGGGCCATTCAAGAACAGTCACGGAGTTGTTGTGAAGCCACTCCTTCGTTATTTTAGCTGTGTGCTTAGGGTCATTGTCTTGTTGGAAGGTAAACCTTCGGCCCAGTCTGAGGTCCAGAGCACTCTGGAGAAGGTTTTTGTCCAGGATATCCCTGTACTTGGCCGCATTCATCTTTCCCTCGATTGCAACCAGTCGTCCTGTCCCTGCAGCTGAAAAACACCCCCACAGCATGATGCTGCCACCACCATGCTTCACTGTTGGGACTGTATTGGACAGGTGATGAGCAGTGCCTGGTTTTCTCCACACATACCGCTTAGAATTAAGGCCAAAAAGTTCTATTTTGGTCTCATCAGACCAGAGAATCTTATTTCTCACCATCTTGGAGTCCTTCAGGTGTTTTTTAGCAAACTCCATGCGGGCTTTCATGTGTCTTACACTGAGGAGAGGCTTCCGTCGGGCCACTCTGCCATAAAGCCCCGACTGGTGGAGGGCTGCAGTGATGGTTGACTTTCTACAACTTTCTCCCATCTCCTGACTGCATCTCTGGAGCTCAGCCACAGTGATCTTTGGGTTCTTCTTTACCTCTCTCACCAAGGCTCTTCTCCCCCGATAGCTCAGTTTGGCCGGACGACCAGCTCTAGGAAGGGTTCTGGTCGTCCCAAACATCTTCCATTTGAGGATTATGGAGGCCACTGTGCTCTTAGGAACCTTAAGTGCAGCAGAAATCTTTTTGTAACCTTGGCCACATCTGTGCCTTGCCACAATTCTGTCTCTGAGCTCTTCAGGCAGTTCCTTTGACCTCATGATTCTCATTTGCTCTGACATGCATTGTGATCTGGAAGGTCGTATATAGACAGGTGTGTGGCTTTCCTAATCAAGTCCAATCAGTATAATCAAACACAGCTGGACTCAAATGAAGGTGTAGAACCATCTCAAGGATGATCAGAAGAAATGGAAAGCACCTGAGTTAAATATATGAGTGTCACAGCAAAGGGTCTGAATACTTAGGACCATGTGATATTTCAGTTTTTCTTTTTTAATAAATCTGCAACAATGTCAACAATTCTGTGTTTTTCTGTCAGTATGGGGTGCTATGTGTACATTCATGAGGAAGAAGGATGAACCTAAATGATTTTAGCAAATGGCTGCAATATAACAAAGAGTGAAAAATTTAAGGGGGTCTGAATACTTTCCGTACCCACTGTAGGTACAGAACGGGATATTTTTTATATAACACAGACACAAGGGCACATAACGTTATGTTACAGAGGGGATGGGATGTTTTTATTGTGTTGACTTAACAACCACTTTAACCGCTTGCCGACTGCTCACAGTATATTTACTGCGGCAGTCAGCCCCTCACAGGCAGAGTGACGTAGGTCTACGTCGCTCGCCTGTGAGGCTCTGGGGAGCGAGCGCGCGCCCGCGGAGGCGCGCTCCCGCTCCCGCGCGGTCACGGACCCCCCCGCGCGTGTGACCAGCGGACCCGATGTCCGCCGGTCACTCGCCGATCGGCGGGGGAGAGGGAGAATGTCAGGCAGCTTGTGTAAACAAGCCACCTGTCATTCTCCTCGCTGTAAAAACACTGATCACATGGATCTACTATGTAGATCCGTTGATCAGTGTCCTTACAGCTCAAGCCACAGCCAATCACAGTAGAAAGCACGCCCCTAGGGACACGCACAGCCCCTCCCTCCCAAATAAAGTTAACCCCTTCACTACCAGTGTATTTTTACAGTAACAGTGCATATATATAGCACTGATTATTGTAGAAATGTCACTGGTAACCCCAAAAGTGTCAAAAATGTCAGTCAAGGGTCCGATCTGTCCGCCCCAATGTCGCAGTACCGCAAAAAAAAATTGCAGATCGCCGCCATTACACGTTAAAAAAAAAAACACCAAAAATTACAGAAATCTTTCCCTTAGTTAGTAAACGCGATAATTTTTGGGCAAACCAATCAAAATACGCTTTTTGCGATTTTTTTTACCAAACATAGGTAGCATAAAACAAATTGGCCGAAAATTTTAAAAAATTTTGATTTTTACATTTTTTTTGGGGGAATTTCATATAAAAAAATTTGAAAAATATTGTTATTTTTGCAAAATGTACGCTCTTTTTTTGTTTATAGCGCAAAAAGTAAAAATCGCACGGGTGATCAAATACCACCAAAAGAAAGCTCTGTTTGTGGGAAAAAAAGGACGCCAAATTCGTTTAGATACAGCGTCGCACGACCGCGCAATTGTCTGTTAAATTCACGCAGTGCAGAATCGCAAAATACCCCCTGGTCGTTTAGCAGGAAAATCCTCCGGGGCTTAAGTGGTTAATTGAACAAGCTGACTTTAGAAGCTGATTGGCTACCATGCACAGCTGCACCAGATTTTGCACTTTTCTGTTTTAGTAAATCAACCCCAAAGAGTAAAAACACGTAACTAATACTTAAAACTAAAAAAAAAAAAAAAAGTGTACGAATAAATACACTATAACAACTGGTGAAATAAAATATCAGCCGCATAGGGAGTGCATTTTTTGTAAACAGTTGGAGAAATTATAGGCTTGAATTAAAAAAATAAAGACATCACTAGTATACTACTACCAAGCAGAAAGTAGAACCTGCATATGTACTGAACAAATATGCATATATAAACACATATACAATAACAAATTATTCATAGAAATTAGGCTTATGAAACTCTAATCCCCATTTATAATAAAGAGTTGCTTCCTGCTGGACACTGTAGTGTTTAGTACACACTGCTCCTGCATTTTGTGTACCATTCATTAAATGCAGGATGCAATGTTGATCCTGTGGTTTCTCATTGAGTGTTCTCTGCATACTGCTGCAGAGAACAACCTATGATTGGTAAAGAGGCTGGTCACATGATATAACGCATCCTGTGACCAGACTTTTCTTTCCCAGCTTTCTTTCCCTATTATTCATTAGAATGGGCTTTGCTTACTTCCAAACTTCAGAGATATTACAAGTGAAGAGTTGTAGCGGGAGATATAGGTGGTGTTGGATGTTGAATATGAGGTACTGGATAAAGCCTTGGTTCATCACTGGTACTAAATTCATACAGGCACTGAAGCCCAGAAGTTTCAAACCAAGCCTCCATTCATTTCTACTTGCAAACTGATCTAAGAAATTCACTGTAGCATTCAGAAGTGGAACATTCTTTAATTAAAATTCCAATGTGCTACCCTTATGTTCATTTATACTTTACCACCAAACCAGAGCATTTTTTAATGCTATTCTTTGTTTCTACAGCACAAATGATAGAGCTGTTGGCATTTTCACAACTGGAATAAGGCATCATAAATTCTGCAGCAAGACAATTTAACACATGGCTGCTAGTTTTTACAATAACATTAGCTAACTTCCAGCAACTGTGGAATTTCTAGTTATATACACTGCTGATGCGTACTAATGTATTTATTCTGTATAAGGAAAATAAACAAATAAATACCAAATGCAGAAGAGTGAATTTAAAATTAGTTACATGCTGGTACTACTATATCATTAAATAATACCTTGTATAAAAATTATAAAAATACATATATAAGCTTTTCCTATTTGGTGCCTTTGGGTCTTTTAAATATAAATAAATCAAATGGAAAAAAACACGCTGAAAAGTGATATAGTAAGCATAAAAAAATAATATATAAGCAGAAACTAATCTGTGTGATATCTTCACAGTTCAAATACAAAATTACTAATTTTAGTTGCGCTAATTATTACCTAAATTCACAGCAAAAATAATAATCTAAATATAAATTAACTCAAAAGTCCAATAATAGTGATAACTCAAAGTTGATGATAACACCCTACCGCCACCAATGGATGAAAGACTCCCTTACCGGATCTTATTGACCCCTCATTACAAAAGATCAACAAGCGCTTGTAGCTCCAAACCCAGCCAAGGCCTTAGAATCATCCATGGAAGTCTTCCAACAGGCTCATCTCTCTTCAGGGGTCCTTTTAAGGCTCCAGTCTCTTCTGCCACATTTGACAGTGCAATGGTAATACGTTTAAAAGGCTAAAAATAAAACCTATGTGGCTCATGGCCAAAGTTTAAAAAGCTATAAATAAAAAGAAAAGAGTTTTTAAAAAATATAAAAATGAAGGAACACTATCATTGTTTAATTGTTACAAAGAATATAACAGAATATGTAAAAAGGAAATCAAGGATGCAAAAATTCAAAATGAACGACAGATTGCAAAAGATAGTAGGACAAACCCCCAAAAAATCTTCAAATATATTATTGTAAAAAGGTTAGGTCTGAGCATCTAGGCCCTTTACAAAATAATCAGGAGTGGGTGACTGGGGACAAAGAGAAGGCAAATTTATTAAATACTTTCTTCAGCTCTGTGTATACAAAGGAACATAGGGGAGCTCATGACCATAATGAGGATGGTAATGACACAGCCCAAAATGATCCACAATGGCTCAAAGGTGATGTGGTCCTAAAATATTTAGACAGAATAAGGGTGGATAAAGCGCCTGGACCAGATGGCATCCACCCACGCATCCTAAAAGAAATGAGCGCTGTAATTGCAAAGCCTTTGTTTCAAATTTTTAGGGACTCTTTAAGGATTGGAATAGTACCACTGGATTGGCGTAGGGCCAATGTGGTGCCTATATTTAAAAAGTGTTAAAAGTCTTTGCCAAGTAACTATAGACCTGTTAATTTAACTTCTATAGTCGGGAAGATACTGGAGAGTTTAAAAAGACCACAGAGATGAGTTCTTGCTGGAAAAAAAATATTTTAAGCAACAGACAGCATGGATTCATGAAAGACAGAAGTTGTCAAACAAACCTGATTTCTTTTTATGAGGAAGTAAGATAAACCTTGGACAGAGGGGTGGCTGTGGACGCAGTATACTTGGATTTTGCAAAAGCGTTTGACACAGTTCCCCACACCCGGCTAATGTGTAAGATAAAGTCCACAGGCTGGGAAAGACCAGTTTGCAAATGGATAGAAAATTGGCTAAAAGATAGAATTCAGAGAGTAGTGGTTAATGATTCTTACTCTGAATGGTCTAAGGTTATCAGTGGTGTACCCCAAGGTTCAGTGTTGGGACCCTTACCTTTTAATATCTTTATAAATTATATAGGGTCTGGGATTAAAAGTACCATTTCAGTCTTTGCAGATGACACCAAGCTTTGCAGTGGAATAACTTCTTTACAGGATGTCTCCGACTTACAAGCTGACCTCAATGCACATTTTCATTTTCATTGGGCAACTATGTGGCAAATGAGGTTTAATGTTGATAAATGTAAAGTTGGGGCTAAGAATATGCATGCATCATACATACTAGGCGGAGTAGAACTGGGGGAATCCATAGCAGAGAAGGATCTGGGGGTTTTGGTAGATCATAAGCTTAATAATAGCATGCAATGCCAAGCTGCAGTTTCCAAAGCAAGCAAAGTCCTTTCTTGTATTAACAGAGGCATGAACTCCAGAGAGAGAGATATTATTTTGCCCCTGTACAAATCATTAGTAAGACCTCATCTGGAATATGCAGTTCAGTTTTGGGCAGCAGTTCTTAAAAAAGATATCGGGGAACTGGAGAAAGTGCAGAGAAGGGCAACCAAACTGATAAGAGGCATGGAGGAGCTCAGCTATGAGAAAAGATTAGAGGAACTGAATTTATTCTCTCTTGAGAAGAGGAGATTAAGGGGGATAGGATCAACATGTATAAATACATAAGGGGTCCATATAGTGAACTTGGTGTTGAGTTGTTCACTTTAAGGTCAACACAGAGGACAAGGGGGCACTCTTTAAGTCTAGAGGAAAACAGATTTAGTCTCCAAATACGGAAAGGTTTCTTCACTGTAAGAGCTGTGAAAATGTGGAATAGACTCCCTCCAGAGGTGGACTTAATATAAGTGGGTACTAATATTTATAGGTAAAGTTGATCCAGGGAATATCAGATTGCCTCTCGGGGGATCAGGAAGGAATTTTTTCTCCTGCTGTAGCAAATTGGATCATGCTTTTCTGGGTTTTTCGCCTTTCTCTGGATCACCTGTGGGTATAGGATTGTGTATATGGGACTGTATGGGTTGGGTTTTCATTACTGTTTTGTTTTTTCTGTTTTTTATTGGTTGAGCCAGATGGACTTGTGTCTTTTTTCAACCTGACTAACTATGTAACTATGTAATGGTGTCAAGTTTGTTAAACAATACAGATGTCTGAACATACTTTCCCAGGAAATCTGTAACTTGTGTGTGGTGGGAACAGCAGGGGCAGGTGACTGTGTCTGCATTACCAGGAGGGGTATTGCAGACACAGTCACCTGCCCCTGCTGTTCTCGCCATACAAAAGTGACAGATTTTCTGGGAAAGTATATCCAGACATCTGTAATGTTTAACAAACTGGACACCATTGCACTGTCAAATGAGGTGGAAGAGACTGGAGCATTAAAAGGACCCCTGGAGAGAGATGAGCCTATTGTAAGACTTTTGTGGATGATTCGAAGGCCTTGGCTGGGTTTGGAGCTACAAGCGCTTGTTGACCTTTTGTAATGAGGAGATCCGGTAAGGGAGTCTCTCATCCATTGGTGATGGTATTAGATCACTCTTCATGGTGGCAGGTGGTGTTATCATTAACTTTGAGTTAGCACTATTATTGGAATTATGAGTTAATTTATATTTAGATCATTATTTTTACTGTGAATTTAGGTAATAATTAGTGCAACTTATATTAGTAAATTTATTTTAAATATACCACCTTTTGGATGCATCCCCACATCATACCTTCAATAGTCCCAATGGACAGTGCCCTGTGGTTTGTAAAAAAAAATAATGGAAAAAAAAAGGTTCCAAGATAGATTTGAAAAAATTGTCCTAAATAAAGAGCAATATGAAGCCTAATGGACCTAATACCAACAGGAATTACAATACTTATGGTAAGGCTAACCAGGTAATGAATAAACAGGTCACATATATTCTGTAAGAAAAAGTCCAATCTACTGCTAACTAGGGGTACATGGTTCATGAAATAAGTAGGACAATGAACAAAACAGGTTGAGTAATAAGGTTGTGGAACAAAAGATTACTGGCCCAACATTTCATAGAGCTACATATTATATGCAGTTAATTTACTTAAGGCAAACAGTTTGTTTGCAAGAAAACTGACTTCTATTCCATCATCGAATTATATGCAAGCAAAAATGCTGTTTTTAAACTTTCCTTGCACATGCACATTATGTATAATTTGTAATGTAAAAAATTTCATCACATTCACTAAGCTCCAGAGAGTATTACTTGTAAAGTGCGCCTTCCCTTGCAAAGTAAAAAAACAATTTGCCTTTAGTAAATCAACCCCTATGTTTACACAACAAGGTGATGATGGGAATCAGCCCAAGAGAAAAATAAAGCCAATCCTCTCTTTTTGTGCCAAAATCAAAGGGCAGCATTTCTATTTTAGTAAACAATGTTTTGGCTATGTATGAGAACATTGAGAGGTTTATTTTACCCACCTTCAATAGCCTTTGGGCTCTTGAGGTTGATGAGCAAGAGCAAAGATGGTGCAAGACCCAAAGGTTCATTATAAGGGTCACTGTGAGGTTATCTTTTGTGAAAGGGTTGGAAGCACCTGGATTACAATTTGAGCCAAAGGTTTTTGACACCACATTCAGGTCTTAATCTCTTAAAGCTCCTTTAATATTGCTTTCCATGACATGGTTATGAGGAAACTGCCAGATCTTTGCAGAAAGGTCAAAGTGTATCCAATAAATTGAATCTTTTGACTTATGAATGAATAGCCCCTAAGAGTTTTAGGAATATGGCTAATGTCATTGTAAAGCAATCAAGCAAGTTTGGGGAATAATGTTTTGTAATATCAGGAATTATATGAGGGAGAGCTCTAGACTCCCGAAAAATGTGCAGACCAATGTGAAACTTGGTAAAGATCAAACTTCTGATTTTCAGTAAAAGTTGGCTGGTCTTTTAGACAAAGTCTTTAAGTCTGAAGTAGTGATGGGCCGAACACCCCCCTGTTTGGTTCACACCAGAACATCTCAAACAGGGAAAAAGTTCTAACGAACATACAAACTCTATTAAAGTCTAAGGGACACGAACCTTAGAAATCAAAAGTCCTCATTTTAAAGGCTTATATGCAAGTTATTGCTACAAAAAGTGTATGGGGACCCGGGTACTGCCCTGGGGGACATGAATCAATGCAAAAAATAAAAAAAAAATGTAAAACAATAATTTTTACAGGAACAGTGATTTTAATAATGCTTAAAGTGAAACAATAAAAATGAAAAATTCCTTTAAATATCGTGCCTGGGGGGGTCCCCTAATGTGCCTGTAAAGTAGCACATCTGTGCGATGTATGTAGCCAGCTGCAGCAATACTGACATTTCTAAAGGAAATAATTAACATTGTTATCGAACATCGTCCATTGGAAACATGTGCACCAGAACCTTTCCTCTTTCCCTTTCAGAGTGGCAGTAATGTTTCCATGTGGTGTATCTCAGTAACCCTTGAGAGCCACAGTGTAATCATTAGGGGAGTTCCTGTTTCTGGGGGGGGGGGGGGGCACAAATGCATGCCTTGGCCACGCTGAAAAGGCAAACCTGTAGGAGGGGAGGTGGAGATGGTGCAGCAGGTATCTTAATGGGTCATCTCCCAGGTCACAATCAGTCAGTTTTAATTAGGTCCCTCCTCTGTGACAAAAAACTCCTGAGTTTATTGCACATCCAAACAATATGTAGAAGCATATTCACTATCTATCCACAATGACCTTGTAGCCAAATTCCTGGTACCTATTTTTTTTAAGAGGAGTATGAAACAAAATAAAGAGCATCTTCTTGCTGGATAGGAGAGAACTCAATCCCAGGATCCCTCCGATTTGAGCAGGAATGGGAGCATAAAGGTGTCTGACTGTTTGCTGATTGAATCAGGGGTTTATATGCCAATGAGACCATATGGAAACATGGTCCCAAAGCAAGGCAAAGTTGTTCAAAGGAAAAGACCAGACGGTTGGAAAGACAATCAAGTAGAGGTAGTGAACCAGTTGTTGAAGACACCTAATATTCAGTGGAAGATCAAACATCTATTGGAGAGCCAACTTGGACTTCAGACCATATGCGCTGAGAAAGTCCACAAGTCTTAAGTTTACAGCCATCAGAAGCTGGCAGAATCGTCTATCTGAAAGGCCAAGCAGGAATTTCAAGTTACCCAACACTGGATACAGACGAGAGACATCTAAATGACAGCTCTAGGAGTTGGGCCTATAGTGAGGTGGTTCTTTAGGTCAAGAACCAAATCCTGTTGAATCCATGGCAGGCAATGCAGGGGGTTATCGAAGCATAATTGCTCCAAGGATATCTATGGCTTGTGCTCCTAATCTCTGCATCATGTGAATATGCAAGATAGATTTGTAGTCCTGTAGTATTTCAGATGGCCTGGGAATCCAACCCCACCTCTCAATTTGGACATTGTGAGATAGATATAGGGCAACCGAGGATGCGAACAGGCCCAAACAAATTGTAGGGATTCCTTTCAGAGAGCTTTTAGAAACTATTGTGTAATCGCAATTGGAATAGCTTGAAAGAGATCTAGCACCCTGGGCATGGCATTCATTTTCAGGATGGCATTTCTTTCAAGCCAGGTATAGGTATGGCCATGCCAGTGCCAGAGGTCCTTTTTTTAGGAATACAGCAATGGTGGAAAGTTAGTCACAAATAACTTATCCAAGTTGGGAATTAGCAAAAGTGGCCACTTTCTGATGTCCATGTGTCATAGGAAAGCCCTTGATGTTCAGATTCTAGTGTACATGTCTCAGAAAAGGTTCCAGGGTTAGAATGAATATAAGTGGGGACAGTGGGCACCCTTGCCTTGTTCCATTGGTTAAAGAAAAGTACAGAGGAAGATCCTCATTAGCACATACTGCAAGCATGGGGGTTGAGTCAGAACACATTTTAAACCAATTTTGGGAAACTCCTAAGCCGGCATGGTTTAAAATGCAGCTGGTTCAGCGGGGACCGTTTGAATTTTGATTCTACCAATCGATTTCTGTACAACCAGCCTGTCAGGTTTTAACTAATCGATCTGTATCCCGCTGCCAGCAGCATTGATCATTGTATTCTGATGGTGGTGAAGGCTCCCCACCATCAGAACACAATAGCACAACAGGAAGATTCCCCCATTCACATATTCGATAAATCAGACTGGTTGAACAAAACAAAAAAGATGAATGTATGGGCTGCCTTACATCTCCCCCCCCCCCCCCCCCCCCCCTGAGTGCTGCCATAACAAACT
Organism: Pelophylax lessonae; assembly: GCF_965119305.1. NCBI lineage: Eukaryota > Metazoa > Chordata > Amphibia > Anura > Ranidae > Pelophylax > Pelophylax lessonae. The sequence goes on from NC_138772.1 coordinate 326,656,150, forward strand.
GCTTGCTACTTGATATTGATATGGGCTCGCTCATGAGCCGCGTTTTATGTGCCCATTGACACACAGAGTGCTACTCGGCCCTGCCCTGGCTCCTTCCTCACAGGCTGCTGCCTCTGAGCCGGTGAAGATAGAGAGAGAGAGCTGCTCTTGTGCACCGCACAGGTTTTCTGCGCATAGATGGTATTGTACCTTAGACTGCATTAAGGAGCAAAACCTCCCGCCTTTAGAACCACTTTAAGAACATTCCATATAGCCATTTTGTAGGCTTAAAATATAACTAAAGGCAAAACTATTTTAGTTTTGAACAGAATGGAGAGGGATTAGAATGCTTGTTAGTTTTTATTGCTGTCTGAGCCCCCATTAGGAAGATTCACCCTCTCTATTTGCCCTGTTTACCAATATCATCGAAAATTAAAGTAAAAGAAAATCCCAAATTTTGGGCTGTCCCCAGAAAAGTAAAAGAGGGTAAAACTTCAAATGGGGACACTAGTTTTGGTGACCTGGGGGACCCCACGAATTCCCTTAATTTGCAGAGGTTTCTGCTCACTTCCTGTTTGGTTATGGGACAGGAAGTGAAGGGAAATCTCTGCAATGGGACACAGATGGCAAAAAAAAGACCTGAAAGGAGTTATAACCCTCCCTTACTGTATCCAAAATGAAAAAAAAAAAAATGTTTTGCCTATAGTTCTACTTTAAGATTAGTTTGAAACTAGAGTATCATTAAGTACAAGGGGATGGGTTAAATCAGAAAATTTCTAGATAATGGTTATAACAAGGCTGAGTTTAAAAAAGTTTTTAGGTTATACAGATGATACCTTTTTGCCAAGAACTCTAACATCAGTTCTAAGAAAGATGTGACGACTAATTTTCAATTCTGTACACAGCACAGCACAGCACAGTACAAAAGTGTTTCATGTAGGTCACTAAAATTGGAGAATCCTTATGCAGAATTTCTTTTAAAGGAAGTTTTACCTTAAAGACCCCAAAATGTAAAAGAAAGACTAAATGTATCAAAAACATTTTTTGAAGTAAATATACCTAAGAATTATGTGTCGAATGCATGCACTAAGTGTGCCACACATACATGACAGGCAGGCTAGTCTACTGCCCAGTTCAACAATTGTTCCTCTATGCATGAGATTTAGGCTGCATTCACACCTGAGCGTAGCGTCTTTGAGAGTTTTTTTTACGTGTTTCTATGCGCAATTTTGGCGCGTTTTTATCTACGAGTTGCGTGTTTTTATACAGCCTTTTTGATCTTTGGCATTTTTTTATTAGCCAATAGAGAAAACTATCATCTGTTGCATCATTTGTTGCTAGGCATTTCAGCTTTTTTAGCTTTTCCATTAGCTTTTATTTCTTTTTTATTATTATTATTCATTTATTAATATTTCTTTTCCTTAGGTTGAGGGGTTAGAGTTAAGGTTAGGATTAGGATTTGGGGTTAGGGTTATATATTATTTATTATTATTATTTTTTGTTAGGGTGTTAATACTACTACTACTATTACTACTACTACTAATAATAATAATAAATGAATAAATAAATGTAAAATAAATACACAAATAAATAAAAACAATCACAAATCATTAATAATAAATACATTCAATAAATGAGTACTAAGTAATAATAATTAAATACATAATTAACCCCTAACTTAAACCTCTAACCCTTCAAAAAAACAAAAACAATAATAATAATAATAATGCTAATAAATAGCTAAACACCCTAACCCTAACACAAAATAAATAAATAAATTATTATTGTTTTTATTATTATAGTAATATATTTCTTTTTTGCTGTTGGGGGTTTATGTATTATTATTTTTTAATATCATTATTAATAATAATAACAATAGTAATCATTTATTTATCATTTTTTTAAGGTTAGGGGGGTAACTATTATCTATGTATTATTACATATTATTCATGTATTTTATTAATTTACTATTTATGATGATTTTGGTTATTATCTATTTTCCATTTATTTTATCATATATTATTACTATTTTATTTTTTAAATGTTTCCATTTGAGCAGAAAATCACGCAAATGCACACAAAAACCAGCGAACGATGTGTTCCCATTTATTTATTTCTATGGGGGAAAAAAATGTGCCAAAAATGCTCAAATCTGCCCGATTCAAGCTACAAAAAAAGCTCCAGAACTTTTTAAGCTTCAGGCATTTGGCTTCAGGTGACTTGGAGTGGAGATGTGACCCATCTCCTTATAGAATAATTGATTTTTTTTCTTCTCCAGCGTTTTGAAGTAACGAGCTTCAAGCTAGAAAATGCTGAGGTGTGAATGGGGCCTAAGGCTGGCCATACATCTTCAACTTTCTTGTACAATTTTCTGTTAGATTCATCAAAAAACATATAATATGAGGTCAAAACTAAACACCACTTTCAATTGGATCCAATTAGGCAGGCCTTTGTACTACATAGTTGAAGGTAAATATCAAGAAAATTTTACTGGAAATTGTAGGAAAATTGTATAATCTATGGCCAGCCTTACTGTCTTGTTTGCACTTACTGCTTGGCCTTACTGCTAAAATCCTGTGACTTTTGAGGAGAAAAAAAACAGAGTATTATTTTGGCAGGGGGACAATCTCACAGCGATTACCTCAGAGTGTTAAAGTGTAACTAAAGGCAAAACTTTTTTTTATTAAGTTTTGGATAGGGTGGAGAGAGATTAGAACACCTGCCAGTTTGTATTGATGTCTGTGCTCTCATTGGGGAGATTCATGATCTCTTTTTGTTCTGTTTACTATTAACATCAAAAAAGAAAGTAAACTGTCCCTGGAGTAGGAGTAGCAGGGAAATCTTTTAATGGGGACAAAAGTTCTGGTGACTCAGGTGACACTCTGGAATTCCCTCACCTTGGAGGGTTCCTTCACTTCCTGTTTTGACTATGGGACAGGAAGTGAAGGAAATCTCCCTGATGGGACACAGATGGTAAAAAGAGTTATAACTCTACCTTACTCTATACAAAAAAAGCTTTGCCTTTAGTTCTACTTTCAATTTAGATAGCTCTGTAGATATAAAAAATTCAAGATAATTCTGGATAATTAAATGAGGTACCCTTTACTGTAATGGTTTTAATGCAGACCAGGAAATACATTGTACTAGCTATTTAGAAATCCTTTGATGGTTTCAGTTTTACCCATTTTCTGACCAACCACAGTACATATACTGTGGATGGGCTACGCGTGCAGACCAAATCATATACATGTATGTCATTGTGCCTGCTCCAGTTCAGAAGCGCTCTGCTTGCCCCCCCCCCCCCCCCCCCAGCTGCTGTGTCCAGTTCAATTATTTAATTGGCTTTTTTAGTGCCACACCCCAAATTCAAATGTTTAAATTCTGAAAGGGTCAAAACCCATAAGGATGGTGTAATGTTCTGGTACCTCTGGTACCCTTATTTTCACATTTCTCTCTTAATATTGCATCCCATCTTGCTATCCAAATGGAACGCATACACCTTTAAGGGCAATGACGTCATTGCCGGGCGCCGCTATGAGCGGCTATTTCAATCGCCGGCTTTCTCTCACTCATTGCTCGTTCAAACCGCATGTTGCCTTGTCTTGTCCAATGCTGCCGGAGCTTCAAGCTATTCCCCTTGCCTGAACAAGACTGGAACCTCACTACCGATCCCGTATCTCGCTACCGGATTACTCCATTACTCTTGGACCTTGCTACTACTAACCCATCTAGTGATAAGTACCCCGCAGGGGATTCCTTCCTAAACCTAACTTTCACTATCTATTACTGCATACTAAAGGGACTATTACTATCTAAGCTATTTCTATCATCTGCATAGATTGCCAGCTCTTGGGACTACCATCATCTATCATTGCACTAGGTTACTCTCTCTTGCATACTTCATCTGCTGTCCCCTACCACCTGTTACTATACATGATTGCTAAAACCTATCTGCATACTATCATCACCTACCACTCTCCTGAATACTACTACTAAGTGCTCACCATTCTATTGCCTGTCTCTCACCTCTATACTATCATATACATTCTATCACTCCAGGAACATCATATTGAGTGTATGTATATTTGCATAACAGGCTGTACACAGAGATGAAGTCCTGAGAGTTGGATATGTTGTTCAACACATTCTCTACATGACTACTGAGTGTAATAATTCTGCAGCTGCAAATCCATTCACTAACAAAAAACGCAGGAGCGTTACAGATTGAACGAGCCAGAAAAAATATGGATTCAGCAGAATTACCCACTCAAGTAATGCAATTAAAACAACAAGTAGATGCATTGATACTTGCTCTTACAGAGGTAAAAAACGAAAATCAGGCTTTAAGACAGCAGGTTGGCCGTCTTGCGCAGCTCTCTGCTGCTCAGCCCCGTGAGCCTAAGATAAACCCTCCTCTAGTGTTTATTGGTGATCGGAGTAAATTTAGTGAATTTAAAAACGCATGTCGATTGCTTTTCTTGTTGAAACCTCATACCTACCCCACTGACCAAATCAAAGTCTGTACCACTATTTCCTATCTGACGGGTGATCCCCGGGCCTGGGCAGACTCTCTCTCACTTTGAGAAAGATGACCCACTTCTTAACTCCTATCCTTTATTCCTAGCGCAACTCGCTAGTTTATATGAAGACCCCAATAGGCAGAATACTGCTGATACCCAATTGAGGGCTTTAAAACAAGGAAGGAGACCTGTTGAGGACTTCGTGGCAGATTTCAAAAGATGGTCCCTTGATTCAGGGTGGAATGACACATCCTTGCGAACGCAGTTCAGACTCGGCCTATCAGAAGCCGTTAAAGACGAGCTCGCCCGAGCGGATTTACCTGACACCTTGGAAGGCCTGATACAGACCAGTATCAATATTGACAGACGACTGCGAGAAAGAAAGGCTGAGAAGATGGGATTGCCATTGTCCAGTCCTTCTCGGATGTCGCCTGTTGACCCTACTCCTATGGAGGTAGGAATGATACGCCCACCTTTGACCTTTTCCGAATGTGCCAGGAGGAAAACCGAACATCTCTGCATGTACTGCGCATCCCCGGATCATTTGATAAGCGGCTGTCCCCTTGTCCGCAAAAAAGAGGGCGAGTGTTCAAATGTCTTGCTAGGGGGACTAACAACTTCATTTTCTAATCCTTATCTTTTTATTCATTTGACATTACAGTGGGACCAAACTAGGATCACCACCAAGGCTATGGTTGACACATGATCTTGTGGGAACTACATTGATATTTGTTTTGTTACCTTGAATAAAATACCTATTATTTCAAAACTTAAACCTGTCTCTGTTAGTTTCATTAACGGTATTCCGTTATCCTCTGGTCCCATCACTAATCAGACACAGGCACTCTTTGTCACTGCTGACGGGTCTCATGTGGAGACCACCACTTTTGATGTACTGACCTCGCCACATTTTCCCATTATTTTGGGACTTCCCTGGTTACACATACATCAACCAATCATCGATTGGAAAACAAGAACTCTAACCTTCTCTTCTCACTACTGCGAAACCACGTGTAATCTCTCATCATATGGAAGGATCCTGTCTGTGGTGTCGGATAAGAGTATACCAATATGTTATCAGGATTTGTCGGAAGTCTTCCTTGAGAAAAACGCTCAAGTGTTGCCTCCCCATAGGGACTATGATTGTTGTATCGATCTACTCCCTAATAGCAAATTGCCTTTCGGTCACGTTTATCCTCTTTCACAGGATGAACTCTCTCATCTCAAGGAATACTTGGATGAAAATTTGGCGAAAGGATTCATCAGACCTTCTACTTCCTCCACTGCTGCAGGACTCTTCTTTGTCCGCAATAAGGATTCAAGTCTCAGGCCTATTATTGATTTCAGACAATTGAATACCATTACAATAAAGGATCGTTATCCTTTACCTCTTATTCCTGAACTTATAGAACAGGTGCGCGGAGCTTCCTACTTTTCGAAATTGGACCTAAAAGGGGCATACAACTTAATTCGAATCCGTGACGGGGATGAATGGAAGACAGCATTCAGAACCAGATACGGACTGTTTGAGTACCTCATGATGCCATTTGGGTTGTGTAATGCTCCCGCAGCCTTCCAACGATTTATAAATTACATATTCAGAGACTTGCTTGATGTTTGTGTTGTGGTATATCTGGACGATATACTTGTTTATTCTCATTCCTTATCTGAACACATAAAACATGTGAGACTCGTGTTGTCAAGACTACTTGCACATAATTTATATGTTAAATCAAAAAAATGTTTATTTCATAAAGAGGAAGTACTATTCCTAGGATACATTATATCCAAAAATGGAATCAAAATGGACATGAGCAAAATATCCTGTATTCTAGATTGGCCTGTGCCAACAACTCGCAAAGCATTACAAAGATTCCTCGGATTCTCTAACTACTTTAGAAAGTTCATCAAGAACTTCTCTGCTATTGTGAGACCTCTCACACAACTCACAAGTACAAAAAAACAATTCAAATGGTCAGAGGAAGCAAATGGAGCTTTCTGCTTGTTGAAATCAAGCTTTACTTCTGCTCCCATACTACGCCATCCAGACCCATCCCTTCAATATATTTTGGAGGTAGATGCGTCAAATATGGCAGTAGGAGCAGTTCTCTCACAACGACCAACAAACACTTCACCACTTCACCCAGTTGCTTTCTTCTCAAGGTCTCTAAGCAGCCCCGAGGTGAATTACCCAGTGGGTGAAAAAGAGTTACTAGCCATAAAACTGGCATTAGAGAATTGGCGACACCTACTTGAGGGTACTCGATTGCCAATCCTTATATACACAGATCACAAAAACCTTTAATACCTTCAGACTAATAGAACTCTTTCCCACCGGCAGGTACGATGGTCATTATTCCTGCAGACAAAAATAAAAAAGCGGATGCGCTTTCACGATTAACCGAAGATAGCTACGCCGAGGTTCCCTCAGTTCCTATAATACCCTATGAACGTATTGTCGGTGTTGTCCGTTCCCTGAAGGAAGAGATTTTGCACAGCATAGGACTGGATTCACCTCCACCACAACTAAATGCTGATGCAGAAGGCTTCCTCTATTACAACGATAAACTATACATACCCCCTACTATGCGAACCAAGATCTTGGAATTGTCGCATGATGTAACTATGGCAGGACATATGGGTATGACTAAAACATTCAATTTACTTACTAGGCAATTTTGGTGGCCTGACATGAAGACGACCGTACAAAAGTTTGTTTCATCTTGTGACATCTGTGCAAGGTCCAAAATTGACACTACAAAACCATCGGGTCTACTTTGTAGTTTACCAATACCCCAGGTTCAATGGGAAGTGGTGTCCTTAGACTTTATAGTAGAACTACCACCTTCCAAAGGATTCAACACCATCTTAGTGTCAGTGGACCATCTGACCAAGATGGAACATTTCATTCCTATCCGAAGAATACCTTCATCTAAGCAAACAGCGGAATTACTTGTGAAACATGTCTTTAAGTTACATGGTATTCCAAAAACACTTCTGTCTGACCGTGGTTCACAGTTTATCTCAAAGTTTTGGCAAGCTCTATGTCAGATTCTACGAATAGAGCGAAAACTTACTTCTCCTTACCACCCTCAGACCAACGGACAGACAGAAAGAGTCAACCAGTGCATTGAGCAATATCTACGTTGCTATACTTCATATCTACAAGACGATTGGGTGGACCTCCTCCCGCTGGCAGAATTCGCCTATAACAACGCGACCCACAGCACTACTAAACAAAGTCCATTCTACTTAAACTATGGGTTTCATCCCACACTTCTTCCACCACGTATCTTGCCATCAAGTAATCCAGTGGCCTCTGATTATCTTACCCAAATAAAGGATTCCCTGGGTTTACTCAACACCACCATCTCACATGCCCATAGCCAACAAAAGAGGTACTACGATCTTCGTAGAAAACCCTCTCCCCAATATGCCATTGGGGATCTTGTTTGGCTTTCTACAAAAAATTTGAGATTAAAGATCCCTAGTAAAAAACTTGGACCTTTATTCCTGGGACCTTTCCCAATAAAGAAGCTTATTGGAAAAGCTGCAGTACAACTCACATTACCAACAGACCTCAAGATACATCCCATCTTCCATGTGTCTCTACTAACCAAGGAATAAGGCCTTCCATCTCACCTCCACCTCCTGTACAAGTTGAAGGCGGAGAAGAATTTGAGATAAAGGAGATTCTGGATTCTCGTATCCATAGAAGAAGACTCCAATATCTAGTACGATGGAAGAACTATGGGCTCCAAGACGACACCTGGCTGGATACCTCCGATATACATGCCCCTAGACTGATTCGCAATTTCCACTCGAAATACCCGGAAAAAACAGTTCTAGAGGCCTTCCGGAGCCGGCCTTAAGGGGGGGGGGGGGTACTGTAATGTTCTGGTACCTCTGGTACCCTTATTTTCACATTTCTCTCTTAATATTGCGTCCCATCTTGCTATCCAAATGGAACGCATACATCTTTAAGGGCAATGACGTCATTGCCGGGCGCCGCTATGAGCGGCTATTTCAATCGCCGGCTTTCTCTCACTCATTGCTCGTTCAAACCGCATGTTGCCTTGTCTTGTCCAATGCTGCCGGAGCTTCAAGCTATTCCCCTTGCCTGAACAAGACCGGAACCTCGCTACCGATCTCGTATCTCGCTACCGGATTACTCCATTACTCTTGGACCTTGCTACTACTAACCCATCTAGTGATAAGTACCCCGCAGGGGATTCCTTCCTAAACCTAACTTTCACTATCTATTACTGCATACTAAAGGGACTATTACTATCTAAGCTATTTCTATCATCTGCATAGATTGCCAGCTCTTGGGACTACCATCATCTATCATTGCACTAGGTTACTCTCTCTTGCATACTTCATCTGCTGTCCCCTACCACCTGTTACTATACATGATTGCTAAAACCTATCTGCATGCTATCATCACCTACCACTCTCCTGAATACTACTACTAAGTGCTCACCATTCTATTGCCTGTCTCTCACCTCTATACTATCATATACATTCTATCACTCCAGGAACATCATATTGAGTGTATGTATATTTGCATAGCAGGCTGTACACAGTGATGAAGTCCTGAGAGTTGGATATGTTGTTCAACACATTCTCTACATGACTACTGAGTGTAATAATTCTGCGGCTGCAAATCCATTCACTAACAAAAAACGCAGGAGCGTTACAGATGGTAGGATTTTAATGGCACGAATACAAGATATAATTCAAAAAGTATAACGTTTTTTAAAAAATTAAATTTATTTTAAAACAACAAACATTTCCCATTAAAAATGCATTTTCCAAATACCATATTAATATTTTCCATAAACCTTTTCCAAGCAATTTTTGTATGATGCCCAAGCTGTAGTATACACACTTATGTCCAATATTTGCCTAAGCAATTAACATTTTAAAAACAAAATGTGCAGTGCTATTTGTATCTAAAGTGTGTCAATGTATGTGTAAAAACTTTCAAAATAAATAAAAATATAAGTGTGAGGTTACTGTAACCAGTTACACATAGTGCAGTGAATAGTGAATAGTACATAATAAACGTAATCATTCGTGTTAAAGTAACAACAAACTGAAAATAACATCCAAAGGATTATAAAGGACAAAATCAAGAAAAAAGTCCATATATCTAAAGTCCATATTGGGATGGAGATGTGAATCTTCAACTTGTTGTGACCCAAGTGGTTGTTAACAACGCTATTAGAAAATGTGAATAAATCAGCCACCACCAACATCAAGGAGGCGTACCAGAGCAACTGGACCCAGTTTGGCAAAAGCCTAATGGGTCAACACAGGCAGTGATGCATCTACACCTGGTTAGGAAGGGACGAGGATGGTTGCAATCAACTGGGGTATGCAGCCATTCATTGTCATTGCGTATTTATAGAAATTAGGAATCCAATTGAGATAGATTACCTATGACACTGCTGGATGTAGATGTGAATACTGTCCCACTACTGTCAAGCGAGATGGCATCAATGCGTGAGTATCAAACCTCGTTGTGAAATCGAGGCTCACATCGCAATGGTCATCAAAGTACCATTAGCATAAAAAATTTGCAGCGCTCATAAAATGTTATCAAATAATGAAAAAATAATCCATATATGGAAAATGTCCACCAAAAATAATTAAAATAACTAAAGGATATGTCCAAAACAACACAAATGACACAGTTAAACAAGTGCACGATTCCTTCACCCATCATGCAGTGCAAACTCACCAGAGCACAAATAATCACTCGCCATCAACAGCAAAGGCTAGGTAAGAAATCGGTATGCACCCCAGAATCTTCTCTTAAGCTCCCTACAAACAGTCATCATCAATGCAAGTAAATGAAAAAGACCAATAGAAGATCAGTATACTACTCCCAAAGGCTGGTACTGATATAATCTTCAGTGGGCGACCATGCCCAACATGTTTCTGGCAATAGCCATTTATCTGGAGCTCCTTATGATGATGTTGATTGATGTTTGAGGGTTAAACCCTACTTTTACAACTCCTTTAATAACTTTCAAAACTTTTATTTTGTGATATTTTCTGCTCCAAATAAACCACTGTTACATCTCAAAAAATAATTCAGAGCAGTACTGCTAGGCTATCGCTGCCCCCCAAAAAAATAAAAAATACAAGCATAAATGCTATGCAAATTTGTGTAGGTGTTTTGGCAGAATTTAATGGGATCACCAGGCACAAGTAACCACTTGCTGACCAGCCGCCATAGTTATACTGCGGCAAGTTGGCTGTGTTATGTGAAACGACGTACACATAAGTCGTTTAGTGTAGCAGTTAGTGGGGGCACACGCACGCCGCTGGAGGCGCGCGCACGTGCTGATTGGCTAGAGGGGGAGCCAATCAGCGGGTCCGGCGGATGCGATATCCGCTCCCCGTGGAGACAGAATGGCAGTCTGCCTATGTAAACATGGCAGACCGCTGTTCTGTCAGTAATGAACACAGAGATCCTGTGTTCCTCCTGTTGAGAAACACAGGTCTCTGTGAATACAACCCCCACACAGTTAGAAAGCATCCCCTAGGCACACATTTAACACTTTGATCACCCCTGGTGTTAACCCCTTCCCTGCCAGTGTCATTAGTACAGCAACAGTGCATATTTTTATCACTGATTACTATAGTAATGACACTGGTCCCCCCAAAAGTATCAGTTCAGTGTCTGATCTGTCCGCCGCAATGTTGCAGTCCCACTAAAAATCGCTGATCGCCGCCATTGCTATTAAAAAATAATTAGATAAATAAAAATGACATAAATCTTTCCCCTAGATTGTAGACGTGATAACTTTTACGCAAATCAATCAATATACACTTATTGGGATTTTTTGTTTACCAAAAATATGTAGCAGAATACAAATTGGCCTAAAAATGATGAAAAAGTTAGATTTTTTCTTTTTTTTTTTCTTGAGAATGTTTTATAGCAGAAAGTAAAAAATATTGTTTTTTTTTCAGAATTCTCACTCTTTATTTGTTTATAGTTCAAAAAATAAAATCGCAGAGATGATCAAATACCACCAAAAGAAAGCTTTTTTGCCGTGGTGGCAAAAAATGACATCAACTTTATTTGGGTACAGCATTGCACGACCGTCAGTTAAAGTAACGCAGTGCAAAATCACAAAAAAATGGCCTGGTCATTAAGAGGGTAAAACCCTCCGGTCCTTAAGTGGGTAAAGGTCTGTTCTGTCACCTTAAGACACATTGTTATGTTTGATTTCAATTCAGGTTTAGGTTAAAAGCCATTTACAACATATAAAACGACATTGTTTTTTGTAAAGCTGGCCATACACAGATTCCTCCACTGCCACTATACTGTAGAGCACAGATTACCAATCTCCTGCTGCGGCTATTGTATTTTGACAGTGGGCCACACTGTTTCCAGCAGGTTCCTTTACAAAAGTCAGCCTCTGCTCTCTGATCAGATCGGATAGGATCGAATTAAAACAGACAGGCGGTCCGTTTTCATCCGAACTTCCATAGAGGGGAGCAGGGATCTGACAGATCTGTCTCTGCAAAGTAAGCGGAGACGGAGCTGTCATCCGCCTGCTCAGCAGGGATTGGGGGGATTGATCCCCACTGAGCAAAACAGAGTCCACTGGGCGGAAAGCCCATGTGAAAGAACCCATACTCATTACCTCTTCTCTCCATATAACACTTACTCCCAACCTTTGCTTCATGTGATACTTGCACCTATTCTCTTTCTAGACTTCTGCACATTACTTACTCCTGACACCATACGCTGTATTTCACCTAAACCGGACCTTTGTACTCTGTGCATCACTTACTTCTGCCCCCTGCACTCTTTGCATCACTTACTCCTGAACTATGCATTCTGTGCATTACTTACTCTTGGTTTCTACTTCCAAGCTCTTATTCCAATCCTTAGGAACTTTTCATTAAACCACAACTGGCACTCCACCTAGTGGCCAAAGAACATAATGCCCTATAATGTCATGATTACTGATACCTACAAATATCCAATAGTTTAACAGTCTGTATTCACTATATGTGAAATTAAAATGTTTTATTATTGTGCAACCATCCACTGGGCTAGACACTACTTTTTGTTTAATGTATTTGTTTTTTTACACATCCTTAAGTTGTTATACTCAATGAAATTCAGCAATTTGGCAATTTAAAGCCACAAAATACATTTTTTTGGGGTGAAATAAAACTAGTCCCCACAAGATTTTGTACCATAAAATATAGGCTCACACACTTACTTCTGGTCTCCTTTGCATCTTCACTTCAAGTTTGGGGCAGGGGCTTCAGACATCAATCCACTTTTTTTTTTTTCCCAATGCCCAGCCTGAATAATCAGAGTACTCTATAGCCCAGACCAGTGCTTCTCAACTCCGGTCCAACAGGCCAGGTTTTCAAGAAAACTGAAATACATCACAGGTGATATAATTTGCTGCTCAGTGATTGCAGTATTCTAGTCTGCATCTCCCCAAGGTAATACTTAAAATCTGGCCTGTTAGTGTGCCCTGAGGACCAGAGTTGAGAAACACTGTCCCAGACAACAGGATGCTCCTCAACCACCAAAAGTTAGCTCAGAACGATGACATCTCTTGCCATTTTGAGATGTGACAATGTAACATGCATCATCAAAATGCATGAAACTCCTAAATCCTAATGTTTGCAAATAAATACTCCCATAGAAAGATTCTATTTTATTGAAATTATTCTTGTGCTGTCATGGGAACGTTCTGTACAATTCTCCCCCTGATGCTGCTCATATAGTAACTGGTACCTCAAACAGTTTAGTTAGACAATGGTGGGGGGGGAAGTACTGCGCTTCAAGGGTGGTAATTGCGACTTATAATCTCAGGGTATAACCACCTATTTAAAAACTCATAAATATTCAATAATTGTTCAATAATATATATGTGCACTATTGGATCTTAAATACATGAAAAATCAATAAATAATCAATAAATGTGTGCACTATTAGAACTTAACTGTAAATAAATATGACAATCGTTGATGTGCAATTATAGGTAAACAATAATTAATAGAATAAATAAATGTGCACCGGGATTAAGAGCCCATTCACATTGAGGCGACACGACTTTGGGGGGCAACCTGTGAAGTCGCGTGCACCGCTGTGCACCCTGACTTTGGCGCGACTTGCAGAGACTTCACATAATGGAAGTCTATGCAAGTCGCTCCGAGGTCGCCCCAAAGTAGTACAGGACCCTTTTTCTAAGTCGGAGCGACTTGTGTCGCTCCTATTAGAACGGGTCCTGTACTACTCAATGGACCACGACCTACCGCGACTTGTCAGGCTGACAAGTCACCTGACAAGTCACGCTAATGTGAATGGGCTCTAATACGTGACAAGTCATGTTGTATCTAAATAAATATAAAGTGCATTGGTATTACCTATAAATATGTATAAAGTGCATAAATCTACGGTATATATAAATATAAGGTGCATAGAACTCAGTACATTGTGGGATTGTGCAATAATGCATATAATACATATCAAAAACTTTATGAGGTGAATTTACTAAACGCAAATTGACTGTGCAGTTTGCAAGGGCAGTTAAATCCCATTTCAGAGCTTAGTAAATGTGCAAAAGCTCTGTTGATTTCCATTATCCAATCATGTTCAAGCAAAAATGATGTAAAATTCCTTGCACTTAATAGGGTATTCTTTACAAAGTGAAGCTTTACCACATTTACAAAAAATTAGTGCAACTGCACTTGCCACGTGCACAGTTTATTTGCCTTTAGTAACTGTACCCCTATTTGTATTTACAGGTCAATAAAAATGAAGAAAACCCCTAAAAGTACATCTGTTAAATGCATACAATCGCATCATTCGTTTACATGTGTTTTGAGTTTCTAATATGCTTCAGGAATCATAGAATTCATATTTGTTCTAAATGCCACTAAATTTAAAATAACCGAGCACATAAAAATGCAAAGTGTGAATTATACCATTTAGGCTGGGTTCACACTATTGCGATGTCAGACATCACATGTGATTCGCACCGCATTGCTGTTCAGATCACATGAGATGTCTGTGCGATGCAAATACAGATTGTATGGCTGAATTTGCATCCCATTCGGACAAAAATGTTGCAGGACCATTTTTTTGGCCCACACTAGAATCGGATCGCATGGGTGATTCCTGCAACATATGTCAATTCGCACTGCGATCTGCAAACGGATCTTTGTACTGACACCTGCAGCGGTTCGCAGAGGGCAGTGTGAGCTACCCGCGAGAGACATGCGATGTGGGAAGCCGCACTGGTATCGCACTGGTTCCCGCATCGCAATAATGTGAACCCATCCTTAAAAATATTTGCATTTACATGTGTTTAGAAATGTCCTATAAATGCAAATAAATCCATATAATTGTTAATTCCAGTGCGAATGAGGCCTAAAACTTCACTCAGACACTAAGCATAAAGCTGACCATTTCTAACATCTGTTAGCTTGTGTCTGTATGACTTCATCCAAGTGACACTGAAAAGTAGTGAGCGGTATTGAGCTGTTGGAATATATTACATTTACTGTCTGTGACTTTGATGGATGATGATGTTTATGGCAACTAGTTGTGACACATAAAGAAAATTACTGACATTCAGTGGCAGTTAGACTTAGTTTACACAGGTGTTTTTAATCAGGGCTTACAAAATGCCCCAATGTGCACTGACACATGCTTGTGATGTATATTCTGCCTGATAGGCTTTTTTTGCCTGTCAATAACTACTGCACTGAATGTTAACCATTGGTTCCAGAATCGTAGAAAATTGGCATCAAATGCTTTCCAAATGCTATGCAGGTATTGAGAAGTAGTTGACAAGCATTTTAGAAGCATTCTCAATGACTTCAGTTATAGATGACGTGTCTACAGGTTCACACATTTTAATATGGTTGCTTGCAGGTTCAATATTAGAGCATAGAAGAGCAAAGCAATACAAGAGATTGTTTGAAATAGAAATGAGTACCATCACTTTCACTTACATTTGTAAGTGTAGCACTACTCCCTTGGGAGCTGCTGGGTACAGCCCCCCCCCCCCCCCCCGGGTTACCATTAGCAACAGCATGACAGTTCAACATTTTCCCAAGTGTTTTAGCTCAGTCAGGAAACAGTCCAATAGCTTTGGTTTTTGTGTCTTTATGAGAACTTGGGTAGGAGAAGGGAATGAGTGGGATACTCCAACTTATATAACTATGTTCAATCTGCTGGGACGACTGAATATTGCTGATTGCGGCAAGGGCGCTGCTTCACTTTGTCAGTAGCGGTGAAGAAGTAGTTAATGAACTATTGAGGTAAACTTGACTGTACTGCAGAACACTCTTCAGGGTCCTTCCTGGCACCCCCTTGTCCCTATTCTTCAGGGTTATCTATACGGCACCCCCTTTTCTGTAATACTCTCTGTGTGAGCTAGCTCTTCGATCCCCTGACTTCACTGGAGTGGTTCCCCTTCCTGGGCAGACCCTTAGGCAAATCTCCTGGTACTCACAAGCACTGTTTTTCCGAGAGACTCTGCCAGCAGCTCCACTGTCAGCACTCTGGATCCTCTGCAGCTCAGCTCCACACCTGGTTCACTAGGCCGACTGCCTGAACCACCTTCCTCTCACACTGCAGGAGGAGAGACAGCCGTCCACCTTCTCCTGGGACTCTGCATCCCGCTAAAGACGCATGTCCCCTCAGTATTTATGATCAATCCCAGGATGCATTGCGAGAATGCCCGCCCACTGGCACTGCCATACAATGTGTAATTGGCTAGGTTTCCTCCACTGTCCAACTAGCTCCCTCATTGGATGCAGTGGGGACACTCCCTCAGGCCCAGTGAATCACACCTGGAAACATATGACAGGCAAACTAATGGATCAGGCTCCCCTGATAAGCAGCAGGAGCAATAGATGCTTTTTCCTAGCACCTACCTAGGAGGGTGCTACATAAGATTACACAATACAGGTGTAAAACTATTTTCACAAATGCTTAGTAAACATCTGCTATTTACATGTGATTGGGCCCTTACTGAAACCAGTCTGATTGAAGGAGAGCAATTCCTACCTTACTGCTATGATAAACTATCTGTACAAGTAGTACTTTGCACCATTGTATTGTATATGGTGACCATTTTTTCCAGCAATGTGGAGTTTATGTCTGATGATTTGGGATTAAAAATTGTGCAAATAACCAAATGTTTGCATATAGCCATATTAAATGAAAACATGCAAACTGTATTATTCTTCTCTAGTTCTAGGGAATTGTTTTTTTAACTGTTTTCAAGACCCTCTTTGCTCACTCTGGCTAGTTGTAATTTTTAGTATTTTAGGTTTCATGATCTTATTTCACAAATGACATTTTAAGGAAATACTGAGTCATATGTGCCCGGCCATTTGTTGTGGTTACCACAATCATAAAAAACATCAAGTTTCAAATGAAAATGTTATTAACTTATTAGTGCAATCTTGAACCAATTTATTGAATTATTACATGTTAATTACCTAGAGATAGAGAATCAGGCAAATGATTACCACTCCTGACTACTTAACCCTTCGTCTCCTATTTCTCTCCTGGGTAATTGACCTCTCTGTTCCATTCACAACCAATAGCCTGCAATTTCCTTAGCACTTTTTAAATTGCTGTCTACCATGTGTTTGCTGTGACAACCTATACTGTATGCAGAGAGGTGCTATCAAAAGGTCAGTGTGGAAGCTCTGTGTCACCACTGTTTTTTTTTTGAGTTATTAAATCTAGAGTGATCTTTAACCACTTAAGCCCCGGAAGATTTTACCCCCTTCCTGACCAGGGTTTTTTTTGCGATTTTTTACTGCGTGACTTTAACGGACAATTGCGCGGTCGTGCGACGCTGTACCTAAACGAATTTGACGTCCTTTTTTTCCCACAAACAGAGCTTTCTTTTGGTGGTATTTGATCACCTGTGCGATTTTTTGATCATGCGCTATAAACAAAAAAAGAGCGTAAATTTTACAAAAATAACAATATTTTTCACATTTTTTTAATATGAAATTCCCAAAAAAAAAAAATGTAAAAATCAAAATTTTTTAACATTTTTGGCCAATTTGTTTTATGCTTCATATGTTTGGTAAAAGAAAATCGCAAAAAGCATATTTTGATTGGTTTGTGCAAAAGTTATCGCGTTTACTAACAAAGGGAAAGATTTTTGTCATTTTTGGTATTTTTTTTAACGAGTAATGGCGGCGATCTGCGTTTTTTTTTTGCGGGACTGGGACATTGCGGCGGACAGATCGGACCCTTGACTGACATTTTTGACACTTTTGGGGTTACCAGTGACATTATTGCAGTAATCAGTGCTATACATATGCACTGTTACTGCAAAAATGACACTGGCAGGGAAGGGGTTAACTGTATTGGAGAGGGAGGGGTTAAGTGTGTCCTAGGGGCGTGTTTCTAACTGTGATGGGACATGGCTACTACTGTAAAAACAGAGATCAACGGTCCTACATAGTAGAACCGTCTGATCTCCATTTTTACACAGGGGAGAATAACAGGCGGCTTGTTAACATTAGCCTCCTGCCTTTCTCCCTTCCCGGCGAACGATTGCGAGTGACCGGCGGACATCGGGTCCGCCGGTCACACGCACTGACTTGTTAGGGAACGAGCCGGGGGGGGCGCACGCTCGTCCACTATTGGCTCACAAGCCAGTGACAGGCTAGTGATGTACCGGTACGTCACTTTGCCTGGCCGGGGCTGACCGCCGCAGTATATGTACTTGCGGCGGTTGGCAAGTGGTTAACAGAAACTTTCCATTTTATACTATTCTGAATGTAGCATCCCCCTGACCCCCAAAATCACATGAGAAAGCTCAAAGGCAGAGTGGGCTAGCATTTCATCTCAGTATTGGGACAATGTGAACAGATAGGCAAAAGTCACTACAGAGCAAACACATTTATTGACTCACACAAACTCCTGGCAGAGAGGGTTAGGGCACAGAACACCCATCTACATGGCAAACTCCAGTAGAGGGGCTACAAAAGTACTTACAGTCTTAACAGATACAGTAGAAGACCTTGAAGTCAATCTGATATTCTATAAAATCAGGTCCTGGCTGGAAAATACTGAAAGGCTTAGCCACCTTCTGCTACCAGCTATCCTTATTGAAAGATCAGTACCCTTCAGTCAAGGACCAAGCTTCTGACCAGTTTCTCAGGATCCCCAATAAGGGAGAAGTTCCTCTAAGGTGCTTCAATCTCCTAGCCAGCATACTTGACCTTAAACCTAGGCATAGCTCCCAAATGTCCCTCTTTTGAGAACAAATCCCTCTGTCCTTTGTGCATCCTCAGTTGTTGCTCATTTCTGTCTGATATGTATGTCTCTATAAAGAATGACCTATTTTACTACCAAAAGTTTTATGCTGCACTAAACTTTTTATCCAACCTTTATTTTACTGCATTTATTATTTTGGAAAGCCAATATGAAGGAAAAATAAAGGTAAAAAAATGCAACTGTGTGGTTTAACCAATCATTTTGTGCACAATAGATCTTTTTTGGCCCATGTAACCTGGGCTGTTGCAGTAACGTGTCCTCTTCTTATATACTGTGTGCTAAAATGTATTCCTTTTTGTGATTTCAGGAAGTTGGGAAGTATGGATACGCCACTATCCAAATACATAGTCATCCCAACATCAGGCCTAAGAGGATCTGTCAGCCCTCTATATCTCTACACCAGGGGCCTGAGGGAACACTGACTTCTATAAATTTAACAACCATTTGTTTGTGGAACATTGACTTCCCAAGGTCCCATGAATATTTTTACCTTTTTCCATCCTGCACAATGGGCAATAAGCTTATAGGTGGTTGGCTAGGATGATATAAATTAGGGATCGACCGATGGTGTTTTTTCAGGGCCAATACCAATTTTCCGGTCTCCCCCTTAGGCCGATAGTTCATATTAGGTGCCGATATTTTGTACATTTAAAGATTTGAAAAATCAACACAATTTTCGACAAAAATCTGGTACTGAACTGTCACGATTCGACCACTCCCACAGCGACTAGCTAACCGAGACGCGGTGAATCGTGACTTGGGGAAGTATAAGGGATAACAGATTAAAGAAAAAAAAGAAACTTCCTACTAAGTAATTAGATTGGCTGCAATACTTTCACAGCCTGCACTGCCTTCGGTCACCACTAGAGGGAGACTCCACTCCAATCCAGCTGGCTGACCACACACAGGCAGATACAAATCTTACATACAATCTGGTGCACTCTGAGGGTTGGAGAGCAGTCTAGCAATTACCACACACTACTAGGATTCCTCCAGCTATCCTACAAGCCAGAATCCCTGTGCTAATCACTCTTCCCACTGTCCCCACACCCACACACCAAAACGATAGCCTGCCACCACCCAACAGTTTGTCCGCAAACTGGTCTGCTGGGACACCACACACACGAAGATCTCCGTCTGATGTACAATCTGCATGCAATCTGCCAACGCACAGTGCAATTGCATACAGATTGGCACGTAGCGTAGACCGATAATTTAGGCGCTAAAATGCAAACAAAATCTCTCTAGAGGTATGAGTCCTAGCTTAGTACACAGAAGTCACTTATTAATTTTATAATTTAATATCCCGAAAAGTGGGCAGTGCATAAAAAATATATACAAAACAAAAGCATTTACAAAAAATACACAAAAAGATAAGAATTGGTAATTTGCTATGAAAATAAAAAGGGAATAAGACAGAAATAAACTTTACCTAAGCTTATCTCTTTGGCAGAAGCATACTGGAAATTGTGCAGGAACTCCTCAGTTCAGAACTGGCTTCAAGGGAGAACAATGTGCAAATCTCAGATCCCCAATTTATTGGAATATTGATGTGGGCTGGGCTTTAGCCCTTACCCAATCAGCCACAAGGGGTTGCCCCCATCTCAGCCCACCCAAAGTTCTGAGTTCTGAACTGACCAGAGTTGAATTGGCCCAGAATGGCGCTGACCACTGGGCCAGGGATAGGAGTTCTGACACCAGCGCATCGGTCTGATCACGACAGTATCAAACACTGCTTGCCCATCGCAATCAGGCGCCATACAACGGTTTTGTGCAATTCTCCAGGACCCCACCCATGCCACAGACACAAATTTATATGTACTCGAAGTCCCATACGTGAGCCACAAGAAGGAATTATTTTCATCTCTCTGCCACTAATATTTTAACTTTTATGAGAGATAAAATACATTCCTTTGATCTGATGGTATCACTCCATGCTTGTAGACTGTTTGGAGCCTATGGCCGCCTTCTGCTGATTTCCACAGCCAAAATGACTAGCAGTCTCTTTTGAAGTTCCTGGAAGGTGACAATTTTTGTTCAATTGCATGGGGGACCTTAATTGGCAACCAGGTGTCAACCCTATCCCAGAGAGACCAGCTGTGTCCTTTCAAATGCTACCAACAGGACATGTGTGTGATAATACATTAATTCACCCTAAATGACACTACATCTACAATTCACTACATATTTCTACAGATCACTTCATATTTCATATTTCGCTAATGCAAAGCTATTCTATATACGACATTTACGTTACATGAACATGTTAATGTTTATTAAAATATTTTTACATTTAGGGCTCGTTCTTCACACCATACCTGAATGAAAACTGAAGGGAAAACCACACAGATTGTACTTGCAGAGACATCAGTGCCCTATATTCACACTGATGTTGATGTCAAATCCTTTGTTTTTCCTGTGCAGAAAACTGCACACACGACACAGTGACGATGACGACACTTTGCACATTCCTGCGCAGAAAAAATCTGCATGTTGTGGTGTGAACAGAGCACAACAAGAAGAAGAGTAGAGAGAAGAACCATTTCTTTTTTTTTTGCACTTGCAGAACGTGTGCAGAAAAACTGACATCTCTGTCTGCACAATGGTGTGAACGAATGAGGCCTAGAAGTAGACAACTGTGAAAAATAAAGTGCTTGAAAAATAATAACTTGTTAAAGGCTTCCCAAAACATAAAAAAAATGGCATAAACTGCTGCAGTGCACTTCAATGATTACATTTAAATCACTACTGCAGTGCAAAAGCTAGACAGTGGACACTACACTCACTTTAAAACTCCCAGTTAAGTAGAATAATATTATAGTGCAGAAAGCGTAACATTTCAGCATGTTCACCTTTTAAACGGCTTCTGTTTTTTCATATATTGCCGCCACTTCACTAAAAACACGCTCACTTGGTACAGAGGAACGAGGAGCAGAGCGGTATCTTCTAGCATGAGCAAGTCTTTTGTAGTGTGTCTCATTTTCTTTCCACCACTGAAGAGAATCACCACTTTTTCTGTCAATTACTGGTTTCTTCAAATAGAGATGAAGTTCAACATCCAGGCTGATTATTGCAGAGTCAGAAGAATCCTAAACATGAGGCCCCAATAAAACATTGTACATGGCATCAATTCGACCACAATGAAGTTTCTCTTCTCGCTCCCTTGTCTTTTTGGATGTTTGTCTGTTTTTGCCGCATCCTGCTCTTCCAAATTACAAAACATGCTCTTTCTGACTTGATATTTTGGCAGGAACCTCCTGCACCTCCTGTTGAATATCTTCTGTCAGCCATTGTTTTGCCTTGACCAGTACATCATCAGAGGAGAAAGCATGATTCTTGTTTTGAGGATCCAAAAGACATGCCAACAAAACATTTTTATTTTCCTTATGCTTCTCAAAATGTTTGGTGTGGCTGTCCCTCATGACCTGGCTGGCACCCTGCTGTGGCTGGCTGGCTGCATTCTGCTGTGGGTAGCTGGCTGCAGTGGTGTACCTAGAGCATTTGGCGCCTGGGGCGGATCCTATATCTGGCACCCCTTCAAACTTTAAAATGTAAAAATACCCACAAAAATGTGTAATGTTTTCAAGAATATTTATTGTGCAAATCTCACAGCCTCCCATGACAGTGTCCCTTGCAGTCTGCCCCCCCATCTCTCTAATCACAGTGCCCCCTTTTACACTCTCTGCCTCCCCTGCACAGTCCTACCTTCAGCATAAACAGATAGCTACAGTAATACTGGAGAGCATTTGGAGGGGAGATCTGGGAGAATTAGGGGGGTCTGGAAAGCATTGCAGGGGGGTTGGAGAGCGAGGGGGGGGTGGAGGGCACTGGGGGGCAGGGAAAATCAGGGGGACGGAGAGCACAGGGTTGAGGGGGCAGAGAGCACTGGGGAAGCCAAAGATCGCTGGGGAGCCAGAGAGCACGGGGGGGGGGTGACTGGAGATCACTGAGGAGGGGGGGAGTCAGGGAGCACAGGGAGGTGAAGAGCACTGGGGGAGCCAGAAAGCAGGGGGGGAGCTGAAGTGCACTGGGGGGGGGGGCTAAAGAGCAATGGAGCAATGGAAAAAATGAAAAATGTAAAAATGTAAGGTAATGCATTTGGATGCCAGAAATACAAACGCAAGTTACTTACTAGGGGGGGAAAGCCTTTGGGTATATCAAAGATTGAAAAGGACCTGGGGGTCCTAGTAGACGTCAAGCTCAGCAATGACATGCAATGCCAAGCTGCTGCAAGCAAAGCCAACAGAATATTGGCATGTATTAAAAAGGGAATTCACTCCAGAGATAAAACAATAATTCTCCTACTCTACAAGACTCTGGTCTGGCCACATCTGGAGTATGCAGTCCAGTTCTGGGCACCGGTCCTCAGGAAGGATGTGCTGGAACTAGAGAGAGTCCAGAGAAGGGCAACAAAGCTGATAAAGGGACTGTAGGATCTCCCCTATGAGGAAAGACTGCAAGCATTGAACTTATTCTCTCTGGAGAAGAGGCGCTTGAGAGGGGATATGATATCAATGTACAAATACTGTACTAGTGACCCTAGCTTAGGGAACAAACTATTCAGTGAAAGGGAATACAAAAGGACTCACGGCCATTCGCTAAAATTAGAAGATAAGCGTTTAACCTTAAACTGCGTAAAGGGTTCTATACCGTCAGAGTGGTAAGGATAATTGATTGTTTTAAAAACCTATTAGATGGGCACCTTAACAACCACAACATACAGGGATATACAATGTACTATTGACATAAACCCTTATCACACACACTCACCACAGGTTGATCTCAATGGACTGGTGTCTTTTTTCTGCCTTGCAAACTATGTAACTATGAGGAGAATCAGGCATTCAGCGGCCTCCCCCCCCCCACCGACCCCCCGTTGGTACATCACTGCCTGGTTGGCACTCTGTTGTGGGTGGCTGGCTGGCATTCTGCTGTGGGTGGGTGGCTGGCTAGATGGCACAGGGGCTGTGGGTGGCTGGCTGGCACCCTGCTGTGGGTGGGTGGCTGGCTGGCTGGCACCCTGCTGTGGGTGGCTGGCTGGCAGGCTGGCACACTGCTGTGAGTGGGTGGTTGGCTGGCACCCTGCTGTTGGTGGATGGGCGGGTGGGTGGCTGGCTGGCACCCTGCTGTGGGTGGGTGGCTGGCTGGCACCCTGTTGTCATCCATAAAAGTGAGAAAATACCTCTTATTTTCCAGAGTGAATGTTTCGATTGGACTGCAAATATCTAAATGATTTAAGTCTAGAGGTTTCTTAGCTCTGTTGTTACTCTGCTTTGGAAAGGCTTTTCTTGCCATTTTTCCTTTTATACAGCTGGTACATTTCATTGTTTGATCACAAGAACTACTTTTTATTCCACTTGCATAGCCATTCTTAGTTAATTTCTTTATTATCTCAGGTCTTCTGTGCCCAAGGCATCTGTGCCATGTGTAGCAAAATATATCAAGGGGGGACCCTGCGCTAAATGTGAAACAAGAAATAATAATAATAATATTAATTCAAAATATTAGTGTACCAAAATTATAAAAATAAAAGCAGCTAAACATTGGAACTATAGGAATCCAACACAATATATACCAAATTAGTGTAGCGCTAATAGACAAACAGAAAAAGTGCATATGAGTGCCACATAAATATTAAATACACGTGTTGTAACGCAACAAAAAATGATAAACGATACAGTCCACAAAAAACGTGAGTCCCAGAATGGTTTGTGGATGGAAAGCTGTAATCCAAAGATGGAATCCCAATAGATGGTGAAGCAGGAGGGAAGACACCCATGAAAGGTAATGAGAGATGGCTGCTTACCAGAATATATGGGCCCCCAAATTAATGGACAGGCCACAAAGGGCTTGGTAGAAATTCAGCATACAATCTTGCCTCCACATATACAGGGATATGGGCATGGATCCATAAGCCAATAATCAACCTTGACTCCAAATGTAAGGAGGTGAAGCGATAGACTCAGATGCAGCTCCAACAGTGTGTGATATCATACACATGGGAAGGAAGATTAAGGGAGACCATAGCATAATCCAGTAAGATGTACCAAAGCATTTATTAAAATCACACTTTTATTATCGTAGACAAATACAGGCAAATATTAAAACCGCGGCGTCCCGCAGAAGTGTAAAGCAAGCCGGCGTTCATAGGGGCGTGGTCAGTGTGGTGTCCGATACCGCCCTACCGGTTTCGTCATATGTGACCACGCCCCGGACGACGTCTCGTTTTTTGTGGACTGTATCGTTTATCGTTTTTTGTTGCGACACATGTATTTAAGATTTATGTGGCACTCATATGCACTTTTTCTGTTTGTCTATTAGCGCTACACTAATTTGGTATATATCTGTGCCATGTGTAAATGCAGTTTGCATGCTTTTTCTCCTTGGCAGTATTAACCACCTCATTGCAGTTCAGCTGATACAGTTCATCTGTAATTTTAGCCTTTGCAAGTATTATATCCCTTTTGTGATGTCATTTTGGAAGGTCAATATATTGCCTTGTTTTGTGAGCTACTTCACTGACAAAAGAATAATTTCAAGAGCAGGGACATAGAGGACATTTTTTACAGGTATCTTTCTGATAATAAACTGTAAAATAGGACAGTAAATAAAACCGTCTCCTATTACTTCCAATTCCATTATTTGCCCATTAGCTGTGGTAATTTTTTCTGTTTGACTCTGGTCATGGAGAATATAGAAACCTCTGTCATTTGTCATGTGACTCGTAGCTCCTGATCAACACACCATGCCTGCAAAGATAAGCTGCAACTTTTGGACTGAAAAACACATTCATTATCTGAAGCAAAATCAGTTTCTTCCTTCACACTTTTGGCCTTTTATAGTTTAGTTTGTTTTTGCATTCTAGCTTTCCATATTCTGCAGTCTGCTTTTAAATTGCCCTGTTTCTTTCACACACAACATTCATGTATTTCCTGTTGCATGTTACCTCTATATTCTTTTTTTTTCGTCTTTAAATCAGGCTCTGTGACAATAGCACTGTTACTATTATTGCTTTCTGTTTTACGCTTACGCATCCTCAAGCTTTCCCATAACATATTCCAATGTCAGTTCATCACCAGGACGTGCATCAAGTGCTGTGACAACCATTTCATAACTTTCTGAGTAAAGCCCTTTTACACGGGCTTTCCGATCAAGTCCCCCTGTCAGTTTTTTCAGGCGGACCTGATAGGATGCTCCATGCACCTCTATGGAGCAGTGGATGTCAGAGGTGACATGTCCGCTGACACCCGCTGCCATCTGATCCGATTCTGTCTGTGAAATCCAGACGGATGGAAACCCTATTTTCCATCTGTCTGGAGGATATTACGGGATAGGATCGGATGAAAACGGACAGGCGGTCCATTTTTATCCGATCTCCCATGGAGGGAAGCTGGGATCTGACAGGTCTGTCTCTGCAAAGTAAGCGGAGACAGAGCTGCCATCTGCCTGCTCAGTGGGGATTGATCCGCCGGGCAGAAAACACATGTGAAAGGACCCTAATAGTGCTGCGACATGGAAATCTTTTATTTCTTGTCCTATACCTCTCAGGCGTTCAACCATTTCCAAGGTGTGCCTTATGTAATCGTGCATATCCTGGCCTTTTATCAGTTTTGTTTGGTATAGCTTTCTAATCAAATACAGTTTATTGCTGAGATTAGCTCTTTCAAGCACCTTTTGTAATCCCTCCCACATTTCTTTAGCAGTTTAGCACTTACATATATGTATGATTTGATCATCTTCTATGCTAAGAGATATTGTACTCTGAGCTTTTTGACCTTTCTCTATCCACTCATCAGAAGGGTGTTCTGGTCTGACTTCAATTATACATTTTCTCTTATTAGCAGCATTTTCATTTCCAAGACTAGTAGTTATGGTTTGTCAGATTTGCAAAAAAGCTTTGTTGCAATTGTTTTACTGGCAATTTTCTTTTATTCTATGGCGGTCTTCTTTCTGATGCTGTATCTGCACTTATCTGTTGTAGCAGGCTAAGACTGAGTGTCTGGGTGGGTGTCTGGGCTATGTCTGGGCTCAAAATCCATTAAAAAAGTCTGTATAGAGCCCTACAGAATAGACAGACAGTGTACAGTCTACACGGGCTATGCTGCTTAACTACAGACAGGTAACAGAAACTTTATTATAGAGAAAAGACATAGCGGTTTATTTACTAAAGCTGGTGAGTGCAAAATCAGGCTCACTTCTACATAGAAACCAATCAGCTTCCAGGTGTTATTGCCAAATATTAATTTAACAAGCTGAAGTTAGAAGCTGATTGGCTACAGTGCAAACCTGTAGCAAATTTTAAGTGCGCCAGTTTTAGCATATCTACCCCAAAGAGTTTACAGTACCATAGATGCAGCTATAAACTTATAAACATTGCCATCTACTGGTTGAAGAATATATCTCTACTAAATAATGACGTACAGTAGTTGTTGCAAAAAATACAATTCTGTAGTCTAATAGTTTAGGAGAGACCCAAAATAACTAGACTATCAATTCAGCTTCGGCCGACTAAAGCCTAGCAGCTCTAAATTTAACCACTTGCCGACTGCTCACAGTAATCCTACTGCGGCAGTGCGGCTCCCCTGGGTCCAGCGATGTAGACCTACGTCGCTGCACTCCTAATGGTCTCGCGGCTCACGCGCCGAAGGCTCGCTCCCACTGTTTTTAGACACAGGGGGAGTCGGGCCAGAGGAGGAGAGGCGGCAATCGCCGCCTCCCTTCCCCAATCATCGGGAAAAGTGTGAGAAGACCCGCCTACTTATGTAAACCAAGCAGGCGGATCTTTTCAGTGACAGACAGGGAAAGATCACAGGATTCAGCATAGCTGAACCTGCGATCTCTGTCTGGGTCACAGAACCCCCACACACACACGTCAGTAAGCATGAGGCATACATTTAACCCTTTGATCACCCATAGGGTTAACCTCTTCCCTGCCAGTGTCATTATTATGGTAACAGTGCATATTTATAGCACTGATTACTGTAGTAATGTCACTGGTCCCCCCAAAAGTGTCAAACATGTCAGTTAGGGGTCCGATCTGTCCGCCGCAATCTTGCAGTCCTGCATAAAATCGCAGATCGCCGCCATTACTAAAAAAAAAAAAAAACAATAAAAATTACATAAATCTATCCCGTAGTTAGTAAACGCGATAACTTTTGCGCAAACCAATCAAAATATGCTTATTGCAATTTTTTACCAAAAATATGTAGCAGAAAAGAAATTGGCCTAAAATCTTAAAACATTTTAATTTTACATTTTTTTTTTTTTGGGAATGTTATATAGCAGAATGTGAAAAATATTGTTTTTCTTTTCAAAATTGTTGCTCTTTTTTTGTTTATAGTGCAAAAATTAAAAATCGCACAGGTGATCATTACCACCAATAGAAATCTCTATTGGAGATTTGGATACATTTTGTATGGATACAGCGTCGCACAATCGCGCAATCGTCTGTTAAAGTAATGCAGTGCCGAATAGCAAAGAAGAGCCTGGTCAGAAAAGGGGTCAACTCTTCCAGTCTTAAAGTGGTTAAACAAACACTCCCGCATAGAGTAGGGATCCTACATGAAGTTGCCACTTACTTAAACAGCTTAACTACTTCAATACTGGGCATTTTTACTCCCTGCCTGCTCAGGCCAATTTTCAGCTTTCAGCGCTGTCACACTTTTAATAACAATTGCGCTGTCATGCAACACTATACCTATTAGACTTTTTTAAATCTTTTTTTCACACAAATAGAGTTTTCTTTATGTGGTATATTATCACCACTGGGTTTTTGTTTTTTGCTAAATAAACATAAAAAGACCGATCATTTTGAAAAATAACACATTTTTCTTTGTTTCTGTAAGAACATTTTGCAAATAAATATTCTTTCTTCATAAATTTAGGTCAAAATGTATTCTGCTACATTTCTTTTGAAAAATAACCCAAATCAGTGTTTATTATTTAGTCTGTAGGAAAGTAATAGTGTCCACAAACTATGTTATATACAGTATATATGAAAATTGATCAATCCTGATTGATCAATCTCATTTCTTGAGGCCCGGAAATGCCAGGACAGTACAAATACACCCAAATGACCCTTTTTGGAAAGTAGACAATCTAAGGTATTTTATAAGAAGCATGACTATTTTTTTAAAGTTGTATTTTTTTTGTCACAATTATTTGGAAAACGAAGAAGTTAAAAAAGAAATTCCCCAAATTTTATTTTTACTTTCAATCATTTCTATTGAAAAAAATGTAAATCAGACAAAGAGGTATCACATTAATCATTACAACAGCCAGAACCCTGGCGCATGCATTCAAAGACAGTGAATAGTGAACAGTAGTGTTGAGCGAACACGGACTGTATTATTCGTGTTCGTACCGAATAATTGGATTTTTTGTACCCGAACACGGACACGGACACTTTACTGTATGTTCGGGTAAAAATCCGTGTTCGGTCGTTTTATTTCCGGGTTTTGCATGCTTTGGCGCTCTTTTCATGGCGGGCTTTCAACAGCCAATCAACAATCGTTTAACTGGTGTGCCTTAAGCCATCCCAGCCATGCCTGCAAATGTCTCAGTAGCTGTGATTGGCCGTCTGAAGCATGTGACCAAGTCTTTATAAGTTCGAGGCAGCCGCAGCGGCGTCATTATGCTGCTTAGATTCAGGGACAGAGCACACATCAACGTGCTGGCTGCTGATTAGGGAAAGATAGGCAGGAAAAAACCATTTGTGTCCGGATAGAATTGAGGGACAGGTCGGAGTGTTTAGGCAGGGCGAGTTGTAGGCATTTTAGGGATAGAGTCTGCTGAATTATAGGGTCAGTGTCTTCTACAAACTACAATCGATATTGCTGTGTGGGGGGTGGGGTGAATCTGCACTCAATCCTGATCTACGATCTCTTCTCAATCCTGTTAGGGACAGAGTCTGCTGAATTTTAGGGAAACTGTGTTCTACAAACTACAATCGATATTGCTGTGTGGTGTGGGATTGGAGATAGGCAGGTGTCAGTGATCCACATCCATTTTTCTGTGTGTGAGCTGCAGTGAACACAATCTTTTTGGGCTGCAGTGAACACAATCTTTTTGGGCTGCAGTGAACACAATCTTTTTGGGCTGCAGTGAACACAATCTTTTTGGGCTGCAGTGAACAAAATCTTTTTGGGGTGCAGTGAACACAATCCTTTTTGGTGTGCAGTGAACACAATCTTTGTGGGGTGCAGTGAACAAAATCCTTTGTGGGGTGCAGTGAACACAATCTTTTTGGGGTGCAGTGAACAAAATCCTTTTTGGGGTGCAGTGAACAACATCCTTTTTGGGGTGCAGTGAACACAATCTTTTTGGGGTGCAGTGAACAAAATCCTTTGTGGGGTGCAGTGAACACAATCTTTTTGGGGTGCAGTGAACACAATCTTTTTGGGGTGGAGTGAACAACATCCTTTTTGGGGTGCAGTGAACAAAATCCTTTTTGGGGTGCAGTGAACAAAATCATTTTTGGGGTGCAGTGAACACAATCTTTTTGGGGTGCAGTGAACACAATCTTTGTGGGGTGCAGTGAACACAATCTTTTTGGGGTGGAGTGAACAACATCCTTTTTGGGGTGCAGTGAACAACATCCTTTTTGGGGTGCAGTGAACACAATCTTTTTGGGGTGCAGTGAACACAATCTTTGTGGGGTACAGTGAACAGAATCTTTGTGGGGTGCAGTGAACACAATCTTTGGGGGGTACAGTGAACACAATCTTTGTGAGGTGCAGTGAACACAATCTTTGTGGGGTGCAGTGAACACAATCATTGTGGGGTGCAGTGAACTCAATCTTTGTGGGGTACAGTGAACACAATCTCATACTTCTGAAGGTTTGAGGGTGCTGCCTGTTCCATACTCCCCCTACTCCTCATCTAGCCTTTTAGGGGTACAAACAATAGTAATTGGGGCCTAGTGTGGTTGTGTACGTGTGATATACATACACTTTTTTGGGATCATATTTTCTATTCCGCTATTTAATCAAAAACCTTTGGGGATCAGTTAAATTGGGGGATAGTCTGTGTTGGTACGTGTGAGAGAGATCCACCTTTCCAAGTTGTTGGGGTTCATCTCATACTTCTGAAGGTTTGAGGGTGCTGCCTGTTCCATACTCCCCCTACTCCTAGCCTTTTAGGGGTACAAACAATAGTAATTGGGGCCTAGTGTGGTTGTGTACGTGTGATATACATACACTTTTTTGGGATCATATTTTCTATTCCGCTATTTAATCAAAAACCTTTGGGGATCAGTTAAATTGGGGGATAGTCTGTGTTGGTACGTGTGAGAGAGATCCACCTTTCCAAGTTGTTGGGGTTCATCTCATACTTCTGAAGGTTTGAGGGTGCTGCCTGTTCCATACTCCCCCTACTCCTAGCCTTTTAGGGGTACAAACAATAGTAATTGGGGCCTAGTGTGGTTGTGTACGTGTGATATACATACACTTTTTTGGGATCATATTTTCTATTCCGCTATTTAATCAAAAACCTTTGGGGATCAGTTAAATTGGGGGATAGTCTGTGTTGGTACGTGTGAGAGAGATCCACCTTTCCAAGTTGTTGGGGTTCATCTCATACTTCTGAAGGTTTGAGGGTGCTGCCTGTTCCATACTCCCCCCTACTCCTAGCCTTTTAGGGGTACAAACAATAGTAATTGGGGCCTAGTGTGGTTGTGTACGTGTGATATACATACACTTTTTTGGGATCATATTTTCTATTCCGCTATTTAATCAAAAACCTTTGGGGATCAGTTAAATTGGGGGATAGTCTGTGTTGGTACGTGTGAGAGAGATCCACCTTTCCAAGTTGTTGGGGTTCATCTCATACTTCTGAAGGTTTGAGGGTGCTGCCTGTTCCATACTCCCCCTACTCCTAGCCTTTTAGGGGTACAAACAATAGTAATTGGGGCCTAGTGTGGTTGTGTACGTGTGATATACATACACTTTTTTGGGATCATATTTTCTATTCCGCTATTTAATCAAAAACCTTTGGGGATCAGTTAAATTGGGGGATAGTCTGTGTTGGTACGTGTGAGAGAGATCCACCTTTCCAAGTTGTTGGGGTTCATCTCATACTTCTGAAGGTTTGAGGGTGCTGCCTGTTCCATACTCCCCCTACTCCTAGCCTTTTAGGGGTACAAACAATAGTAATTGGGGCCTAGTGTGGTTGTGTACGTGTGATATACATACACTTTTTTGGGATCATATTTTCTATTCCGCTATTTAATCAAAAACCTTTGGGGATCAGTTAAATTGGGGGATAGTCTGTGTTGGTACGTGTGAGAGAGATCCACCTTTCCAAGTTGTTGGGGTTCATCTCATACTTCTGAAGGTTTGAGGGTGCTGCCTGTTCCATACTCCCCCTACTCCTAGCCTTTTAGGGGTACAAACAATAGTAATTGGGGCCTAGTGTGGTTGTGTACGTGTGATATACATACACTTTTTTGGGATCATATTTTCTATTCCGCTATTTAATCAAAAACCTTTGGGGATCAGTTAAATTGGGGGATAGTCTGTGTTGGTACGTGTGAGAGAGATCCACCTTTCCAAGTTGTTGGGGTTCATCTCATACTTCTGAAGGTTTGAGGGTGCTGCCTGTTCCATACTCCCACTACTCCTAGCCTTTTAGGGGTACAAACAATAGTAATTGGGGCCTAGTGTGGTTGTGTACGTGTGATATACATACACTTTTTTTGGATCATATTTTCTATTCCGCTATTTAATCAAAAACCTTTGGGGATCAGTTAAATTGGGGGATAGTCTGTGTTGGTACGTGTGAGAGAGATCCACCTTTCCAAGTTGTTGGGGTTCATCTCATACTTCTGAAGGTTTGAGGGTGCTGCCTGTTCCATACTCCCCCTACTCCTAGCCTTTTAGGGGTACAAACAATAGTAATTGGGGCCTAGTGTGGTTGTGTACGTGTGATATACATACACTTTTTTGGGATCATATTTTCTATTCCGCTATTTAATCAAAAACCTTTGGGGATCAGTTAAATTGGGGGATAGTCTGTGTTGGTACGTGTGAGAGAGATCCACCTTTCCAAGTTGTTGGGGTTCATCTCATACTTCTGAAGGTTTGAGGGTGCTGCCTGTTCCATACCCCCCCTACTCCTCATCTAGCCTTTTAGGGGTACAAACAATAGTAATTGGGGCCTAGTGTGGTTGTGTACGTGTGATATACATACACTTTTTTTGGATCATATTTTCTATTCCGCTATTTAATCAAAAACCTTTGGGGATCAGTTAAATTGGGGGATAGTCTGTGTTGGTACGTGTGAGAGAGATCCACCTTTCCAAGTTGTTGGGGTTCATCTCATACTTCTGAAGGTTTGAGGGTGCTGCCTGTTCCATACCCCCCCTACTCCTCATCTAGCCTTTTAGGGGTACAAACAATAGTAATTGGGGCCTAGTGTGGTTGTGTACGTGTGATATACATACACTTTTTTTTTATCATATTTCCTATTCCGCTATTCAATAAAAACCTTTGAGGATCAATTGAATTGCGGGATAGTCTGTGTCGGTACGTGTGAGAGAGATCCACCTTTCCAAGTTGTTGGGGTTCATCTCATACTTCTGAAGGTTTGAGGGTGCTGCCTGTTCCATACTCCCCCTACTCCTCATCTAGCCTTTTAGGGGTACAAACAATAGTAATTGGGGCCCAGTGTGGTTGTGTACGTGTGATATACATACACTTTTTTGGGATCATATTTTCTATTCCGCTATTTAATCAAAAACCTTTGGGGATCAGTTAAATTGGGGGATAGTCTGTGTCGGTACGTGTGAGAGAGATCCACCTTTCCAAGTTGTTGGGGTTCATCTCATACTTCTGAAGGTTTGAGGGTGCTGCCTGTTCCATACCCCCCCTACTCCTCATCTAGCCTTTTAGGGGTACAAACAATAGTAATTGGGGCCTAGTGTGGTTGTGTACGTGCGAGATACATACACTTTTTTTGATCATATTTCCTATTCCGCTATTCAATAAAAACCTTTGAGGATCAATTGAATTGCGGGATAGTCTGTGTCGGTACGTGTGAGAGAGATCCACCTTTCCAAGTTGTTGGGGTTCATCTCATACTTCTGAAGGTTTGAGGGTGCTGCCTGTTCCATACTCCCCCTACTCCTCATCTAGCCTTTTAGGGGTACAAACAATAGTAATTGGGGCCCAGTGTGGTTGTGTACGTGTGATATACATACACTTTTTTTGGATCATATTTTCTATTCCGCTATTTAATTTAACTGGGCCTCCATGCGAGACCTGTGTGCCTTGTTGCGCTGTTTTGAGTACTCCACCAACATGGCCAGTGGCAATGACGCCGTTCTCAGCTTAACTATCCCACTTCTATGCCTCCTTGAAAAAACAATTCGGGCGATGATGGAAGAGGATGTGGCACAGGATGAGGAGGAGGAGGAGGATGAAGAGGTAACATTTCCAAGGCTTTCAGGGCAGTCATTCGCAAGGGGCTCCGAGGGTGGGTTCCTGCACACGCAAACGCCAGGGACGCAATTGTCCAGCAGGGGCACAGTTCTGGAGGATGAGGAGGATGAGGAGGAGGAGGAGCTGGAGGAGGAGATGGAACCATGTTCACAGCAGGGTGGCACCCAGGCCAGCTCATGGCCATCACTGGTGCGTGGCTGGGGGGATACAGAGGACACGGACGATACACCTCCCACAGAGGACAGCCTTTCGTTGCCTCTGGGCAGCCTGGCACACATGAGCGATTACATGCTGCAGTGTCTCCACAACGACCGCCGAGTTGCCCACATTCTAACTTGTGCTGATTACTGGGTGGCCACGCTGCTGGATCCCCGTTACAAGGACAACGTACCGTCCTTAATTCACTCACTGGAGCGCGATCGCAAGATGCGCGAGTACAAGCGCACGCTGGTAGACGCCATGCTGCTGGCATTCCCATCTGACAGCGGGGCCACAGTGGAAGCACAAGGCAGAGGAGGAGGAGGAGGAGGTCGCCAACGCAACCAGGGCACCGCCAGCACCTCAGAAGGCAGGGTTAGCATGGCCGAAATGTGGAAAAGCTTTGTCAGCACGCCACAACAAACAGCAGCACCAGCAGCTCAGATGGAACGTCTTAGCAGGAGGCAGCATTTTACCAACATGGTGGAGCAGTATGTGTGCACACGCCTACATGTAGTGAATGACGGGTCTGCCCCCTTCAACTTCTGGGTCTCCAAATTGGGCACATGGCTTGAGCTTGCCCTTTACGCCTTGGAGGTGCTGGCGTGCCCTGCAGCCAGTGTATTATCTGAACGGGTATTTAGCACGGCTGGGGGCGTTATAACAGACAAGCGCAGCCGCCTGTCCAGAGACAATGTGGACAAGCTCACGTTCATTAAAATGAACCAGGCATGGATCCCACGGGACTTTTCCGTACCTTATGCAGAATAGCAATGGATACCGACCTTACCCACCCATTGTTCCATTTTTGCTCTTTCTCACTCTTTTGGGGTGTACCCTCATTTAAAATTTTTGAAAAGAAGCAGTGTTGGCTACCTCGTCCTCCTCCTCAGGGCCAGATTAATGTAGGGGCTATTGGAGCTGCAGCTCCAGGCCCCTACCTTTTATATAGGCCCCGGGTTGGCCATATTCACTGTTACCGCTCTTCTGTCACTTGTAAACACAGAAGTCTGGCTTCTATGCTCGCTTCCCCAGGCAGCACCCTCAGAACCTCCCCACACAGCGTGAAGGCCGGACAAGGAGGGACAGTTGGCGATGCATGGATGTGTTTATGGGCTTCAGAGACAGCATCCCATGTTGAATTAGGCATGCATGGCTGCACCCTTCCTCCTCTGGGTGCATGGCAAGGCACGGCCCTTAAGGCCCTTCAAAATCCTCAGCACCAAGCCCATGATGCTGTTAATCCGGCCCTGGTCCTCCTCCACCGCCGCTTCCACCTACACCGCCCATAGGTGTGCGCAGCCTATTGCATTAAGGTGTGCACCCCAAAGTTGAAATACACATGCATGTGTTTGCCAGCAGGGAGAGTAATGTATCGGGGCCATGTACCTGTAGGCAAGGAGAAATAGAGCAGAGCAGGTCCCAGGGAGATCTTTCCCATCTCCTCACTGGCAATGCTATGTGCCCTAGGTGATTAGGGTGTGCCCAGGCACACCCAGCACACCCTGTGCGCACGCCTATGTCACCGCCACATCCACCACCACCTCAACCTCCCTCCTACTCCATATGGGCCTCGTCCTTCAGAGATGAAGAAGAACATTGTTTTATTTTTCTGTTTTTTTTTTGTTGTTTTAAGTTATTTCCCTATCCACATTTGTTTGCAGAGCACTTGCCATGCTCTTAATTACGTTTTGCTGCCATTTGCAGCACTCTAGCCCTTTCCTTTGGTGTTTTAGAGCCATTTTAGTGCCTTAAAGTTCGGGTCCCCATTGACTTCAATGGGGTTCGGTGTCCGGGAAAAGTTCGGTAAAAGTCCGGGACACGGACCCGGACTTTTTTTTAAAGTTCGGCCGAACCCGTCGAACACGGACATCTAGGTGTTCGCTCAACCCTAGTGAACAGGCATTGATTTACAAAATACGTAGGCTAAAATCTAAGTGGCCTTGAGCTATACCCATCCAAAGTAAAGGTTGGGCGGAACATCATATAGCATTTCCATGCATTCATTGAGGAGGAAGCTCATTTTTTTTTATTTTACATACTGTCACTAGTGCAGTACAGCGTTATCATATAACTGGTGTGGTGGTGATCAGGGACACTGACTGGTGACAGTATGTAAAAAAATATATATATATTACAATTTTTTCTTTTTATCTTTTTTTATTATTTTTTCTTTTTTTCCTAACCCACTGTGACCAGAGCAATACAATGTTACCATAGTAGCACTGTACCACTCTAGGGAAGTGATCAGAATTTTTTTTTCTTTACACATTATGATTGCTTACACCAGTGAATTTCATTGGTATAAGAAACCATGTTACTGAATAAAACTGATTCATTCAGTGTGTTTTGTTGTTATTAGCTGTGATTTGCCAAAGCTAATCACATGGTACAGATTGGCTGTGATTTGCCCTGTCTGTACCATGTGATCACTGGGACCAATCACAGCTAGCAACACAATTGTATACAATGGATGGCATGAAAGGAAGCCATCCGTTGTTTACA
The DNA here is from genome assembly GCF_965119305.1 of Pelophylax lessonae. Classification (NCBI taxonomy): domain Eukaryota; kingdom Metazoa; phylum Chordata; class Amphibia; order Anura; family Ranidae; genus Pelophylax; species Pelophylax lessonae. The sequence goes on from NC_138772.1 coordinate 326,693,097, forward strand.
ATTGTCATGCAATCTTCTGTAATTGGTCATAGCGATCACTTGGTACTGGCAGCGGTGGACACAGCCGTTGACAGGATGTGCTGCTGCACAGCCTGGCAGCTGCGTGAGAGGTGTATTCTGGGAGGACGTCATATGATCTCCTCCCAGAACAACAGTGCCTCTGCCCTGCCATCATTGTACTACAGGCTGGGTGGGAAGGTGTTAACCTACCTAACACCTGACTCAAGAGAAACTGTGACAAAATACAGGATAGTGTTGAACAGACTTAACATACCTAAGACTTAAGGAGATTGTAAAACCTTACCTAGTAGTATATTTTATACAAAGAGAACAGGATGTTTTTTCATACAAGTACACGGTACAGCAGGCAGGAATATGACATTTTGAGTTTACATATTCTTTAAAATACTTAATATACTTAAGACCTAATATACTTAAGAAACTTAATATAGTGTTGAAGAGACTTAATAGTGTTGACGAGACCTAATAACTACTTTTCCCTCACGTCCTGTCCATATGGCACCAGAACATGAGGAAGCAGAGGAGCCAAAGGAAGAAGCAAGGTTGCAGTGGGGAGTGAGAGACACACACATTGAAAGAACAGACAGAGAAGTGCTGGCTGCAGAGGGGAGCCTCGGTTTGCTATGTTCCTTTTCATCTGATCCCTGAAGAAGTGCTATCAGTTCAGGAACATTTAGAAACAGAGTAAAGTATTCAGCCATCATTGCCCAGCTTGGGGATTTTGTGGCTTATATTGCATCCATTGCCATCTGGTCTGCTGAGACAGTTATCGAGCTACTGACAAGAAGGCATTCACAGGGCATCTTAGTGGTGAGGGGCCTTTAGCCATCTGTGTGTGTACTGATCTTGCTGGTTACTGCCAGTTCCTGTTTGCTTCCAGTGGAACTCTATTTAAAAGGGGACTCTATAATTGAGCAAAGTTTTGTAAGAGGTGTGCTCATCGAAATAAATTCATAGGCTACAGCTACTGTATACAATTATTTTGAACTTAGATGTATTGTTATTATATGTTGGCATACTTCCTTTTCTATGTTGACAGTAGAGATCGACTACATTATCGGCAACACCGATATATCAGGGGCCGATATGCACTTTCCCAGATATATCGGAATCGGCCTTTTGATTTACCGATATTGCCGATATTTTTGTGACGTCATTTCGTATATGTTGCACGCACACGTTATTCCCTCTAACACCGCCTCACACGCCTGCACGGCCCATATGTGGTGCCATTTCACCGTGCGCTGAACTTAAGACCGCCTCCCATGCCTCACACAGCCTCGTGTTACAGCCAGCTGCAGTCCGGTCTGGTCACGCTGCCAGCCATCCATCCACCCACAGGCCCTGGCCTCAGCCACCCACCACAACAGGGTGCCAGCCCAGTGAGCAAGCAACCAGCCACCCATATGACACCAAGCCAGCCACCTGCCACGGTGACCAGTGTTCCAGCAAGCCGGCTACCCGCCACAACAGGCCAGGGTGAGTGAGTGACACCAAGCCAGCCACCCACACAACAGGATGACCCCAAGCCAGCCCCCCACCACAGTGTTCCAGCAAGCCAGCCACCCACCACAATGTTCCTGCAAGCCAGCCCCCCACCACAGTGTTCCCTGCAAGCCAGCCAGCCAGCCACCACAGTGTTCCTGCAAGCCAACCACCCATAACAGGGTGACACCAAGCAAGCCAGCCACCACAGTGTTCCTGCAAGCCAGCCACTCATAACAGAGTGACACCAAGCAAGCCGGCCACCACAGTGTTCCTGCAAGCCAGCCACCCATAACAGGGTGACACCAAGCAAGCCAACCAGGCACCACAGACTGTTCCTGAAAGCCAGCCACCCATAGCAGGGTGACGTCAAGCCAGCCACCCACAGGTGTTCCTGCAAGCCAGCCACCCATAACAGGGTGACACCAAGCAAGCCAACCAGGCACCACAGACTGTTCCTGAAAGCCAGCCACCCATTACAGGGTGACACCAAGCCAGCCACCCACCCACCACAGTGTTCCTGTAAGCCAGCCACCCATAACAGGGTGACACCAATCCAGTCACCCACCACCGTGTTCCTGCAAGTCAGCCACCCATAACAGGGTGACACCAATCCAGCCAGCCACCACAGTGTTCCTGCAAGCCAACCACCCATAACAGGGTGACACCAATCCAGCCAGCCACCACAGTGTTCCTGCAAGCCAGCCACCCATAACAGGGTGACACCAAGCCAGCCAGCCACTCACCACAGTGTTCCTGCAAGCCAGCCACCCATAACAGGGTGACACCAAGCAAGCCAACGAGGCACCACATTGTTCCTGAAAGCCAGCCCCCCATAACAGGGTGACACCAAGCCATCCAACCAGCCTCCACAGACTGTTTCTGAATGCCAGCCACCAATAACGAGGTGACACAAGTCACCAGGCCAGCCAGCCACCCATAACAGTGTGACACCAAGCCAGCCAGCCAGTGCCACCACAGTGTTCCTGCAAGCCAGCCACCCAGAACAGGGTGACGCCAGCCAGCCACCACAGTGTTCCGGCAAGCAAGCCATCCACAACAGGGTGACACCAAGCCAGCCACACTGCCAGGCGTCAGCCACCAACCGACAACAGGGTGCCAGTGCCAGCATCAGCAGCAACTTCAGCAAGCCATTTCTTTAACCACTTTAATACAGGGCACTTTCCTCCCTTCCTGCCCAGGCCAATTTTCCCCTTTTAGCGCTGTTGCATTTTGAATGACAATTGCACGGTCATGCAACACTGTACCTACACCAAATTTATGTATTTTTCCCCCCACAAATAGAGATTTCTTTTGGTGGTATTTGATCACCTCTGGGTTTTTTCCTTTTTGCTAAACAAATAAAAAAAGACCGAAAAGTTTGAAAAAAAAAAAAAAGTTTTTTTGTTTATGTTATACAATTTTGTAAAAAAATAAGTTTTTTCCTGCACTGATGAGCACTGATGAGACTGCACTGACAGGCACTGATGAGGAGGCACTGATGGGGTGGCACTGATGGGGTGGCACTGATAGGCGGCACTGATAGGCACTGATATGTGGCACTTATAGGTAGCACAGATATGCAGCATTGGTGGGCACTGATAGGCGGCGCTGCTAGGCACTGATAGGCGGCATTGATGGGCACTGATAGGTGGCACTGACGGGCACTGATAGGTGGCACTGATGGGCACTGATGGGCACTGATGGGCGGCACTGATCGGCACTGACGGGTGGCACTAATGGGCACTAATGGGCACTGATAGGCGGCACTGGTGGGCAATAATGGGCACTGGTGGGTGACACTGAAAGATGGCAATGATAGGCACTTGTGGGCAGCACTGATAGGGAGGGCACTGGCCGGCAGCACTGATGGGGAGGGCAATGGGGGGCTCCCTGAGCCCTGATTGCCATCCCTGGTGGCCATAGTGAGCATCCATGGGGTCATAGTGGGCATCCCTGGGGTCATAGTGGGCATCCCTGGTGGTTCTAGTGGCATCCCCCCCGAGGGTCTGCACTGGTAATCAATGATCTGATTACCAGTGCCGACCCCCCCCCCCCCGTCAGGGGAGCCGCCGATCGGCGCTCCTTTACTCGTGCCTGTCAGGCACGAACTAAGGAAAGCCGATCAACGGCTGTTCCTGTTTACTATGTGACCAGCCGTGATTGGACACGGCTGATCACATGGTAAAGAGCTATGTCAGTAGTCTCTTTACCGAGATCGGAGATGCAGGGTGTCAGGCTGACAACTCGCATCACCGATCGCCGCTCTGCGCGCCCCCGGGGGGGCGCGCAGAGCTGTATTATCCTGCCGCCGTCATATGACGTCCGGTCAGGATAATACAACCACATTCCCACCGTCAATCTGTTATAGGGCGGGCGGGAAGTGGTTAATCTTTTTTGTGTCTTTCAAGTTGAAATGGAGATGGATGAGGAGAGAAAGAGTAAAAGTGTGCTCTGGGACTATTTCTCGTCTCAACCATCTCCAGGAAAAGCAGCAGTGTGCAACACATGTATAAACAACATAAGCATGGGATCAGTAACTGCAAAAAACAAAAATATGTCAAATCTTTGGGCCCATCTGAGAGTTCATCATATTGAACTGTATCATGCAGCACAGAAAAAACAAAATGCATATCAATGTGATTTTGATTCAATACCTCCTCCACTATCCCAGGCAACAATACTAGATATGTTTGTGAAAAAAGCAGATGTCACTTTCTAGAGCCAGATGGAAGATCCCAATTGCTGGACAGAGTAATCACACAGATGATTGTCACTGATAACCAGCCATTTACAATGGTGTCTGACCCAGGATTTAAGCGGTTGATGTCCATCCTTGAGCCAAGCTACACAATGAAGTATTATCAAACCAAAATGCTGGCAAAGCTAGACCAAAAGGTAGTTGACAAAGTAAAGGCTATGCTGCAACCAGAGAATGCTGGCAACTCACTCTCATTAACGACGGAGTGCTGGTCACAAACAGAGTCAGAGTCACTGCTCATTCTTACATGCCACTTAATTGACAGCGGATGGACAAAAAGGCAATTGAATACAAATGTGATGCAAGGATCCCACACAGCTGAGTACAGTAGAGAAATGTTTCCAGGCATGCTTGAAGAATGGGGAATCAAAGACCGAGTGATGCTTGCGCAACTTTGAGACAGTGGAGCAAACATGCCTAAAGGAATGAGGCTTGCTGGTATTTCAGACCTCTGTGTCATCATGGCACACAACACCCTCCAACTTTCAAATGATGGTCTGTCAAGCCAAAGAGCTTTGATTGATATATGTTTTGAGAAGCATGAATAGATTAAAAATGTTGTGCTTGCAAGTCTTTTGAATCCTCGATACAAGAACCATGCTTTCTCTTCTGATGATGTATTGGCTAAGGTGAAACAATAGCTGACAGAAGATATGGAGGTGCAGGAGGTTCCTGCCGAAAAGAAAAGTCCAGAACACTACTTTTATGAAGGGTAGCTTGCTGAAAAAACAGACAAATGTCCAAAAATACGTCAACGAACAGAAGAGAATCTGCTTCATCGTTGTCGAATTGATCAGGACATTTTCAGTGTTTTATTGGGGCCTCATGCGGAGGATTCAATTTCTTCTGAATCTGCAATGATGAGCCTTGATGATGAACTTCATCTCTATTTGAAAGAAGCCGTAATTGACAGAAGAAGTCATCCTCTTCAGTGGTGGAGAGAAAATGAGGCACGCTACAAAAGACTTGCTTCCCATGCTAGAAGATACCTCTATCTCTCTGCTCTTCTGTCCTCCACTCCTCCTTAGCATGTTTACGAAGTTGCAGCATTGTTTGAACAAAACAGAAGACCTTAAACAGGTGTCCATGGACATGCTGAAATGTTCTGCTTTCCGCATTATAATATTGTTCTACTTAACTGGGAGTATTGAAAAGAGTAGTGTCCACTCTACTCCACTCCAATCCACTGTCTAGGTGTTGCCTACCTTTTTTTGTAGCAGTTTTGTGACTGACTGCTGTAGCTGCAGTGAGTGCCCTACTGCTAAGAGTCCAATCCAATCCAATGTGTAACTGTTGCCTAGCTTTTTTCTAGCAGTTTTGCACCACCTGCTGTAGTTGCAGTGAGTGCCCTACTGCAGAGGTAGTCCACTGAGTGACTCCAATCCACAGTCTAGCTGTTGCCTAGCTTTTTTCTGGCAGTTTTGCACTGACTGCTGTAGTTGCAGTGAGTGCCCTACTGCAGAGGTAGTCCGCTGACTCAAATCCAATTCAGTCTGTCTAGCTGTTCGCGTGATTTTTTCTAGCAGTATTGCACTGACTGCTGTAGTTGCAGTGAGTGCCCTACTGCTAAGAGTCCAAATCCAATGTCTAGCTGTTGCCTAGCTTTTTTTCTAGCAGTTTTGCACTGACTGCTGTCGTTTCAGTGAGTGCCCTACTGTAGAGGTAGTCCACTGACTCGAATCCAATTCAGTCTGTCTAGCTGTTCGCGTGATTTTTTCTAGCAGTATTGCACTGACTGCAGTAGTTGCAGTGAGTGCCATACTGCAGACAGAGGTAGTCCTCCACTGACTCCAGTCCAATCCACTGTGACATGTGTAGCTGTTGCCTTGTTCTTTTTCTAGCAGTTTTTCACTGAATGCATTGCATTAGTTGCAGTCAGTGCCTTACTGTGGAGGTAGTCCTCCACTGACTCCAGTCCAGTCCAATCCACTGTTACATGTGTAGCTGTTGCCTTGCTCTTTTTCTAGCAGTTTTGCACTGACTTCACTGCATTAGTTGCAGTCAGTGCCTTACTACAGAGGTATTCCTCCTTCACTGACTCCAGTCCATCCAATCCACTGTGTATGCAGGGGAGGACTGGGCCAGGGGGCAGGGGGGCAATTGCCCCCTGGGCCGTTCTGATGTCCTGTAAAAAGGCTGCACAGCTTCTGCCAGGATTCCTGGTGAAGAGAAGTAAAAAATCTCTGCCACTGGCCTACCAAGTGCGGGATGAAGACAAGAACAGAGCTCAGGCCTCACTCCCAGCATGGATGGTGTAAACTGCGTCTGAGCAGAGGTTTGTTCCATGCCCCACTTGAGACTCTCCTCCCCTGGCCAGCCCCAACTGAGCTGTCCCAGCTCCACCCCAACCCCCCCTGCTGGCCAGGTTGGGAACCCGGACTCAGCTGGTGAGTAGAGAGTATCTGGAGCAGGGCTTCAGCCTGGAATGGGGGTCAGGAGGAAGACAGAAAGAAGGAGAGTGGGAGGGGGGCCGAATCACTGCACCATGTACTTGCCCCCTGGGCTGAAAGTTGCCAGTCTGCCCCTGTGTGTATGTGTGGTCACGGTGTATATTGTGTAGCTGTTGTTGTTGCCTAGATTTTTTTCTAGCAGTTTTGCACTGCACTGAACTGCATTAGTTGCAGTCAGTGCCTTACTGCAGAGGTGGTCCTCTTCCACTGACTCCAGTCCATCCAATCCAATGTGTATGTGTATCTGTTGTTGTTGCCTAGCTTTTTTTCTAGCTGTTTTGCACTGACTGCACTGCAGTAACATATTGCACTGTGCAAGTCCACTACTGCAGCACTTTACTGTGCATTAATGCACAATCAGATGATGTGAAATGCAAAGCAAATGTCCCTGCAATTGAAGTTTTCAAATCAGTTTTTATGCAGTTAAGGTGTGAAGAACGAGCACTTAATGTTAAAAATGTTAATAAATAAAGATTAACATGTTTATTAAGAGATTTGTGTCGAATTTGGTGTTTTTTTGGGTAATTTTTACATGTGCGAAAATAACGGCTAATATCGTCCGAACGAAAACGAAAAAACGATATCGGTCGATCACTATTTGACAGTGTTGGAAACTTGTAATCCTTTTCATACTTTCAATAAAAAATAAATAGAAAAGAAAAGGGGGCTCTATTTCTATACATCTTTCTCTACCTTAAAATATTTTTGGAGGGTTTCTTTACAACTTACGGATCGCCCACCATGTATTTATGTCGCTAGTTTGATGTTAAATACTGGGGTTATGGCAGCAGATAGCTATTAGTATTCTTTTAAAAGACGGGCGGTCTGCTTTTCCATAAAAGTGGTCCCAGCAGCAGATTCACCACGAGATCACTTTTATGGCCAGCGGGAGAGGTGCCCCCCCTCATGCCGCCTTCCAGTCATTTTCCCAGCTTACCGGAGGCGTCAATAGCAGGGAAAAAGATCCGGTCTTCTCCCCCTCTAGGCAGGAAGTCAAGTGAGGGAAAGATGGCCCCCACTAGACTCTATGGCCTTGGAGGACTAGAGCGACGTCATACGTCGCTTCCTCCCAACGGCCTTAAAGGGCTCTTTTTTTTCCATAATAAAAAAAAATGACTTTTTTTTTGCTTTTTAGTGTAGATGTGAGATCTGAGGTCTTTGAGGTTTTTGAGGACTTTTTGACCCCTCACATTAAAGAGGACCTGTCATGCTTATTTCTATTACAAGGGATGTTATATTCCTTGTAATAGGAATAAAAATGATCACATTTTTTATTTATTTTTTTTAAAGGGACAGTGTAAAAATAAAATATAAAATGTAAAATAAATAAGAAAAGGAAAAAAAAAAATGTAAAGCGCACCATGCCGCTGAGCTCACATGCAGAAGCGAACCCATATGCAAGTTGCGCCCACATATGTAAACGGTGTTCAAACCGCACATGTGAGGTATCACTGCGATTGTTAGAGCTAAAGCAGTAATTCTAGCCCTAGATCTTCTCTGTAACTCTAAACTGGTAACCTGTAGAAATTTTGAAATCGTTGCCTATCAAGTGTTTTAAGCACCAATGTTTGTCGCCATTCCACGAGCTTGCGCAATTTTGAAGCATGACATGTTGGGTATCTATTTACTTGGCGTAACATTATCTTTTACATTATAGAAAAAAATTGGGCTAACTTTACTGTTTAGTTTTTTTTTTAATGCAGTAAAGTGTATTTTTTCCCCAAAAAATTGCATTTGAAAGGTCGCTGCGCAAATATCGCGTGACAAAAAATATTGCAACAGCCGCCATTTTATTCTCCAGAGTCTCTGCTAAATATATATATATATATATATATATATATATATATATATATATATATATACAATATTTGGGAGTTCTAAGTAATTTTCTAGCAAAAAATACAAATTTTAACTTGTAAACAACAAGTGTCAGAAATAGACCTGGTCCTCAAGTGGTACTTAACAGTAGTCTACAAATACCCTCATCTTGAGAATGAAAGCTCTAACCCTACTGCTGGAAGACTTTGCTTATATTTACCTCACACTGACTGAACACTGGCAACATAGGCCCAAAACACGACCGAAAGGCCACATTCATCTCTCATTGAACTAGTGAATTCTGGCAGGGCCATTCACAACTAATGGGAATAAACGCTTTCTTTACTCACATCACTGTGTCTATATATATTTTTGTAGCTAATAATGTGTCAGTTTTGTAGCTGTCAAACTTTATTGACCAATTCCTTTCCCACAGGGCTTATTGCTATTTCAATAAAGCCTGTTTATCGCTATTGGTTTGGTGTGCTCTTGTAGAAGAATTTCACGAGTCAGTAAATTTTCACTACTATTTGGCCCTTTCATACAGGCTTTCTGATCAGGTCCGTCTGTCAGTTTTTCAGGCGGATCTGATCGGATGCTCCATGCACCCCTATGAAGCAGCGGGTGTCAGCGGGGACATGTCCACTGACACCCGCTGCTATCCAATCCGATCCTGTCTGTGAAATCCAGACGGATGGAAACCCTATTTTCCATCTGTCTGGAGGATTAGATAGGATCGGAAGAAAAAGGACAGGCGCTCCATTTTCATCCAATCTCCCATAGAGGAGAGCAGAGATCTGACAGGTCCGTCTCTGCACAGAGAGCGGAGACGGACCTGTCATCTGCCTGCTCAGTGGGGATCGGGGGATCATTCCCTGCTGAGCAAACCAGAGTCCGCCGGGCGGAAAGCCCATGTGAAAGGACCCTTATGAAAAAATATGCATGCTTGCAGGGGCATTACTAAGGTTGTAAAACACCTGAGGCACTTTTGGGAATCTCAAGCAGAGCAGCAAAGCTGCATGCATAGTGCACTGCGGTGAACAGTGGGTATGGCCAAATTGCATTAACAGTGAGAGGGGCATGGTAATGGCACGTTTAAATAACAAAAACCTTTTTTAACCCATAAAATATTCTTTAATTGCTGTGCTACAAACAAGAGTCTCCCAGACATGCATAAACCTCAGCACAATCATTTTGAAAAATTAAACATTCCTATTACATTGATTTTGTGCACACTGAAGATAAACGGAGAGCTAATACTTTATCTGAGCCTACCTTAAAGAACAACTTTAGTCAGGGACTGCTTAGCAACCAGCAACCATGGATACAATAAACACTTTGGTCAGAAGTATGTAATGTACAATATAGTATATATGTATATATATATATATATATATATATATATATATACATATATACTATATTGTACAGTATATATATACTATATATATACAGTATATATATATATATATACAGTATATATATATATATATATATATATATATACATATATATATATATATATATATATATATATATATATATATATATATATATATATATATATATATATATATAGTGAAGGAGTCTGTTAAGCTAGCTATACACTGTTAGTTCGTTTTTTTTTAATACCTTCCCTTTAAAATCCACCTTCTAGGGCAAATCTTCTCCCCTCTTAATCGCACCTAATTCACTTAAACACTAATTCTCTCAATTTCCACCTCAGGCACAAATCCCCTACAAACTTCTACTCCTACCACTTATCTTCTCCCCCCTTAACCCGCAACTCCCACAAATCCCCCCCCCCCCAGCCTCCTTCTTCTGGAATAAATTCCACATTCTCACCCAAATTTAATCTCCCAGCATAAATCCTCTACCCTCCAAATCCCCCTCTCATTCTCATCTCAGCACTACACCTCTACCCCCCCCCCCCCCCAGAACGAGTCCCTCCCCCCCAATCTCCCAGGACTCTTTAATCTCTCTGCCTAAATCTCACCACCCAGCACAAATATTATCCCCCCAAGCACAAATCTTCTCATCCAAATGATGTCCCAACCCCCCTCCTCCATACTAACTATTCCCTCCCCAATCCCCTCTCATAGCACTATCAAAATCCAATATTAGCACAAGTCCTCTCACCCCTAAATCAGTCTTCCCAGAACACGTTCTCTCCCAACAATCCTACCTCCCCAGAATAAATCTTTCCCCCCCAAATCCCTTTCCCCCAGGACCCAAGCCTCTCCTCCTTCAAATCTCTCCTCCCACAGATAATATCCCCCAAACTCTCCCACTTAAGACAAAAACCCTCCTCCCCCAAATTTCTCCTCCTACCACAATCCTCCCCCCGACCCCCAATTTTACTAAACCTTTCCCAACCCTTCCCCAGCACAAACCCTCTCCTTTCAGCAAATCCCTCAATGGATAAGGATGTGTTATATTGCCTCCTCACTGTTTTAACTGCTTTAAACCTATAAATGCCACATTACTGTGCCAAAATCACATGCATTGTATGCAGTTGCAGCCTTGCCCCAATAGACTTGTGTTTGGTGGCAGTAAAGCCTGACGAGTGCTACATGCTGTTTAAATTTTTGCTGCTGCTGCGGTATGTGAAGACCCTTGAATTGCTGCATATCAGTGGTGGATGAGGGGTGGGGGGTTCAACCAGATGGTTTTACTGCCCCCTGGCCAGAAATAAATGTCCCTGCTTCAGTGGTGTCACTAAAATGAAAAAAAATTCCCTGCATTGGTGGTGGTGTCACTGAAATGAGAAAATTGCCCTGCATCAGTGATGTAGCTGTAAAGAAAAAATGTCCCTGCGTCGGTAGTGTCACTGTGCCCAGGGCATGTACCCCTTCTACTCCCCCTTGTCCCAAGTCCTCCCCCTTGTCCCCAAGTTAGATTATCTCCCACTGTACATATACAGCTATATGGCTGTGGGCACAGGAGAGCCTAGACACTCAGCTAGTTCATTTTTAAAATTTTCAGGGAACTGTTTAGGCACCATTAACCCGTTCAGGTGTTCACTATAAAATAGCAAATTGGCACTTTTTGGGCTCGGATCCACTTTAAAAATTTAATAAAATGATTTATGAATACATTTTCACAGATGAGTTAGCTTATAGTAACATTTGCTGTACTGGCAATATGACCAATTTACACCCACAATCTGCTGTCTAGCATAAAAATCTACTATGATTCACAAATCTTCCCACTATGTGCTCTTCAAAGATATTTCATACAAGAGATGCTACTTACAGAGTGCCCTTTCATGTCTTTTTTTTATGATCTGAACATACATCTAGGCAATAGAGAATCATTTTTTTGGCAAATTTCTCTCTTTTCCGTATTGTACAAAAAACGTTTATTTCGCCCTTGAAGCAGCTGTGTCAGGGCAGCATCAGCACAGAAGACAATGACCCCCCCCCCCCCCCCCTCTGGGCCAATTCTCACTTTTGCATTTGGCAATGCATGATAAAATGCATGTGTTAAAT